>NC_065534.1:13924781-14234589 GCF_932294415.1 Quercus robur | reverse complement strand
ATAGTTTGAATTGAATACTATTTAAAATACATATATATATATATATACACACACATTAATTTTTTTTTCTATGTGTTCATTTAAGAAAAATTTATTTAGTATTTTACTTTAAAAAAAATTGTTGAAAGTGATCAAAGCTAAAAGTTAATTAAAGTGAATTGTCTGATTTTTTTTTTTTTTTTAGAAAGACTCTAGCAAAAAAAGTTAGGTGAGACTTGCAAATAGTTCCAAAACAAGTTGGAAAATAAGCTACCAAAGCAAAAGCAAAAAGATAATAATAATAATAAAAGCTCCTTTATCATGGGATTCACAAACCATATAAAAAGAAAAATGTTAGAAATACAAATTTTTTTAAAAAAAAATTACAAACTGCTAATGTGGTAGAGATCCAAATTCAACTTATTAATTCTGGCAAATTTGTTTTTGCTACACATGAATTCAACTTTGAAATTATTGATGTCAAAAAATGTAACAACATTTTATTTTCCCTTAATATATGGAAAAATAATAATTTGCACATAATCAATCTAATTTATGAAATAGGAGAATGTCTGACTTACACCAAATGGAAATTTTCTTCTCCCATATGTTATTCTTGTAAAATTCTCTAATATAAAACCTAATTCACTTCTTAATTTCTTATTAAAGACATAAATTTTTCATTTAAAATTCTATACATAATATACCAAGCATTATTTATTTAATTTTTTAAAATATACTAGTTTGTAACTTCATGCATACATATGTGTATCTTTTAAGAATAATCAAAATTAGATACATATTATTATTATTATTTTTTTATCTTAGATGGATTCTGTAAATATTTGTTTTTGACTTTTTCACAACCCTTGAAAATCTTATAAGAATATCATTTGATAGAGAATACAAATTATTCATTCTTGATTGTTATTATTAATTTTTAGACAGCTCATTATTTTGTTAATGGCCAATTTATATACTTCATCTTTAATTTTTAACATAATTAATTTTTTTTGACGCAATAATTTTTTTTTTTGGGGTAATATTAAAGCCTACTTTAAAATTTTAAATACTTCAAACATCATTCTAGACTAAAATTTCTTAGGAACCAAAGGGTTTTGAGTTGAATAATGTTAATTAGCTTTCAAATTGGCCATCTCAGTGATCTCAGCTCCATTAAAAGATACTTATCTTTTATCTTTTTTGGATTTTCTTCTTTTAGACGAGAAAAAAAAAATACATATGGACAATTTTAACTAATTTGTTGAGAATTCATAACCAACCTCAAAATTGTTGTTGTTGTTGTTGTTGTTATTTTAGATATAAGACCATGTTTGGTATAATTATGTAATAAATATTGTAATAAAATGATTAACATGTTTGTATTAACTATTCAGTTATTTGATCACATTTTTATTAGAATGAATAGTTATTCTTTAGTAATTAAGGAATAACTATTATTTTCTAAAATTATTGTAGTAGCTATTCCTAATAACAACTTTTAAAATTAATATATGTCAAAAAATATAAACTTTCCATATATATCATATTTTACAAAAAATTTACATGTAACAACCAAACTTATGAACATGAATAGTTATTACATTACATCTTTTATACCCTTTTTTTCAAAAGAAAAAAAAAATCTTTTATTCAGAGAATAAAAATAATTATTATTCTTAACTTAATCACCATTTAGCATATTAAAAGTGTTTGACCTATCTCATTGGAAAGACAAACTCCTACCTACAATTTTTTTTTGCCAATTCTACAAGAGAGTTTGAACTTTCCTTTTTATTAAGGAAATTATGGACCCTAGGATCCAAATGATCGGTCATGTATATATCTCCTGAACATGCATTTTCATCACCAGTTGATTACAGCAAGAAGACGACATCTTAATTGTCAACCAACATGAGTTTGTCATTATTATCATCAAATGAAGACTCTTTAATCATTACTACTAGCTAGAAACAAAGTATTGGTTGCCTATCAACATTGTTAATGGGAATGCTAATACTCTGTTATCAACCTTAAGACTGGTCCAATAAATGACAAATTTGTGACCAGACAACTTAGTATCTGGCCCCTATGAAAAGAAAAACTTAGGGTGTGTTTGGATAGAACTTATTTTGCTGAAACTGAAAACTGAAAACTGAAAACTGAAAACACTGTAGCAAAATAATTTTTAAATGTGTGAATAGTGCCGTGGGACCCATTTTTAATGAAAAAGTTGATAAAAAATGAAATTTGTGGGTCCGTAAACAGTGCACGAATGCACTGTTCACTTAAAATTGGTCAAATGTTGCGGTTACTGTTCATGTACAGTACATGAACAGTAACCGCAACATTTGACCAATTTTAAGTGAACATTGCATTCGTGCACTGTTCACGGACCCACAAATTTTATTTTTTATCAACTTTTTCATTAAAAATGGGTCCCACGGCACTATTCACACATTTAAAAATTATTTTGCTACAGTATTTTCAGTTTTCAGTTTTCAGTTTCAGCAAAATAAGTTCTATCCAAACACACCCTGAGTGTATATATATATGGTCCACATTATTTAAGTCACCATTTGATAGACAATACAATCTATCAAAAAATATCTTAGATAGTTCAAAGAATGAAAGAAGTTAGCAATTTTAGGATAATAAATTCGATTAAATGTATAGCCTGGAGCACTGTTGTCACATTTATTTAAAATTATTTTTATACTTGTATAATGAAAGTTACATTAAGTTTTGATCTAAAGGCTTGAGTGAATTTTTTTTTTTTTTTTTTTGAAAAGGTCAGACTCAGTGTACATGATAATTTAAATGTTGATTTCTGAACTTGAACTCTAAATTAGAGTCCTATTAAAATCATTAAAAACCTTGAAATATTTAACTTGCAAATTAACATTTACAAATCGATATTTTTGTGATGATTTGTGTCGAAACAAACACAAACACCAGTCGCTTATACATTTATGGCACAGTATTCCGGCATTCAAAAAACATTAATAACGTACTCGTGCTAATTTCTTCGCTTGTTTTTCTATACTATTTTTAATTCTGCTTGACAGTGATTTTAAAGGTAGACAAGGAATCAGTAAAAGACAAAACCTGGATTGATAAACTTTTGTAGTGACCTCATATCATTTAATAGAATAATAGTGAAATAAAGATTAAATCATATATTTGATCCTTCAATTTTTAACCGTTGTTTCAATATCCTTATTTTCTTTTAGTATTTCATTTTAGTCTTTATACTTTTAAAAATATTTGAAAAATGTTCTTACATTGAGTGATAGATAGAAAATGCTATTGTGGCAAATGAAATTCATGTAAATTATATACCAATTCAGTACAAGGCCCTTAGCACATGTCAAGAAATTTAAATTAAGGGGGATAATTATTTTATATGTCTTATTGTTACACATGTGAGTAAAAGTCCCACATAGAAGAAAAAAAAAAGAGTTGGAAACTTA
Organism: Quercus robur; assembly: GCF_932294415.1. Lineage (NCBI taxonomy): Eukaryota > Viridiplantae > Streptophyta > Magnoliopsida > Fagales > Fagaceae > Quercus > Quercus robur. Next base: position 14,231,137 of record NC_065534.1, on the reverse strand, counting down.
ATATAACAAAACTAGGACTAAACTCACAGGCTTAAATTTTTTTGGTTAAGTAGTATTTCTATATGTTATATTAAAACCTCAATTAGCTGCTACTATTTAGCTGCTGAGGTTTTTTTGTGAAAGAACAAAATTAATTTTTGTTTAGAATTTTTTAAAAGTCAGGATTGTTTATTTTGGATAAAAAATTGGTTGATTGGGCTTAATTTTTTTTAGTTTTACTATTGATAATTTTTGTTGTTGAACAATTTTTTTTTTTTTTTTTTTTTTGCTTGTATATTTTGTTTTAGATTTTAGACTCATAAATTTTTTTATGGTCACTGAAATGAGAAAAATGCTAGAGTTACAAATTTTTTTATAAATTGTTGATGTGATAAGTGGTTATTGGTAAGTAAAAAATTATTATAATTGGTGGGCCTATATGCGAACCAATAAAAATTTATTACCAAAATAATTTGTAAAATTGTTGTAAAAAAGTTTGTTAGTATAGCATTACTCTTAAAAGAATCAATGATATTATTTAAGGGGTGCAAAATGTAACTTTTTAGGGAGGGTCATTGCCCCCCTGTTTAACAATGGCTCTGTCCCTATGTATCCATCACCACATATGGGAACTCATCCAACAATGTCTTGAATCAATGTCGAGCTCCCATTCCATATTCTCTGCTCACACCTCTAGGTTTTGGATTGCCTTGCTCTTTGGACTTTGGTAATACCGGCATTCAGATGATTAGTCCATCAATTCAAGTTGGAATTACATTAGGGAGACAAAAATTTTCATGACATTTTTTATGAAAAATTTGTGTCACTAAATATATTTAAAATGAAATATATCTTATACTTGATTTTTTTTTTTTTTTTTTAATTGTAGAATCTGTATATCAAGAGGATTCAGAAAGTTAGTTATTGTTTTTTTTCCAGTCAAAAATACATCTAACGTAATTAACCAACAACTTAAAAATGGGGTTAAAATAGTAAACTGGAAAAAGAAAGTTAGTTTTTTTTTTAATGTCAAAAATACCCCTACCTAAAACATAAAAATGGGGTTAAAATAGTAAATTGAAAAAAATAATAAATTCATACTTCTACGTTGAAGTGTCTTCCTGCTTCTAATAAACTCCTACTTTTACATCGATTTAAATTCTTACTTCTACTCACTAACTCCCTACAAAATAGGATTACTCTTTTGTTAGTTTTAAAACTCCTCCAATTTACAAAACTCACCCCACGTATTCTTTTTTTTTTTTTTTTTTTTTTTTACTTCATCACAATGTATTTGTTTCTTCTGTCCTCTTTTTTTTTTCAATTTTAAAAAAAAAATCATTACACCTTTAGGTTTTTTTTTTTTTTTTTTTTTTTGTGATTGAAAAAAGTAGAAATCTCAAATTATAATAAATGCAAATTATTAATTTTTACCCAAAAAATAGAAGAGCTTCTGAGCATGCGCGTGCTCAGAGGCTAGTATCTTATATTTGAGTTGATAATATTTTTTGTCAATGACATTTATCATCTATATTATAATTGTAAAATGAAGTATGTCTTATACTTGAGTTTTGGTTTTTGTATAAAAACCCCAATTTCATTAGCCAATAAGAAGAGGAACATCTTTCCTCAATTGCTAAGAAACAGCAAGATGAAGAGGGTTTTTTTTTTTTTTTTTTTTTTTTTTTTATGAGATCCAAAAAAACTTATGAAAAGCAATAAGTTTAGTGAAGGCATATGCTTCGAGAAAAAAGTATATCTTCCATCCAATGAATAAGACTAATAAATATATATATATATATATATATAGAGAGAGAGAGAGAGAGAGAGAGAGAGAGAGAGAGAGAGAGAGAGAGAGAGAGAGTTTAGAGAGAATTCAATTAGATTCTACAATTAAAGTCCAATTTTGCGTCATGTGTCCTAAATTATTTATTTTCAGAAAGAGTCTTATTTCTTAATTTTAGAGTCAAATATTCATAAATATTCATTTAAGTGAGTTATTGCCTACAAAAACTAAACAGTCTAAAATTAATGAACATAAATTTTTTTTTTTAAAATGGACAATTTACATTTTCTACATAATAATATTCTTACAAGACTTTTTAAAGAGTTAAAAAAAATATATAAGAATGACTAACAATAATATTTAAATTATACATGTAAGAATTATACTATACATCTTAATATATATATTTTAAATATATCAATGCATATGCATAAACTGAGTTACACGACCCATATTTCAGGTCTCATTCCTCTAACTCTAACGCAGAAAAAATGATTTTTCCGTGCTTAGGAGATGTGATGTTCAATGTATATCAAAATATCAATCTAGAAGACAAAATTGTGTGGTGAGTACACTTACATATAAGCTTCAAATTTAGATGGGACCCACCTGCACGTAGTGACGCAGTTGTAGGCGAACGTATGCACTTATGCAAGCATATATATTTCATAATTGTTTGCCACGTCCAAGAGGCAACACTAATTAAGGGCAGGTGGAAAGTGTGGGAACTTGGTGCCCACTCCATGGCTTGCACGTGTTGTATGTACGTTCACTATCCATGACTTGACTTGCTTTGCCGTTTTCTTTGGGTTTCAGACGAAACTCAAAAAAATATAAATATCACTGCCAAGTTCTCGGTTTCCTTTTTTTCTTACCAAGTGCCAACATTTCCGGCTGAAGAAAAGTATCATATACTTTGAATACAGACAATGAGAATCAAATTAATATATTTCACATTTGAAATCCTCACTTATACAGCCAACTTTATCCATATGTTCAGATATTTCTATTCATACAATATGATTTCAATTTATAATGTTTTTTTCATGATGATTGTTTTTGTTATCATGTTCAAACACAACTAATTTTTTGCTTGAGTAAAGAGACTTTATTAATTAATATGTTCCTACTCATTCCTGCTAAACTTTTTGTTTTTTTTTTTACACAACGCCTACAATCTATGATTTGTGTATCCCCATTTATTTGGGGTTTTTTTTCCCCATATTGTGGACCACAAAAGTGAGAAAACAATGCACCATGTTGGAAATAGAAGACTCACTTTCAGACAAATCATATAACCAAGTTTATCCATATGTCGGACATTCCTATTCATACGATATGATTTCAACTTATAATATTTTCATGATAATTATTCTTATTATTAGGTTTAGACAATTAATTTTTAGTTCGAGTACGATAGACTTTATTAATTAATATGTTCTTATTCATTCTTGCAAAACTTTTTTATTTTTATCAGTCACAAGTACTATATGAATTTTTTTTTTTTTTTCCTCTTTCTTTGTCCCTATCTCACAGGTACAGCGTTTAAATCAATAAAGAACATTTTTCTTCCTACAGTCTATGGTTCGTGTATCCCCATTTATCTGATGTTTTTTTTCCCCCTACATTATGGACCACAAAAATGAGAAACCAACACACTAGGTTGGAAATAGAAGACTCACTTTAAGACAAATCAGGAAGTCAAGGTCATTCCATTCTATATATTCATGTGCTGATCGTTTTCTTAAATTTCAATGTGGGACAACATTTGGTGTGAGTTGCACCAATCAAAACCGACATGTTTTTATGGTCTAGGTGTCTGGGACCAGTTTAGCCCAAGCCGCGACAAAGTGACCTATTTGGTAGGGTCTAGGGCACAATAAGAAGCTATACATAATTGAGAATTTCAGAATGGAATGGGTTGGACAAAACGTGAATGGAGTGGCGCTTCAAAACATTTGGGTTTTATTTATTAAAAAAAAATTGTACGGAAGAACTAATATTAAGTTTCAATATATTAACTAGCACTAGATCAAATGGCAATACAAACAAAAAAGACTTCACAAAATAATTTTTTTTAAGAAAAAATTAGTTAAAGGGGTGACCAACTTGATTTTTCTACATAGACGTAATTATAGTAGTCTAACCACTTCTAAGTTAAAACCTCACTCTAATGAAGTATAAAAAAGTAGTAACATGACCCAAGTTTACCGCATCATTCTGACTTAAGGCCGTAGGCCTCAGATACTACTTTTTTTTCTTTATGAGCGCCTCAGATACTACTAGTAGCATATACTAGGGCCACCAATTATGTCAGTGATATGGTTGATTGTTGGTGCCTATCGGATAATCACATGAAAAAGTGCACTTTGGTAAAATAAATATTTTCTTATTGGGCTGGATGTTTGTTATGTATCAAGTCATGGTCAGAGTCACAAACAATTCCATTGCATTTATCACGGGGAAGTACGTGGCTATAAATTATATATATACGTGGCTATATATAAATAAATCAATAGCCAAAAATTATTAGGATGAAGTTTTTCGTCCCTATATTTTCACACGATTCTTATTTTAATCCTTAATTTTTTTTTTTTCATCACTTTTAGTTCCTAAAATAAAAAATGCGATCTTGTTTTTGTCCCTACTATCAGTGCCCTAACGGCAAAGTTCTAGGTGGCAAACGGAACACCTTATTAACTAACGTGACACTGATGTGGCAATTACAATATTATTAAAAAATATTATTTGGCATTTTTATATGCCACGTCAGCATTTTAATTTTTTTATAAAAAAAACCATGTCAGAAAATTTAAACCAAAAAAGAAAATAAATTAAAAAACAAAACTTAAATTAAAAACACAAACCCAGACAGATCTAACACAAACTCATATCTAACACAAATCGAGAAATAAAGAAAATTAAAAACAAACATTAAAACCTAAATAAAATATATAAAACCGAATTTTCATTTTTTTTATCTCTATCTCCCTCTCGGGTCAAACTCCTCTCTCTCCTTCTTGGCTTTCTCTTATTTCTTTTTCTCTTTAAGTTCAAGTTGCAGTTTTTGGGATATGGCTTTGATCTAGGTTTAGAGAAAGAGAGGCTGAGATGTAGTGGTTTGGATTTGGGTAGAGAGAGAGGGGCTGAGATCGACAGTGGTTTGGATTTGGGTTTAGAGAGAGGGGCTAAGATCAGCGGTGATTTGGAGCAGATCAAGGTGTAGGAACCTCTGAACCGGCCCTTTCGCTTTTCGGGTTTTTCCTCGACCAACGCCGAGCAAAGTAAGGGGCGTTTTCTGTGGGTATCTGACCCGATCTTCATCAACAACGAGCAAAGGAAGGACTAACGGAAAGTCGCTTGTTTGGGTTTGAGAATATTGGAGGTTTTGGTTTGTTTTTCCTGTGGGTTTCTGACTCGATATTCATCAACAATTCATTTTCTCTCTCAAATAATTCAACCGGTCTGGATTTTTTGTGTTTGTTTCCCAATAAAATTTATGGGTTTGGAGGTTAAGGTTTACTTTGTTGATCGGTTTGGTTGTTGGGTTTATTGGTTTTCTGGGTTGGGTTGTTTTGCTAGAGATTTGGGTTTAGTTCTTTGTTGGAGATTGATTTTGCAGGAGATCTAGGTTTAAGAGTTGTAGCTGCAACTATAACTGCAACCTCACCCATCTAGGTTTGAAACATTTTGCAAGGGATCGATTTTTCTTTGCTTTGCTATGTGTATTTGCAAGTTTGTTTACTAAGAAAATGAAAGAAAAGAAAAAAGATATCTTAAATATTTTAATTTTCTGGGCAAGAAACATGTTTGGGGAAGAACATGAAAAATGAACAATCACGTTCTTCCGAAAAACTAATGAAATTTTTTATATATTTTATTTAGGTTTTAATGTTTGTTTTTAATTTTCTTTATTTCTGGGTTTATGTTAGATCTGAGTTTGTGTTAGATCTGTCTGGGTTTGTGTTTTTAATTTAAGTTTTTTTTTTAAAATTTATTTTCTTTTTTTGGTTTAAATTTTCTGACATGGCTTATATAAAAAATTAAAATGCTGACGTGGCATATAAAAATGCCAAATAATATTTTTTAATAATATTTTAATTGCCACATCAGTGCCACGTTAGCGCCACATCAGCTATATAAGGTGTTCCGTCTACCACCTAGGATTTTGCCGTTAGGGCACTGGCGGTAGGGACAAAAACAAGATCGCTTTTTTGATTTTATGGACTAAAAGCGGTGAAAAAAAAAAGTTAGGGACCAAAGTGTGTCGTGTGAAAATGTAAGGATGAAAAAGGGTTTTATCCCAAAATTATTTTGGTCCTTATTATATTTTAAGGATACAAATCAATTTGTTTCATATTATTTTTATTTTTTAATCAATTTAGTTTGTGTTATTTTTATTTTATAGTTAATATAGTTTTTACCGTCAATTCATTAACAAAAATGCCTACGTAATTAATGATGTGCACGGTTGACATACTTCGAAGCCTAGGTGGCTTATAAAATTATGTTAAAAAGTTTTAATTAACTTAAAAAAATGCCACCTCAGTATTTAATAAATAGGAAAAACCACATAAAAAAAAAATTTTTTGAACCGATGATTTTTAAGTCAAAAGAAATGAATTTTTAAAAAATAAAACCTCAAAAGTCTATGTTATTTTCCTTCATTTTCTTTCTATCCAAACACACTTAAACAAAGAGAAATTGGCTGGAAAATGAACCAAAACCACAATTAATAAAACTCAAATACAACACAAAATGAAACAGAGCATTTATATATCAAATCAGATGCAATAAAGACCAAAAGATAAACTAGATCTAGATAAAAATAAATGAGATCCAAAGCAATCACAATGTCCCCACCATTGGTTAAAATTTTGATGCAGGATATATTTTTAGTTCCAAGCCTTGAAATGATAGCATAGCACGAGGTTGGTTTGATTCAAGTAATAATGTTTTCCACTATCTAAAACCGTAATCAAGTCCTTCGTAGACTGAGATTAAACATAAATAACATGTTATTAGGTGGTGTCTGTTTAGGACTTTGGGTACCTCAGTTTTCGGTGGTTTAACTTTATTTGTTTGTCAAAAATATATAATTTTTGGTAACATTTATGTTTAATGTGCGATAAAAATTAAAAGTTAGTTTATTTTTTGAAAAAATTAAAATTGATTATTATTATTTTTATTTAAATCTGAGAAAAAAAGAAAAAGAAAAAAAAATTTGTCTTTATCCAAACGTACATCAACAAAGAATTCACTTTAATTATTCATAATTTGATATTATGTTAATTTACTTTCTGAAAACAAAGTTCTTACTTTAATTTGACTGAGAAATTTAGGTGGCTTGTCTCAAGAAATATTCAAATTGTGGAATGAATAATTACGGATGGAATCTTTTTTTTCTTCTTTTTTTCTTTTTTTGGAACCGGATTATAGTATCAAAACGTACATAACTACATACATATTTAGTTATTTACACTCTTTTTTATTTATTTATTATTCGTATTCATGTTTACTTTGATTCTCAATATATCATATATGTATATATATTTGAGAATATCTTCCAGTTAAAAAAGTGGGAAAAAAAAAAAAAAAAAAAAAAAAAAAACACCTATATACTTTGATTGTTGCCTACAAAACGTACAGGCAACTAAGGACAAGATTGACTCTAACAATGTGCTAGTGACTAGAGTGTTCCGCAAATTCAAACAAGTACTACTACTAAAAAATCATCATTTACAGGATTAAAAGTAGAATTAATCACACAACTGAAAAAGTATATGGAGACAAATGGACTCCAATCTGCTAATTTTTACATATTCAAATGAAAACTAGAAGTGTCATATACTACATCATCATCAACATCATATGTGGTTGGAGTTAGGACACCAACTAAGACACTATTTGCCAATAATACCATACTTATCTGTTTTATATTATTAGAATAGAACAATGGTTCTACCAAATCACAATATAGATTTCAAGAGTCTAGTATTTTTTTTTTTTTTTTTTTTTATGAATAAGGATAATTATATAGATAGAGAATAAAGAAAGTGAAGAAAAAAACCTCAGAAAGAAGAGAAGAAATAGAAATGGGTCCATCCCAATTACCAGAAAATAATAAAGAGAATCCTAGCAAATGAGAGAACTTAATACAACTTTGACGTCTAGGAGATAAGAAACAATGAACCATGGAGGAGAGGAGTGAATATTCTGCAAAGTATCAATAACTCCTTTGGAATCTCCTTCAAAAAGAACATAAGAATACTTGTGCAAGACTGCTAGTTTGATGGCTTGAAGTGCAGCTTGCATTTCTTCAAGAGTTGGATGAAAGGGAGGGAACAGACTTGAGTAAGCAAATAAAATATCTCCAAATTCATTTCTCCCAACAACAGCAATAATGGTGGCATGGGCCTAATTATCACATCAAAATTTATTTTAATCCAACTAAATTGGAGAGGAAACTATTTCAAGGTCACCCTTACTAGGTGAGATGTCCAAAGTCTCCAAGTTACCATATGTTCTAAATAAGCCTTGTAATTTGCAAATAATTATTGTTATAAAAGGTCACGCTTAATTGTTATAAAAATTAAATTATCCAAAAACAATCACCATATAATTATTTCTTAAAAAAAAAAAAAAACTTGTATTCTTCTAAATATCCTAGAAAATATAACCCTTGCTTAAAATATAGAGTTCATAATTTTCTTTGAGAATATTTTAAACTATTCTCTCCACATTTTAGAATAAAATATATAAAAACCTTAACAAGAAGAAACACTGCAACATTTAAACCTCAAAATTTCAGAATTGACTATAAATTCTCACCTAATTAATTACAAACAAACCTCAAATTTTTTTTAGAATTGACTATAGATTCTCACCAAATTAATTACAAGCAATCACATGTATTCCTATGTCATCATTCTATAATATCCAAAACCATACTTTAAATTCTTACTCCTATTCATTTTTTTTTTTTTTTTTTTTTTGTAATTAACATGCACTTTTAATGCTTCTACCTATATTATTGTAGGTCTTACTTCCTCTTTTCGTTTCCTTGACTTCTAATCAAATCATTTTGTTAGGACATGTGTGACTCAATGTTAGGAACATGTGTCAATATTTTATGTAATTGGTTGATCCTTTAACAAAATGCACTTTACTTGTAATTAGGTAGATCTAGGATGTGTTTAATACTTCAAGAAACAAGGTTTCAAGTTCAAGTGTTAAAACCATGCAAGTCTGTCCAAGAATCAAGTAATAAAGTGGTGGATTTTAAAGCTCGACAGCTAGCATTTATCGAGGTTTAAAAGCTGCTGAAGCCTGTGGCTCGACAACTAGTTCGATAGATGGTTATCTATCAAGGTTTATGAAACTCAGTTTTTCAAAGCTATTTTTCATCCAATCTGTGAGCATGTTTAGGCTTTCTTTTCTCACAACCCTAAACATATATAAGAATTATTTTAAGGGTCATCAAAGGTTACATAAGTTGCATAAGTGTGAAGCAAAGTCTTGTTCATACAAATTGTGACTGGAGACAGAATTTGTCATAGTTCATCTTTCTCTTGAAGAAGCTATTGTATTTGTACACCGTAGGGTTTTGTGACCAAGAAACTTCTTGATCTTCATCGTGTGATGAACTGAAGAACTTTGCAGCCAACATTCTTCTCAAGTTGGTAATTAAGTCACGTACTGAGATCCGCGCAATTGGTTAGTCACGTACTGGGAGTCGTACATTGAAAATGAGAGATTGTCACTACAGAACAAATCCAATTAGGTATTGGGGTAAGGGTTCAATTGTAAGTTGGTATAAGGTACTGAGATTTTTTTACTTGTAACCGCTTGTTTTGATAATAGTGGATTCTCGAGAGTAGTGACCTTAAAATCACCCAGTGAAATTTTTGCCATCTAGGTTTTCCTCATTCGTAAACAAATCACCATGTCAATTTATTTCCCCCTGCATTTAGTTTAATTGGTGATTTGTTTGTGCTACCACGCATTTTGTATGTTAATTTGATTAATTAATAAACTTGGCTAGTTAATCAATTAATTCATCACAAGGAATCAATACATTCTTGGCCTATCAAGTGGTATCAGAGCAAACATACTCTGATTAGGGTTAATCTTTGCTGTATGATCCATTGACCCCTGTTTGTCATGGATAGAGGACAGTCTCTTATTATACCTCCTTTATTTGATGGCACGAACTATACATACTAAAAAGTACGCATGAGAGCTTTCTTGCAGTCTTTAGATGAGAAAGTGTGGCAAGCGGTGGAGATAGGCTGGACCAAGCCTACGGAAGCACTGGCCAACTGGGATGATACTAAGATCAAGGCAAAAAACTTCAACAATAGGGCATTGAATGCTCTATTCAGTGCAGTCATGAATGAGGAATTCAAGAAGATATCCTCTACTGAAACTGCTAAAAAAGTATGGACCATTCTCCAGACAACCTATGAAGGAACTAAGGCTGTCAAGGATTCAAAGTTTCAGAGGCTCACTACAAGCTTTGAAAAGATCAAGATGGAGGAGGATGAGTCGTTTGATGAGTTCTATGCCAAGCTCAAGGACATAGTAAACTCAACATTTAATCTTGGGAAAACCATTCCTAAACCCAAGATTGTGATAGGGTGCTCAGATCTCTACCCGAGAGATTTCATGCCAAGATCACCGCAATTGAGGAATCAAAGGATATTGACAAGATTCCTTTGACAGAGTTAGTTAGCAATCTGCAGACCTATGAGTTGGGTTTGACAAGGATCAGGAAATCGAGCAAGAACAAAAGCATGGCTTTGAAAGCCATGAGCAGTGACACTGATGAGTTTTCAGATGAAGAAGATTCTAAGATGAAATCCTATATCACAAGGCAGTTTAAGAAGTTTATGAAGAATGCCAACGCGAAAGGATTTGACAAGGACCGAAAGCAATCCAGTTCTTCGTAATTCAAGAGTCAAGACAAAGGGAAGAATGATACTAGGGATGGTGGTCAGTACATTGTTCCCCCAAGACCAAAGTGCTTTGGGTGTTAAGGTTTCGGTCATATGAAATAAAAGTGCCCTACTTATCTCAAGACCATCGGAAAAAGCAAGGCACTTGCTACTACCTTGAGCGACATTGAGCCTGAGGATGACTCGGATGATGAGGATGATGGAATCCTAAATGCCTTCATTGCCATTGTAAATCCTACTGAGGGGATTGTTGAAGATATGGATGAAGAAGAGGAATTGATGGAGTCTAAGTTTGAGAAGATGGATGAACAAAATGACATCCACACAGCCTATGCAAAGTTATACAATGTCTCAGAAAAGCATGAGAAGTTGTATAGGTTAGCCACCAAGAAGCTTAGTGATGTGGAGCTTGAGCGAGAAGAAATCTCTAAAAAGTTTGATGAAGTCAATCAGACTATTGGAGCATTGAGATTTAAGAATAATTTCTTAGCTAAGAAGACCAAAAAGCTCGAGGCAGAACTGTTCCAAATCAAAGCTCAGCTAGAAAGGACTTCAAGCGCTAAGCTCGATGAGATGCTCAGTCTTTAGAAATTTGCTTCCGATCGAATCGATTTAGGGTATGATTTCCCTTCTCCTAGTATTGCTTCTACTAGTACTACTGTTTTTGTTCCTTCTGCTAATAATGTTAAAACTAAAAACAATTATGTTAAGAATGAATTAGCCAGTAAGAATGTAGACAAGGGTAAATCTATCTTAAAAGCACCCCCTAAGCTTGATAAGAAAAAGATTAAAAACTCTAGGGCTAAGAAAGAAAATACTCAAAATCCCAAATAGAAAAAACAACATTTTTGTCATCACTGTGGCGCAGCTAGACATACTCAATCGAATTGCTACAAGTGGTTAGCCACTTAAAAGAGCAACAACATGATTGTGTCGAGAGACCAGAATCAGTTTCCATCCTGTTTTGCTCCTTTTGGAGATCTTCTTAAACCCCTCATGTTCCTTTCGAACTTGAACGATTTTAACTCTTCCCCTTCACCACCAGATCAAGGGTTTACTAAACGAAAAGGTTCTTCCAAGGTGTGGAAGGAAAAGGGCTCCAAGTAATTCTGTCATTCTCTCTCTCTCCTTCATGTTTTTGTTTTTGCATTACTTGTGTATTTTTCTTTTATGTTTTGAGTCAGTGTAGTTTTATGCATTGCTTTGTCTTGTTTAACATGTTTTTGTTTGGTTACTTTTCAGTTTTGTTTTATTTTGTTTTTCATATAAAAATTGAAAATCAGAAAAAAAAAAATACAAAAAATACAAAAACAGTATGTGTTTGTGTTTGTGTACATTGGTACTTGTGTACCTTGGATGGCCATTGAAACAAAATTTTCTAAATTTTTTATCTTTTATATCTTAGATGAACATCTCTATGCACAACTAAGCAAGTGAGATTTGTGACTCGTGTTTGTGATGAGTAAGGTTAAGAGATCTCTTGTACTTAACACTCGTATCACTACTCTTTTTGACAGAATGGATTATAAAATCCTAAAAAAAAGGCATAAACAACCATCTCACCAATGTTCCCCACCAATCATGAAATGACATTTGTATACTTCGGTAAGCTAAAAGTGGAATGTCAAATGCTTAACATCATTGGGTATTTCTTTTTTCTCTTATATGCCCATGCATGGTTTGCTTAAAAGAAAAATATGCAAAAAAAAAAATAAAAAGCAAAAAGAATCAAATGCTTTATATATGATCACAAGCATGTATTCTAGGAGATGTGGGAGTTATAGGATGTACCTCGAAGGTGATAGTCCCCATCAAACAATTATGATTTTGTGTGAGTTAAAGTGATTTTCTCATATCTCAAATCGTCATAACATGAAGACACTTATGCAATCTTGCAATGTTTTTCACACACAACACGCAATATTCTTTGCTACTTTTGATACATGTGCAAGTACAATGTGATTTGGCCATCACAAGAAATACATGTGTTAATATATGCTCACTAAACTGTCTTAACTTGTTTTTGAAATATAAAATTGGTTAGACTTGTTGTGTGTGTGTGTGTGTGTGTGTTTTGGGATTTATGTACTTAACATTTTTCGTGTTGAGAGATATTTTTGAGAGTTTAAAATGTTGTTTGGATCTTTGGTTGAGTAGTATGCTTGATTGCATTCATATTTGTGTTTTTCTCTTCTTTGAAAAACTATTTTTAAGCAATCTCGATAACTTCTTGATAGCTCTTGACTGATAAGCTATCTATCGAGACCCTTCAGCTGCTTTTTATCATATTCTCGATAACTCTCGATAGCTAATTCGATCCATCGAGAAACTTTCTATCTCCTCGATAGCTATCTCGATCCATCGAGTTTCTTTGTTGAGAAAACCTCTCATTAGATCCTCGATAGCTGGTTCAATAGCTAAAAGGCGCGTTTTTAAACCTCAATCGATCGAGGTTTATGAAATTCCTATATATACGTGCCTCGCAATTTCAGATCTATTCTCTTCAATCTCTCTCGACTGATTTGAGTCTTTTCACCTCCCAAACACCTCTCACTCACTCAAAACTTCATTCCCAAGTGTTCTTCAACCTTAATCTTGCTTTTCTTCACTAGTAAGGTCCTTAATCCCTCTCTTTATCATGCATTTCATGCTTTTGACCTAACTTTTGGGATTTTTGATTAACTTTGGGGTTTTTCAAAATTAATGAGGTTTTTGTGCAATTTTTGGGTTGGGTGTTGCTTCATTGAGTTTTAAACTTCATGCATTGCATCACATGTGCATTTTAACAATTTTTCATACATTTTAGATATGTGTTTACTTTATTTCTATGTTGTGTGCTGGTAGATTTGGATTGGGCTGAACCCGTGATGCATTTAAATTTGCATGTCGCATGTTCATACATTTTCATGCATATGTACTTTCAAGTTTCTATATTTGTTATATTGTATCTTGTTGGTGCTTTTCTGATTGTCTCTCTCTCTCTCCCTCTCTCTCTATTTCTTACGTTAGTCGCATTATGACACCTAAACGTAAGTCTACTCCATCCCTGAACCCTCTTTGTTTCGGGGTATCTTCTTCTTCTTCTCCATCTGACCCCACTCCCTCTCATGTCCAGTTCTGTGATGAGAAGGCTAAATCGGACTTCCTGGAGAACTTTTCACGATGTGACATTCATTAGAAATGCCAAATCATTCTGTCAAACTTTTCTGACATTGACCTACCCTCTGTCATCCATAGTAGGGGTTGGGAGTCACTTTGTGGCGTCTCGTTCATGTGCCCTTCCGTGATTATACATGAGTTCTACTCCAATATGCACGGATTTGATTACTCTATACCCCAGTTTGTCACTCGCGTTTAGGGTATACGCATGATAGTTACTTCAGATATTGTATTCGAGGTACTACACGTTCCCAAGGTAGCGCATCTTGACTACCCTGGTTCTGAGTGTCTGAGAACAGTATCCAAAGACGAACTCGCGTCTCTATTCTGTAAGACACCATCTTCTTGGGATGAGCATCAAAACACCCCTTGTTCTGCCTTTGCTAAAGGATCGAGATTCCTTAACATGGTGATGACATTTATTTTTCATCCGTTGTCACACTATAACACTATCATAGAGCTTCGTGCTCGATTTTTGTTATCCATCATTGAGGATCTTTCTATTGACTTTCCTTTTCATTTTATACTCTCCTTTATAGATGTCTATAAGGATACGACGACTCGTGATAAGCTCATTTTTCCTTCCGCTATCACGAGAATCATTCGCCATTTTTCTGTCTTCTATCCCGAGTCTCCCCACTTCACGTATATGTGTGCCATAGATGTAGCTACCATTCAACGGAACGTAGTACAGTTGAGACCAAGGCAGCCTTAGACTCAAACGGTAGCTCCTCCAACTTCTACCACTCCATCCACCTCCGCTCCTTCGTCTTCAGCAATTGGAGTGACACTTAAGACCATCATGGCACAGCTTGTGCACATAGATGCTCACCTTGACACTCTCAGCGATGAGTTGTGTCGGGTGAACACCCGTGTTGGTCGTATCGCATGACGACAAGCTGTCATTGGTGGTTTCACTGTCGCTTCCTCTCCATCTTCACCAACCTCTAAGGATGAGAGTGACAATGGCTCAGACAGTGATGATGCTGATGAGGATGATGATGATGGCTCGCCTAGTGATGATGAGATGTCTGCTTGATTTACTTGCCCTCTGTCATTCGTGACAAAAATGTGAAGTAGTTTTGAGATGAGAGTAATCATACTCATAGGGGGAAGGTTAGTATAGAAGATAGGGGGAGTTTTTATAAGGGATGTAGTGAGGATTTTTGTATCTTTTCTTTTCTTTCTATTCTAGATACATTATCTCTTGTACATTGGTCTTGTGACCATTTGACATACATTATACTTAAATTTGGTTTATATATATTGATGTATGTTATTTCACCTATCTCTCAATGTATTGTTTCTTTTCTCTCTTTATACACATGTTTCTTATTTATTGTGTGCAATCTACTATTTCTGTTTCACACTAAGATGCCGTGATGAGTTTTGTTTAAAGTTGTCAAAGTCTTCTTACCATAAACTCTCTTCTTGCAAAGTTTTTCAAGAATTTGTGTTAGAATAGATTTTATTGTATTCAACAAATGAGTATGAGTTAAGTGATTTATGACTTCTCTCATATATTCATTTGTTTGTTGTGGTTTTGTCACAAATTGCCAAATGGGGAGATTGTTAGAACATATGTGATTCAATGTTGAGAATATATGTCAATATTTTATGTAATTGGCTAATCATTTGACAAAATGCACTTTACTTGTAATTGGGTAGATCTAGGGCGTGTTTAATGCTTTAAGAATCAAGATTTCAAGTTCAAGTGTTAAAACCATGCAAGTCTGTCCAAGAATCAAGTAATGAAGTGCTGGATTTTAAAACTCGACAGCTAGCATCTATCGAGGTTTAAAAGCTGTTGAAGCCCGTGGCTTGACAGCTAGTTTGATAAATGGCTATCTATCGAGGTTTATGAAACTCAGTTTTTTAGAGCTGTTTTTCATCCAATCCGTGAGTATGTGTTTAGCCTTTCTTTTCTTATGACCCTAAACATATATAATAAGAGCCGTCAAAAGTTACACAAGTTGCACAAGTGTAAAGTAAAGTCTTGTTCATGCAAATTGTAACCGGACACAGAATTTGCCATAGTTCATCTTTCTCTTAAAGAAGTTGCTGTGTTTGTATACTGTAGGGTTTTATAACCAAGGAGTTTCTTGATCTTCATCGTGTGATGAACTGAAGAATTTTACAACCAACATTCTTCTTAAGTTGGTGATTAAGTTGCGTACTGAGATCTGCGCAATTGATTAGTCACGTATTAGGAGCCGTTCATTGAAAATGAGAGATTGTTACTACAGAACAAGTCCAATTGGATATTAGGGTAAGGGTTCAGCTGTAGATTGGTATAAAGTATTGGGATTTAAGTTCTTGGTTGGTGATAATATTTAAGTTCTTGTTCTTAGCAAGTGGCTTACAGTTGGTTTGCACTATTGGCTTAGAAAATTGATAAAATATAATTTTGATGAGACCATTCAAATGACATTGTAAAACCCAACTTCTACTATTTTTTATATTTATAATCAACTTCTACTGTACAGTTAACTTCTACTATTTTATTTTATATTAAGTTTATAGATTGTTTAGGTTTTTTTCTTTTACAGTACATGTTATATAGTTTATTCACTTTATTGTTTACATTTTCTTTAAAAATATATATAACTAAATTATAAATTATAAGTTTAAGTTTTTAAAGTATGGGTAATTTATGAGGAAATCATTCACAATTGTTATATATTTTAAAAGAAAATTTGTTTAAGATTAAGATGTTACTACTCAATATAGAAGTAAGGATAAACAATGAATTTTTTAGCTATAGTTTTTACTATGTAAATCAAAAAAGAGTTAAAAAAAAATTGAGTTCAAAATCAATTTTAGCATTGTGAAAGAACGTAGAGCACAACGATGTTGAGTTATAGTTTGTTTTTTTTTTTAAAATTTTAAGAATCTTATTATATTTAGCTTGGCCCCCTGTAAAAAATTCATGGCTCCACCACTATGCAAATGTAAAACACAAAGAGACAGGACATACATGAGCCATGAGTGTAGAAATGGTCCCCACTCTAAGGGTGTGTTTGGATAGAACTTATTTTGCTGAAACTGAAAACTAAAAACTGAAAACACTGTAGCAAAATAATTTTTAAATGTGTGAATAGTGCTGTGGGACCCATTTTTAATGAAAAAATTGATAAAAAATGAAATTTGTGGGTCCATGAACAGTGCACGGACCCACTGATTAACAGAAAAGTCAAAAAATCAGGGCCAAACAGTACTAAACAGTACTCTACTGTTGCGCTTGTCTCCTGAAAGTCTGAAACGCGTGTAGAAAAGAAAAAAAAAAAAAAAAAAAGCAAAACGCAAAACGCAAAAGTAAACGTGGATCCAAACTTACACTAAGATTCCTTAAATTGATAGAATGGAAGACGACAATGACACGACTTAAATCCAATAGTTTGAATTGAATACTATTTAAAATACATATATATATATATATATATACACGCACACATTAATTTTTTTTTTCTATGTGTTCATTTAAGAAAAATTTATTTAGTATTTTACTTTAAAAAAAATTGTTGAAAGTGATAAAAGCTAAAAGTTAATTAAAGTGAATTGTCTGATTTTTTTTTTTTTTTTTAGAAAGACTCTAGCAAAAAAAGTTAGGTGAGACTTGCAAATAGTTCCAAAACAAGTTGGAAAATAAGCTACCAAAGCAAAAGCAAAAAGATAATAATAATAATAAAAGCTCCTTTATCATGGGATTCACAAACCATATAAAAAGAAAAATGTTAGAAATACAAATTTTTTTAAAAAAAATTACAAACTGCTAATGTGGTAGAGATCCAAATTCAACTTATTAATTCTGGCAAATTTGTTTTTGCTACACATGAATTCAACTTTGAAATTATTGATGTCAAAAAATGTAACAACATTTTATTTTCCCTTAATATATGGAAAAATAATAATTTGCACATAATCAATCTAATTTATGAAATAGGAGAATGTCTGACTTACACCAAATGGAAATTTTCTTCTCCCATATGTTATTCTTGTAAAATTCTCTAATATAAAACCTAATTCACTTCTTAATTTCTTATTAAAGACATAAATTTTTCATTTAAAATTCTATACATAATATACCAAGCATTATTTATTTAATTTTTTAAAATATACTAGTTTGTAACTTCATGCATACATATGTGTATCTTTTAAGAATAATCAAAATTAGATACATATTATTATTATTTTTTTTTTATCTAAGATGGATTCTATAAATATTTGTTTTTGACTTTTTCACAACCCTTGAAAATCTTATAAGAATATCATTTGATAGAGAATACAAATTATTCATTCTTGATTGTTATTATTAATTTTTAGACAGCTCATTATTTTGTTAATGGCCAATTTATATACTTCATCTTTAATTTTTAACATAATTAATTTTTTTTGACGCAATAATTTTTTTTTTGGGGTAATATTAAAGCCTACTTTAAAATTTTAAATACTTCAAACATCATTCTAGACTAAAATTTCTTAGGAACCAAAGGGTTTTGAGTTGAATAATGTTAATTAGCTTTCAAATTGGCCATCTCAGTGATCTCAGCTCCATTAAAAGATACTTATCTTTTATCTTTTTTGGATTTTCTTCTTTTAGACGAGAAAAAAAAATACATATGGACAATTTTAACTAATTTGTTGAGAATTCATAACCAACCTCAAAATTGTTGTTGTTGTTGTTGTTGTTATTTTAGATATAAGACCATGTTTGGTATAATTATGTAATAAATATTGTAATAAAATGATTAACATGTTTGTATTAACTATTCAGTTATTTGATCACATTTTTATTAGAATGAATAGTTATTCTTTAGTAATTAAGGAATAACTATTATTTTCTAAAATTATTGTAGTAGCTATTCCTAATAACAACTTTTAAAATTAATATATGTCAAAAAATATAAACTTTCCATATATATCATATTTTACAAAAAATTTACATGTAACAACCAAACTTATGAACATGAATAGTTATTACATTACATCTTTTATACCCTTTTTTTCAAAAGAAAAAAAAAATCTTTTATTATGGGAATAAAAATAATTATTATTCTTAACTTAATCACCATTTAGCATATTAAAAGTGTTTGACCTATCTCATTGGAAAGACAAACTCCTACCTACAATTTTTTTTTGCCAATTCTACAAGAGAGTTTGAACTTTCCTTTTTATTAAGGAAATTATGGACCCTAGGATCCAAATGATCGGTCATGTATATATCTCCTGAACATGCATTTTCATCACCAGTTGATTACAGCAAGAAGACGACATCTTAATTGTCAACCAACATGAGTTTGTCATTATTATCATCAAATGAAGACTCTTTAATCATTACTACTAGCTAGAAACAAAGTATTGGTTGCCTATCAACATTGTTAATGGGAATGCTAATACTCTGTTATCAACCTTAAGACTGGTCCAATAAATGACAAATTTGTGACCAGACAACTTAGTATCTGGCCCCAATGAAAAGAAAAACTTAGGGTGTGTTTAGATAGAACTTATTTTGCTGAAACTGAAAACTGAAAACTGAAAACTGAAAACACTGTAGCAAAATAATTTTTAAATGTGTGAATAGTGCCGTGGGACCCATTTTTAATGAAAAAGTTGATAAAAAATGAAATTTGTGGATCCGTGAACAGTGCACGAATGCACTGTTCACTTAAAATTGGTCAAATGTTGCGGTTACTGTTCATGTACTGTACATGAACAGTAACCGCAACATTTGACCAATTTTAAGTGAACAGTGCATTCGTGCACTGTTCACGGACCCACAAATTTCATTTTTTATCAACTTTTTCATTAAAAATGGGTCCCACGGCACTATTCACACATTTAAAAATTATTTTGCTACAGTATTTTCAGTTTTCAGTTTTCAGTTTCAGCAAAATAAGTTCTATCCAAACACACCCTGAGTGTATATATATATGGTCCACATTATTTAAGTCACCATTTGATAGACAATACAATCTATCAAAAAATATCTTAGATAGTTCAAAGAATGAAAGAAGTTAGCAATTTTAGGATAATAAATTCGATTAAATGTATAGCCTGGAGCACTGTTGTCACATTTATTTAAAATTATTTTTATACTTGTATAATGAAAGTTACATTAAGTTTTGATCTAAAGGCTTGAGTGAATTTTTTTTTTTTTTTTTTGAAAAGGTCAGACTCAGTGTACATGATAATTTAAATGTTGATTTCTGAACTTGAACTCTAAATTAGAGTCCTATTAAAATCATTAAAAACCTTGAAATATTTAACTTGCAAATTAACATTTACAAATCGATATTTTTGTGATGATTTGTGTCGAAACAAACACAAACACCAGTCGCTTATACATTTATGGCACAGTATTCCGGCATTCAAAAAACATTAATAACGTACTCGTGCTAATTTCTTCGCTTGTTTTTCTATACTATTTTTAATTCTGCTTGACAGTGATTTTAAAGGTAGACAAGGAATCAGTAAAAGACAAAACCTGGATTGATAAACTTTTGTAGTGACCTCATATCATTTAATAGAATAATAGTGAAATAAAGATTAAATCATATATTTGATCCTTCAATTTTTAACCGTTGTTTCAATATCCTTATTTTCTTTTAGTATTTCATTTTAGTCTTTATACTTTTAAAAATATTTGAAAAATGTTCTTACATTGAGTGATAGATAGAAAATGCTATTGTGGCAAATGAAATTCATGTAAATTATATACCAATTCAGTACAAGGCCCTTAGCACATGTCAAGAAATTTAAATTAAGGGGGATAATTATTTTATATGTCTTATTGTTACACATGTGAGTAAAAGTCCCACATAGAAGAAAAAAAAAAGAGTTGGAAACTTAATATAACAAAACTAGGACTAAACTCATAGGCTTAAATTTTTTTGGTTAAGTAGTATTTCTATATGTTATATTAAAACCTCAATTAGCTGCTACTATTTAGCTGCTGAGGTTTTTTTGTGAAAGAACAAAATTAATTTTTGTTTCGAATTTTTTAAAAGTCAGGATTGTTTATTTTGGATAAAAAATTGGTTGATTGGGCTTAATTTTTTTTTAGTTTTACTATTGATAATTTTTGTTGTTGAACAATTTTTTTTTTTTTTTTTTTTTTTGCTTGTATATTTTGTTTTAGATTTTAGACTCATAAATTTTTTTATGGTCACTGAAATGAGAAAAATGCTAGAGTTACAAATTTTTTTATAAATTGTTGATGTGATAAGTGGTTATTGGTAAATAAAAAATTATTATAATTGGTGGGCCTATATGTGAACCAATAAAAATTTATTACCAAAATAATTTGTAAAAAAGTTTGTTAGTATAGCATTACTCTTAAAAGAATCAACGATATATTTAAGGGGTGCAAAATGTAACTTTTTAGGGAGGGTCATTGCCCCCCTGTTTAACAATGGCTCTGTCCCTATGTATCCATCACCACATATGGGAACTCATCCAACAATGTCTTGAATCAATGTCGAGCTCCCATTCCATATTCTCTGCTCACACCTCTAGGTTTGGGATTGCCTTGCTCTTTGGACTTTGGTAATACCGGCATTCAGATGATTAGTCCATCAATTCAAGTTGGAATTACATTAGGGAGACAAAAATTTTCATGACATTTTTTATGAAAAATTTGTGTCACTAAATATATTTAAAATGAAATATATCTTATACTTGATTTTTTTTTTTTTTTTTTTAATTGTAGAATCTGTATATCAAGAGGATTCAGAAAGTTAGTTATTGTTTTTTTTCCAGTCAAAAATACATCTAACGTAATTAACCAACAACTTAAAAATGGGGTTAAAATAGTAAACTGGAAAAAGAAAGTTAGTTTTTTTTTTAATGTCAAAAATACCCCTACCTAAAACATAAAAATGGGGTTAAAATAGTAAATTGAAAAAAATAATAAATTCATACTTCTACGTTGAAGTGTCTTCCTGCTTCTAATAAACTCCTATTTTTACATCGATTTAAATTCTTACTTCTACTCACTAACTCCCTACAAAATAGGATTACTCTTTTGTTAGTTTTAAAACTCCTCCAATTTACAAAACTCACCCCACGTATTCTTTTTTTTTTTTTTTTTTTTTACTTCATCACAATGTATTTGTTTCTTCTGTCCTCTTTTTTTTTTTCAATTTAAAAAAAAAAAATCATTACACCTTTAGGTTTTTTTTTTTTTTTTTTTTTGTGATTGAAAAAAGTAGAAATCTCAAATTATAATAAATGAAAATTATTAATTTTTACCCAAAAAATAGAAGAGCTTCTGAGCATGCGCGTGCTCAGAGGCTAGTATCTTATATTTGAGTTGATAATATTTTTTGTCAATGACATTTATCATCTATATTATAATTGTAAAATGAAGTATGTCTTATACTTGAGTTTTGGTTTTTGTATAAAAACCCCAATTTCATTAGCCAATAAGAAGAGGAACATCTTTCCTCAATTGCTAAGAAACAGCAAGATGAAGAGGGTTTTTTTTTTTTTTTTTTTTTTTTTTTTTTTTGAGATCCAAAAAAACTTATGAAAAGCAATAAGTTTAGTGAAGGCATATGCTTCGAGAAAAAAGTATATCTTCCATCCAATGAATAAGACTAATAAATATATATATATATATATATATATAGAGAGAGAGAGAGAGAGAGAGAGAGAGAGAGAGAGAGAGAGTTTAGAGAGAATTCAATTAGATTCTACAATTAAAGTCCAATTTTGCGTCATGTGTCCTAAATTATTTATTTTCAGAAAGAGTCTTATTTCTTAATTTTAGAGTCAAATATTCATAAATATTCATTTAAGTGAGTTATTGCCTACAAAAACTAAACAGTCTAAAATTAATGAACATAAATTTTTTTTTTTAAAAAATGGACAATTTACATTTTCTACATAATAATATTCTTACAAGACTTTTTAAAGAGTTAAAAAAAATATATAAGAATGACTAACAATAATATTTAAATTATACATGTAAGAATTATACTATACATCTTAATATATATATTTTAAATATATCAATGCATATGCATAAACTGAGTTACACGACCCATATTTCAGGTCTCATTCCTCTAACTCTAACGCAGAAAAAATGATTTTTCCGTGCTTAGGAGATGTGATGTTCAATGTATATCAAAATATCAATCTAGAAGACAAAATTGTGTGGTGAGTACACTTACATATAAGCTTCAAATTTAGATGGGACCCACCTGCACGTAGTGACGCAGTTGTAGGCGAACGTATGCACTTATGCAAGCATATATATTTCATAATTGTTTGCCACGTCCAAGAGGCAACACTAATTAAGGGCAGGTGGAAAGTGTGGGAACTTGGTGCCCACTCCATGGCTTGCACGTGTTGTATGTACGTTCACTATCCATGACTTGACTTGCTTTGCCGTTTTCTTTGGGTTTCAGACGAAACTCAAAAAAATATAAATATCACTGCCAAGTTCTCGGTTTCCTTTTTTTCTTACCAAGTGCCAACATTTCCGGCTGAAGAAAAGTATCATATACTTTGAATACAGACAATGAGAATCAAATTAATATATTTCACATTTGAAATCCTCACTTATACAGCCAACTTTATCCATATGTTCAGATATTTCTATTCATACAATATGATTTCAATTTATAATGTTTTTTTCATGATGATTGTTTTTGTTATCATGTTCAAACACAACTAATTTTTTGCTTGAGTAAAGAGACTTTATTAATTAATATGTTCCTACTCATTCCTGCTAAACTTTTTGTTTTTTTTTTTACACAACGCCTACAATCTATGATTTGTGTATCCCCATTTATTTGGGGTTTTTTTTCCCCATATTGTGGACCACAAAAGTGAGAAAACAATGCACCATGTTGGAAATAGAAGACTCACTTTCAGACAAATCATATAACCAAGTTTATCCATATGTCGGACATTCCTATTCATACGATATGATTTCAACTTATAATATTTTCATGATAATTATTCTTATTATTAGGTTTAGACAATTAATTTTTAGTTCGAGTACGATAGACTTTATTAATTAATATGTTCTTATTCATTCTTGCAAAACTTTTTTATTTTTATCAGTCACAAGTACTATATGAATTTTTTTTTTTTTTTCCTCTTTCTTTGTCCCTATCTCACAGGTACAGCGTTTAAATCAATAAAGAACATTTTTCTTCCTACAGTCTATGGTTCGTGTATCCCCATTTATCTGATGTTTTTTTTCCCCCTACATTATGGACCACAAAAATGAGAAACCAACACACTAGGTTGGAAATAGAAGACTCACTTTAAGACAAATCAGGAAGTCAAGGTCATTCCATTCTATATATTCATGTGCTGATCGTTTTCTTAAATTTCAATGTGGGACAACATTTGGTGTGAGTTGCACCAATCAAAACCGACATGTTTTTATGGTCTAGGTGTCTGGGACCAGTTTAGCCCAAGCCGCGACAAAGTGACCTATTTGGTAGGGTCTAGGGCACAATAAGAAGCTATACATAATTGAGAATTTCAGAATGGAATGGGTTGGACAAAACGTGAATGGAGT
Organism: Quercus robur; assembly: GCF_932294415.1. Classification (NCBI taxonomy): domain Eukaryota; kingdom Viridiplantae; phylum Streptophyta; class Magnoliopsida; order Fagales; family Fagaceae; genus Quercus; species Quercus robur. The sequence goes on along the minus strand of NC_065534.1, from coordinate 14,206,719 downwards.
GGCGCTTCAAAACATTTGGGTTTTATTTATTAAAAAAAAATTGTACGGAAGAACTAATATTAAGTTTCAATATATTAACTAGCACTAGATCAAATGGCAATACAAACAAAAAAGACTTCACAAAATAATTTTTTTTAAGAAAAAATTAGTTAAAGGGGTGACCAACTTGATTTTTCTACATAGACGTAATTATAGTAGTCTAACCACTTCTAAGTTAAAACCTCACTCTAATGAAGTATAAAAAAGTAGTAACATGACCCAAGTTTACCGCATCATTCTGACTTAAGGCCGTAGGCCTCAGATACTACTTTTTTTTCTTTATGAGCGCCTCAGATACTACTAGTAGCATATACTAGGGCCACCAATTATGTCAGTGATATGGTTGATTGTTGGTGCCTATCGGATAATCACATGAAAAAGTGCACTTTGGTAAAATAAATATTTTCTTATTGGGCTGGATGTTTGTTATGTATCAAGTCATGGTCAGAGTCACAAACAATTCCATTGCATTTATCACGGGGAAGTACGTGGCTATAAATTATATATATACGTGGCTATATATAAATAAATCAATAGCCAAAAATTATTAGGATGAAGTTTTTCGTCCCTATATTTTCACACGATTCTTATTTTAATCCTTAATTTTTTTTTTTTCATCACTTTTAGTTCCTAAAATAAAAAATGCGATCTTGTTTTTGTCCCTACTATCAGTGCCCTAACGGCAAAGTTCTAGGTGGCAAACGGAACACCTTATTAACTAACGTGACACTGATGTGGCAATTACAATATTATTAAAAAATATTATTTGGCATTTTTATATGCCACGTCAGCATTTTAATTTTTTTATAAAAAAAACCATGTCAGAAAATTTAAACCAAAAAAGAAAATAAATTAAAAAACAAAACTTAAATTAAAAACACAAACCCAGACAGATCTAACACAAACTCATATCTAACACAAATCGAGAAATAAAGAAAATTAAAAACAAACATTAAAACCTAAATAAAATATATAAAACCGAATTTTCATTTTTTTTATCTCTATCTCCCTCTCGGGTCAAACTCCTCTCTCTCCTTCTTGGCTTTCTCTTATTTCTTTTTCTCTTTAAGTTCAAGTTGCAGTTTTTGGGATATGGCTTTGATCTAGGTTTAGAGAAAGAGAGGCTGAGATGTAGTGGTTTGGATTTGGGTAGAGAGAGAGGGGCTGAGATCGACAGTGGTTTGGATTTGGGTTTAGAGAGAGGGGCTAAGATCAGCGGTGATTTGGAGCAGATCAAGGTGTAGGAACCTCTGAACCGGCCCTTTCGCTTTTCGGGTTTTTCCTCGACCAACGCCGAGCAAAGTAAGGGGCGTTTTCTGTGGGTATCTGACCCGATCTTCATCAACAACGAGCAAAGGAAGGACTAACGGAAAGTCGCTTGTTTGGGTTTGAGAATATTGGAGGTTTTGGTTTGTTTTTCCTGTGGGTTTCTGACTCGATATTCATCAACAATTCATTTTCTCTCTCAAATAATTCAACCGGTCTGGATTTTTTGTGTTTGTTTCCCAATAAAATTTATGGGTTTGGAGGTTAAGGTTTACTTTGTTGATCGGTTTGGTTGTTGGGTTTATTGGTTTTCTGGGTTGGGTTGTTTTGCTAGAGATTTGGGTTTAGTTCTTTGTTGGAGATTGATTTTGCAGGAGATCTAGGTTTAAGAGTTGTAGCTGCAACTATAACTGCAACCTCACCCATCTAGGTTTGAAACATTTTGCAAGGGATCGATTTTTCTTTGCTTTGCTATGTGTATTTGCAAGTTTGTTTACTAAGAAAATGAAAGAAAAGAAAAAAGATATCTTAAATATTTTAATTTTCTGGGCAAGAAACATGTTTGGGGAAGAACATGAAAAATGAACAATCACGTTCTTCCGAAAAACTAATGAAATTTTTTATATATTTTATTTAGGTTTTAATGTTTGTTTTTAATTTTCTTTATTTCTGGGTTTATGTTAGATCTGAGTTTGTGTTAGATCTGTCTGGGTTTGTGTTTTTAATTTAAGTTTTTTTTTTAAAATTTATTTTCTTTTTTTGGTTTAAATTTTCTGACATGGCTTATATAAAAAATTAAAATGCTGACGTGGCATATAAAAATGCCAAATAATATTTTTTAATAATATTTTAATTGCCACATCAGTGCCACGTTAGCGCCACATCAGCTATATAAGGTGTTCCGTCTACCACCTAGGATTTTGCCGTTAGGGCACTGGCGGTAGGGACAAAAACAAGATCGCTTTTTTGATTTTATGGACTAAAAGCGGTGAAAAAAAAAAGTTAGGGACCAAAGTGTGTCGTGTGAAAATGTAAGGATGAAAAAGGGTTTTATCCCAAAATTATTTTGGTCCTTATTATATTTTAAGGATACAAATCAATTTGTTTCATATTATTTTTATTTTTTAATCAATTTAGTTTGTGTTATTTTTATTTTATAGTTAATATAGTTTTTACCGTCAATTCATTAACAAAAATGCCTACGTAATTAATGATGTGCACGGTTGACATACTTCGAAGCCTAGGTGGCTTATAAAATTATGTTAAAAAGTTTTAATTAACTTAAAAAAATGCCACCTCAGTATTTAATAAATAGGAAAAACCACATAAAAAAAAAATTTTTTGAACCGATGATTTTTAAGTCAAAAGAAATGAATTTTTAAAAAATAAAACCTCAAAAGTCTATGTTATTTTCCTTCATTTTCTTTCTATCCAAACACACTTAAACAAAGAGAAATTGGCTGGAAAATGAACCAAAACCACAATTAATAAAACTCAAATACAACACAAAATGAAACAGAGCATTTATATATCAAATCAGATGCAATAAAGACCAAAAGATAAACTAGATCTAGATAAAAATAAATGAGATCCAAAGCAATCACAATGTCCCCACCATTGGTTAAAATTTTGATGCAGGATATATTTTTAGTTCCAAGCCTTGAAATGATAGCATAGCACGAGGTTGGTTTGATTCAAGTAATAATGTTTTCCACTATCTAAAACCGTAATCAAGTCCTTCGTAGACTGAGATTAAACATAAATAACATGTTATTAGGTGGTGTCTGTTTAGGACTTTGGGTACCTCAGTTTTCGGTGGTTTAACTTTATTTGTTTGTCAAAAATATATAATTTTTGGTAACATTTATGTTTAATGTGCGATAAAAATTAAAAGTTAGTTTATTTTTTGAAAAAATTAAAATTGATTATTATTATTTTTATTTAAATCTGAGAAAAAAAGAAAAAGAAAAAAAAATTTGTCTTTATCCAAACGTACATCAACAAAGAATTCACTTTAATTATTCATAATTTGATATTATGTTAATTTACTTTCTGAAAACAAAGTTCTTACTTTAATTTGACTGAGAAATTTAGGTGGCTTGTCTCAAGAAATATTCAAATTGTGGAATGAATAATTACGGATGGAATCTTTTTTTTCTTCTTTTTTTCTTTTTTTGGAACCGGATTATAGTATCAAAACGTACATAACTACATACATATTTAGTTATTTACACTCTTTTTTATTTATTTATTATTCGTATTCATGTTTACTTTGATTCTCAATATATCATATATGTATATATATTTGAGAATATCTTCCAGTTAAAAAAGTGGGAAAAAAAAAAAAAAAAAAAAAAAAAAAAACCAAAAAAATTTGATTGTTGCCTACAAAACGTACAGGCAACTAAGGACAAGATTGACTCTAACAATGTGCTAGTGACTAGAGTGTTCCGCAAATTCAAACAAGTACTACTACTAAAAAATCATCATTTACAGGATTAAAAGTAGAATTAATCACACAACTGAAAAAGTATATGGAGACAAATGGACTCCAATCTGCTAATTTTTACATATTCAAATGAAAACTAGAAGTGTCATATACTACATCATCATCAACATCATATGTGGTTGGAGTTAGGACACCAACTAAGACACTATTTGCCAATAATACCATACTTATCTGTTTTATATTATTAGAATAGAACAATGGTTCTACCAAATCACAATATAGATTTCAAGAGTCTAGTATTTTTTTTTTTTTTTTTTTTTATGAATAAGGATAATTATATAGATAGAGAATAAAGAAAGTGAAGAAAAAAACCTCAGAAAGAAGAGAAGAAATAGAAATGGGTCCATCCCAATTACCAGAAAATAATAAAGAGAATCCTAGCAAATGAGAGAACTTAATACAACTTTGACGTCTAGGAGATAAGAAACAATGAACCATGGAGGAGAGGAGTGAATATTCTGCAAAGTATCAATAACTCCTTTGGAATCTCCTTCAAAAAGAACATAAGAATACTTGTGCAAGACTGCTAGTTTGATGGCTTGAAGTGCAGCTTGCATTTCTTCAAGAGTTGGATGAAAGGGAGGGAACAGACTTGAGTAAGCAAATAAAATATCTCCAAATTCATTTCTCCCAACAACAGCAATAATGGTGGCATGGGCCTAATTATCACATCAAAATTTATTTTAATCCAACTAAATTGGAGAGGAAACTATTTCAAGGTCACCCTTACTAGGTGAGATGTCCAAAGTCTCCAAGTTACCATATGTTCTAAATAAGCCTTGTAATTTGCAAATAATTATTGTTATAAAAGGTCACGCTTAATTGTTATAAAAATTAAATTATCCAAAAACAATCACCATATAATTATTTCTTAAAAAAAAAAAAAAACTTGTATTCTTCTAAATATCCTAGAAAATATAACCCTTGCTTAAAATATAGAGTTCATAATTTTCTTTGAGAATATTTTAAACTATTCTCTCCACATTTTAGAATAAAATATATAAAAACCTTAACAAGAAGAAACACTGCAACATTTAAACCTCAAAATTTCAGAATTGACTATAAATTCTCACCTAATTAATTACAAACAAACCTCAAATTTTTTTTAGAATTGACTATAGATTCTCACCAAATTAATTACAAGCAATCACATGTATTCCTATGTCATCATTCTATAATATCCAAAACCATACTTTAAATTCTTACTCCTATTCATTTTTTTTTTTTTTTTTTTTTTTGTAATTAACATGCACTTTTAATGCTTCTACCTATATTATTGTAGGTCTTACTTCCTCTTTTCGTTTCCTTGACTTCTAATCAAATCATTTTGTTAGGACATGTGTGACTCAATGTTAGGAACATGTGTCAATATTTTATGTAATTGGTTGATCCTTTAACAAAATGCACTTTACTTGTAATTAGGTAGATCTAGGATGTGTTTAATACTTCAAGAAACAAGGTTTCAAGTTCAAGTGTTAAAACCATGCAAGTCTGTCCAAGAATCAAGTAATAAAGTGGTGGATTTTAAAGCTCGACAGCTAGCATTTATCGAGGTTTAAAAGCTGCTGAAGCCTGTGGCTCGACAACTAGTTCGATAGATGGTTATCTATCAAGGTTTATGAAACTCAGTTTTTCAAAGTTATTTTTCATCCAATCTGTGAGCATGTTTGGGCTTTCTTTTCTCACAACCCTAAACATATATAAGAATTATTTTAAGGGTCATCAAAGGTTACATAAGTTGCACAAGTGTGAAGCAAAGTCTTGTTCATACAAATTGTGACTGGAGACAAAATTTGTCATAGTTCATCTTTCTCTTGAAGAAGCTATTGTATTTGTACACCGTAGGGTTTTGTGACCAAGAAACTTCTTGATCTTCATCGTGTGATGAACTGAAGAACTTTGCAGCCAACATTCTTCTCAAGTTGGTAATTAAGTCACGTACTGAGATCCGCGCAATTGGTTAATCACGTACTGGGAGTCGTACATTGAAAATGAGAGATTGTCACTACAGAACAAATCCAATTAGGTATTGGGGTAAGGGTTTAATTGTAAGTTGGTATAAGGTACTGAGATTTTTTTACTTGTAACCGCTTGTTTTGATAATAGTGGATTCTCGAGAGTAGTGACCTTAAAATCACCCAGTGAAATTTTTGCCATCTAGGTTTTCCTCATTCGTAAACAAATCACCATGTCAATTTATTTTCCCCTGCATTTAGTTTAATTGGTGATTTGTTTGTGCTACCACGCATTTTGTATGTTAATTTGATTAATTAATAAACTTGGCTAATTAATCAATTAATTCATCACAAGGGATCAATACATTCTTGGCCTATCAAGTGGTATCAGAGCAAACATACTCTGATTAGGGTTAATCTTTGCTGTATGATCCATTGACCTCTGTTTGTCATGGATAGAGGACAGTCTCTTATTATACCTCCTTTATTTGATGGCAATAACTATACATACTAAAAAGTACGCATGAGAGCTTTCTTGCAGTCTTTAGATGAGAAAGTGTGGCAAGCGGTGGGGATAGGCTGGACCAAGCCTACGAAAGCACTGGCCAACTGGGATGATGCTAAGATCAAGGCAAAAAACTTCAACAATAGGGCATTGAATGCTCTATTCAGTGCAGTCATGAATGAGGAATTCAAGAAGATATCCTCTACTGAAACTGCTAAGAAAGTATGGACCATTCTCCAGACAACCTATGAAGGAACTAAGGCTGTCAAGGATCCAAAGTTTCAGAGGCTCACTACAAGCTTTGAAAAGATCAAGATGGAGGAGGATGAGTCGTTTGATGAGTTCTATGCCAAGCTCAAGGACATAGTAAACTCAGCATTTAATCTTGGGAAAACCATTCCTAAACCCAAGATTGTGATAGGGTGCTCAGATCTCTACCCGAGAGATTTCATGCCAAGATCACCGCAATTGAGGAATCAAAGGATATTGACAAGATTCCTTTGACGGAGTTAGTTAGCAATCTGCAGACCTATGAGTTGGGTTTGACAAGGATCAGGAAATCGAGCAAGAACAAAAGCATGGCTTTGAAAGCCATGAGCAGTGACACTGATGAGTTTTCAGATGATGAAGATTCTAAGATGAAATCCTATATCACAAGGCAGTTCAAGAAGTTTATGAAGAATGCCAACGCGAAAGGATTTGACAAGGACCGAAAGCAATCCAGTTCTTCGTAATTCAAGAGTCAAGACAAAGGGAAGAATGATACTAGGGATGGTGGTCAGTACATTGTTCCCCCAGGACCAAAGTGCTTTGGGTGTTAAGGTTTCGGTCATATGAAATAAAAGTGCCCTACTTATATTAAGACCATCGGAAAAAGCAAGGCACTTGCTACTACCTTGAGCGACATTGAGCCTGAGGATGACTCGGATAATGAGGATGATGGAATCCTAAATGCCTTCATTGCCATTGTAAATCCTACTGAGGGGATTGTTGAAGATATGGATGAAGAAGAGGAATTGATGGAGTCTAAGTTTGAGAAGATGGATGAACAAAATGACATCCACACAGCCTATGCAAAGTTATACAATGTCTCAGAAAAGCATGAGAAGTTGTATAGGTTAGCCACCAAGAAGCTTAGTGATGTGGAGCTTAGTGATGTGGAGCTTGAGCGAGAAGAAATCTCTACAAAGTTTGATGAAGTCAATCAGACTATTGGAGCATTGAGATTTAAGAATAATTTCTTAGCTAAGAAGACCAAAAAGCTCGAGGCAGAACTGGTCCAAATCAAAGCTCAGCTAGAAAGGACTTCAAGCGCTAAGCTCGATGAGATGCTCAGTCTTTAGAAATTTGCTTCCGATCGAACCGATTTAGGGTATGATTTCCCTTCTCCTAGTATTGCTTCTACTAGTACTACTGTTTTTGTTCCTTCTGCTAATAATGTTAAAACTAAAAAAAATTATGTTAAGAATGAATTAGCCAGTAAGAATGTAGACAATGGTAAATCTATCTTAAAAGCACCCCCTAAGCTTGATAAGAAAAAGATTAAAAACTCTAGGGCTAAGAAAGAAAATACTCAAAATCCCAAATAGAAAAAACAACATTTTTGTCATCACTGTGGCGCAGCTAGACATACTCAATCGAATTGCTACAAGTGGTTAGCCACTTAAAAGAGCAACAACATGATTGTGTCAAGAGACTAGAATCAGTTTCCATCCTGTTTTGCTCATTTTGGAGATCTTCTTAAACCCCTCATGTTCCTTTCGAACTTGAACGATTTTAACTCTTCCCCTTCACCACCGGATCAAGGGTTTACTAAACGAAAAGGTTCTTCCAAGGTGTGGAAGGAAAAGGGCTCCAAGTAATTCTGTCATTCTCTCTCTCTCCTTCATGTTTTTGTTTTTGCATTACTTGTGTATTTTTCTTTTATGTTTTGAGTCAGTCTAGTTTTATGCATTGCTTTGTCTTGTTTAACATGTTTTTGTTTGGTTACTTTTCAGTTTTGTTTTATTTTGTTTTTCATATAAAAATTGAAAATCAGAAGAAAAAAAAAATACAAAATATACAAAAACAGTATGTGTTTGTGTTTGTGTACATTGGTACTTGTGTACCTTGGATGGCCATTGAAACAAAATTTTCTAAATTTTTTATCTTTTATATCTTAGATGAATATCTCTATGCACAACTAAGCAAGTGAGATTTGTGACTCGTGTTTGTGATGAGTAAGGTTAAGAGATCTCTTGTACTTAACACTCGTATCACTCTTTTTGACAGAATGGATTATAAAATCCTAAAAAAAAGGCATAAACAACCATCTCACCAATGTTCCCCACCAATCATGAAATGACATTTGTATACTTCGGTAAGCTAAAAGTGGAATGTCAAATGCTTAACATCATTGGGTAATTCTTTTTTCTCTTATATGCCCATGCATGGTTTGCTTAAAAGAAAAATATGCAAAAATAAAAATAAAAAGCAAAAAGAATCAAATGCTTTATATATGATTACAAGCATGTATTCTAGGAGATGTGAGAGTTATAGGATGTACCTCGAAGGTGATAGTCCCCATCAAACAATTATGATTTTGTGTGAGTTAAAGTGATTTTCTCATATCTCAAATCGTCATAACATGAAGACACTTATGCAATCTTGCAATGTTTTTCACACACAACACGCAATATTCTTTGCTACTTTTGATACATGTGCAAGTACAATGTGATTTGGCCATCACAAGAAATACATGTGTTAATATATGCTCACTAAACTGTCTTAACTTGTTTTTGAAATATAAAATTGGTTAGACTTGTTGTGTGTGTGTGTGTGTGTGTGTGTGTGTGTGTGTGTGTGTGTGTGTTTTGGGATTTATGTACTTAACATTTTTCGTGTTGAGAGATATTTTTGAGAGTTTAAAATGTTGTTTGGATCTTTGGTTGAGTAGTATGCTTGATTGCATTCATATTTGTGTTTTTCTCTTCTTTGAAAAACTATTTTTAAGCAATCTCGATAGCTTCTTGATAGCTCTTGACTGATAAGCTATCTATCGAGACCCTTCAGCTGCTTTTTATCATATTCTCGATAACTCTCGATAGCTAATTCGATCCATCGAGAAACTTTCTATCTCCTCGATAGCTATCTCGATCCATCGAGTTTCTTTGTTGAGAAAACCTCTCATTAGATCCTCGATAGCTGGTTCAATAGCTAAAAGGCGCGTTTTTAAACCTCAATCGATCGAGGTTTATGAAATTCCTATATATACGTGCCTCGCAATTTCAGATCTATTCTCTTCAATCTCTCTCGACTGATTTGAGTCTTTTCACCTCCCAAACACCTCTCACTCACTCAAAACTTCATTCCCAAATGTTCTTCAACCTTAATCTTGCTTTTCTTCACTAGTAAGGTCCTTAATCCCTCTCTTCATCATGCATTTCATGCTTTTGACCTAACTTTTGGGATTTTTGATTAACTTTGGGGTTTTTCAAAATTAATGAGGTTTTTGTGCAATTTTTGGGTTGGGTGTTGCTTCATTGAGTTTTAAACTTCATGCATTGCATCACATGTGCATTTTAACAATGTTTCATACATTTTAGATATGTGTTTACTTTATTTCTATGTTGTGTGCTGGTAGATTTGGATTGGGCTGAACCCGTGATGCATTTAAATTTGCATGTCGCATGTTCATACATTTTCATACATATGTACTTTCAAGTTTCTATATTTGTTATATTGTATCTTGTTGGTGCTTTTCTGATTGTCTCTCTCTCTCTCCCTCTCTCTCTATTTCTTACGTTAGTCGCATTATGACACCTAAGCGTAAGTCTACTCCATCCCCGAACCCTCTTTGTTTCAGGGTATCTTCTTCTTCTTCTCCATCTGACCCCACTCCCTCTCATGTCCAGTTCTGTGATGAGAAGGCTAAATCGGACTTCCTGGAGAACTTTTCACGATGTGACATTCATTAGAAATGCCAAATCATTCTGTCAAACTTTTCTGACATTGACCTACCCTCTGTCATCCACAGTAGGGGTTGGGAGTCACTTTGTGGCGTCTCGTTCATGTGCCCTTCCGTGATTATACATGAGTTCTACTCCAATATGCACGGATTTGATTACTCTATACCCCAGTTTGTCACTCGCGTTTAAGGTATACGCATGATAGTTACTTCAGATATTGTATCCGAGGTACTACACGTTCCCAAGGTAGTGCATCTTGACTACCCTGGTTCTGAGTGTCTGAGAACAGTATCCAAAGACGAACTCGCGTCTCTATTCTGTAAGACACCATCTTCTTGGGATGAGCATCAAAACACCCCTTGTTCTGCCTTTGCTAAAGGATCGAGATTCCTTAACATGGTGATGACATTTATTTTTCATCCGTTGTCACACTATAACACTATCATAGAGCTTCGTGCTCGATTTTTGTTATCCATCATTGAGGATCTTTCTATTGACTTTCCTTTTCATTTTATACTCTCCCTTATAGATGTCTATAAGGATACGGCGACTCGTGATAAGCTCATTTTTCCTTCCGCTATCACGAGAATCATTCGCCATTTTTCTGTCTTCTATCCCGAGTCTCCCCACTTCACATATATGTGTGCCATAGATGTAGCTACCATTCAACGGAACGTAGTACAGTTGAGACCAAGGCAGCCTTAGACTCAAACGGTAGCTCCTCCAGCTTCTACCACTCCATCCACCTCCGCTCCTTCGTCTTCAGCAATTGGAGTGACACTTAAGACCATCATGGCACAGCTTGTGCACATAGATGCTCACCTTGACACTCAGCGATGAGTTGTGTCGGGTGAACACCCGTGTTGGTCGTATCGCATGACGACAAGTTGTCATTGGTGGTTTCACTGTCGCTTCCTCTCCATCTTCACCAACCTCTAAGGATGAGAGTGACAATGGCTCAGACAGTGATGATGCTGATGAGGATGATGATGATGGCTCGCCTAGTGATGATGAGATGTCTGCTTGATTTACTTGCCCTCTGTCATTCGTGACAAAAATGTGAAGTAGTTTTGAGATGAGAGTAATCATACTCATAGGGGGAAGGTTAGTATAGAAGATAGGGGAAGTTTTTATAAGGGATGTAGTGAGGATTTTTGTATCTTTTCTTTTCTTTCTATTCTAGATACATTATCTCTTGTACATTGGTCTTGTGACCATTTGACATACATTATACTTAAATTTGGTTTATATATATATTGATGTATGTTATTTCACTTATCTCTCAATGTATTGTTTCTTTTCTCTCTTTATACACATGTTTCTTATTTATTATGTGTAATCTACTATTTCTGTTTCACACTAAGATGTCGTGATGAGTTTTGTTTAAAGTTGTCAAAGTCTTCTTACCATAAACTCTCTTCTTGCAAAGTTTTTCAAGAATTTGTGTTAGAATAGATTTTATTGTATTCAACAAATGAGTATGAGTTAAGTGATTTATGACTTCTCTCATATATTCATTTGTTTGTTGTGGTTTTGTCACAAATTGCCAAATGGGGAGATTGTTAGAACATATGTGATTCAATGTTGAGAATATATGTCAATATTTTATGTAATTGTCTAATCATTTGACAAAATGCACTTTACTTGTAATTGGGTAGATCTAGGGCGTGTTTAATGCTTTAAGAATCAAGATTTCAAGTTCAAGTGGTAAAACCATGCAAGTCTGTCCAAGAATCAAGTAATGAAGTGCTGGATTTTAAAACTCGACAGCTAGCATCTATCGAGGTTTAAAAGCTGTTGAAGCCCGTGGCTTGACAGCTAGCTTGATAAATGGCTATCTATCGAGGTTTATGAAACTCAGTTTTTTAGAGCTGTTTTTCATCCAATCCGTGAGTATGTGTTTAGCCTTTCTTTTCTTATGACCCTAAACATATATAATAAGAGCCGTCAAAAGTTACACAAGTTGCACAAGTGTAAAGTAAAGTCTTGTTCATGCAAATTGTAACCGGACACAGAATTTGCCATAGTTCATCTTTCTCTTAAAGAAGTTGTTGTGTTTGTATACCGTAGGGTTTTATAACCAAGGAGTTTCTTGATCTTCATCGTGTGATGAACTGAAGAATTTTACAGCCAACATTCTTCTTAAGTTGGTGATTAAGTTGCGTACTGAGATCTGCGCAATTGATTAGTCACGTACTAGGAGCCGTTCATTGAAAATGAGAGATTGTTACTACAGAACAAGTCCAATTGGATATTAGGGTAAGGGTTCAACTGTAGATTGGTATAAAGTATTGGGATTTCTTTATTTGTAACCGCCTGTTTTGATAATAATGGATTCTCGAGAGTGGTGACCTTAAAATCACTCAGTGGGGTTTTCGCCGTTTAGGTTTTTCCATTTGTAAATAAATCACCGTGTCAATTTATTTTCTGTTGCATTTAGTTTAATTGGTGATTTGTTTGTGCTGCCACGCATTTTGTATGTTAATTTGATTAATTAATAAATTTGACTAATTAATCAATTAATTCATCACAATAGGTCAATACATTCTTGGCCTATTACATTTAAAACCCTTTAAATAAAGATAGGATCGTGTCTACTACACTAAACTCCCATTTTATGGGATTCAAAAGAGGTTAGTGAGCAATCCTTTAATTAAATTAAAATATTGAAAAAAAAAACATAATTATGTAGTCAAAACACTTTTTTGAACATTAAAAATCTAAAAAGATTCAAATAAAACGATACGATTCACGTTATCTTATGGTTTAATACTTTATTCCTTTTTTTCAAATCCCATTTTTCTTTCATAACAAACCATCAATATCTGCAAATCCTATACTATCATATCATACCTAACCAATATTCCACATGATTCAATAAGCCACGGTTCAACCTTTGGCTTTATATCTATGATTTTAAATACCAATTTCAAACCTTACACATGGAGGTAAATTCTTTTTCAACCACAATGGACAAGCAGATTAAGAGAAATTGGATAATTCCGGTCTCCAACAACTAAGATAAATATTGAATGTATCTAGCTACATTCAGGATGTTGATGTTGTTGTTGTTGTTGCTGTTGCTGCTCCAGTAAGTAGAATCCTTGAGACTTCCTCAGCCGAGAAATACGTTTTCGATGCCCACGGCCTTGTTTGTGTTGTTCCCACTCATGCACCCTAAGTACCCTATCCCCACAAGCCTGCAAATGGAAAATTCATTAGCATACTAAAGCCACAAGAAACACAGTATATAAAATAAAAAGGCTAGAGAAGAGGAAACGGGAACAATATCCAAGACACAGTCTCACATAATGCTGACAATACCATCACCATCAAAGCCTGTCCCAAAACATTTGGAGTCGGCTTAGCTATGGATCTTTAACAGACTAATTGGGATCGACCACAAGTATTCTTCTCCACCATTCTATTCCATCTAAAATCGTAATCTTTGTCTCACAAAATGCTGACCTGACATATATATTGAGTCCATAAGTCCCTCTGGATTAGTTTCGGTCCCTTGTTATTTGGAGCCTCCAAATCAGGCATTGAACTGGCATTCTCATTAAGGAAAGATCTAATAATTTTTTCTGCAGGTCCGGCTACTTGCAAAGCCCATGAGTCATCTGATTTGCCTAGAATATGAGAAGTTGAGCACATTAAGCTTGATTCAGTTTATTTTTATTTTTATTTTTTTACTATTAAAATTGATTCAGTATATGGTGCAGAATAAACCAAAAAGGAGAATAAAAGACATACATGATATGGATTCTGTTGCATCAACATAATGTATGTTCCAACCAAACAATGTTTGCAGCCGATTTATCCTCCTTTTCTGAACAAAAACAAATTGTATTACAAAAGGCTTCACCATCGTATAACTGATATTAATTACATGCAAATAAATTCAGGACAGGCACTTATGCAGCCCATCAGTTCTTCTACTTCTTCTTTTCTTTGGTAACTACTAATAAATAAATGGTCTTAACAAAGTTTCCACAGGGATCTACAGTTATAGATTTGATGAGTAGTTTTGGAGATAAAAAAACTTGAAACTCAAATTTCTTGTCCAAAACATGTACTCATATATTAAGGATGAGAAAGTTAATTTACAACTGCTAAAATCCTAAGAGAGAACTTTTAAAAATCTGAAGAACAATTACAACTGGGCAAAACACCACAATCAACACCTTTATAAATAAGAAAGAGTGAGTTGATTTAAATTGAAAGAACAAAACAAAGTAGAGGAAGACAAAAAATAACATTAATAAAAGTAGTAAAAAATGATATGTCAGTTAAGAAAGTAACGGAAAGTAAAACCTTGTTGTTGCTGTTGTATTTAGGAACAATCAAAGAGTTTAATCAGTAATCCAGGACTTGATTGCTATAAATGTCAATACCTCATGATCTATATAATACCAGAATATGTTATGACCAATTTTGGAATGGAAGTGTCACATGTTATAAAACTTAGTAAGTGCAAATCTACTTTTTATTCTCTCTTTTTTCTTTTCCTTTTTTGGGTGGGGCGGGGGTGTGCAAGTCTATGAATTTATGAAACTGTTACAAAATATACTTACTTAACGACGAACAAGTCTTCGGGTGTTCAATTTCATTCTGTCTGTCAATGGCTTCTTTTAGCAGAATTTTAGGTTGGTTGTCACCAATGGTATCCAAGATTACCTGAATATTCTCTTTCAACATCTTATTACCCTTGTTTCTAGATCTCAGGGACAAAGAACCTTCAGTGGAATCACTTTCTTCATCACATCTGCCTTCTAAAAAATAATCTCTCAGAAAATTTTCAGACTCCCGAACACCGATGGCTTGTCGCAGACCTCTAGTGTAATCTGCATTTGGATTGTAAATGTCAAAGACTTCATTAAGTAATGCAGCTTCTATCATTCAATCAACTCTTAGTTCCACATATTGGTCCAGTACAGGCTTTGTTCCACATATTGGTCCGGTACAGGGAGAGAAGCATCCACGCATATAAAACAGCAATTGTATCTAAAATTATTGACTTGACCCCAATTCTGCCCTGCCACATGTAACATTATAACATAAATTAAGCACGTGTACATTATATCCATTATATCCATTTCAAATCTCCTTATGAGGAAAGTGAGGAGAGGGGGGATAGATCCTGATGGCTACTGGAACTAATCAAACTGCAAAATTCGAAAGTAGAATAAACTTTTATAAATCTAGAAACATAAATTCCACATAAACATGTACAATAAGTAAACGATAACTAAAAAGCATAAGCACCTTGTTATATATTGCATTTCAATGCTCATCGGCATTTTCATTCTATCTTAGTATCCATTAGACCGTGTGTTTGGGACTAGTTTATAAGCTAATTTTTTGTTTGCTACTTTTTTGCTTTTTAACTTTTATGAACCGCTTTTTAAAATCTTACTTTTTCTTTTTTTTTTTCACTTTTTCTAAGCACAAGCATACTTTAGCACATTTTTAACAAAAAACTATGTAAGTATTTCCAAACAGACAAAGCTGAGTAAATACTTGGTGCATAACAGCAAGTGTAATCACAATCAGCATACACAGTGCAAAAAGGCTCCAGCTTCTATGAGTCTTGAGAGCTGGTTGATACACAACCTGACCCACAATTAGCTCATAGACAAAAGCAGATAAAAAACTTGATATACCATTACATAGAGATGTCTTAGCTCTCGAGGGCACCAAAACCTAACTCAATTATGCCTTAAATTCCAATTAACCTCATATACTAACTAGGGGAAGCCGCATATATTATTTTCTGCTATTCTATCCTTGTCTAAAAATATAATCTCTGCCGCCTTCCTATTTAAGTTATTCATCTCCTTTACTTCTGGTTCTACCCATGTTATTTGAGGCATCCATCTATCTTTTTTCACACTCTCAATTTGTAAAGAATCGATTCATTACCAGTGACTAAATTTTCCTCTATTATGTCACACCCCAAACCCCAAAGGGTTCAAAGCATGAGAAAATCATCTCAAAGTACCTGTAGATTTTTTCCTTTTCGACAAACCAATCCATAAAATCATATCAAGTACCAATATCAAGAATTATCATAATAATTTCATTGAATATACTCTCAAAGTAAGTCAAAGCCCTAAGCAATAATTACAAGAACCATTGGCCACAAAAGAATAGAAGTCTAAATAAATAATTACATATCATCAGCTTGTCCCATCAATGGGAGCAACGTCACAACCACTATAATATACAAAAGAAATGAGTCAAGCCTATTCTAAGATGTACATCATCTAATATACCCATTACAAAAGTTCAGCCTCCATCAGTAGTTAGTCTAACTACTATTAGCCACCAAAAAGCTGTCTCAAAAGACTGTTGCCTACTCTGAAAAAGTTATAAAATAATGGAATGAGACAGAGCCCAGTAAGTAGCATAATTAATGGGGGTGAAGGAAATGTAAGTTTCATCTTCAATAATAATAATATGACAAGAATGATTACATAATGAAATACAAAGTTTCTCAAAGTAAATACCTTGAAACTATATACTATAATCTATGAGTATCAACAATATAATTTCCAAAACCATAATATCTAATATAAGATAAATTATCACAAATCTACCACACTACCACATAAACTGATCTGGGGATCCACCCATTCACAATTGGCATGATATTATCCTCTCTGGTATGCAGACTCTTGGCCCCATGGACAGTAGCCTCACCCATACCCTCAAGGTTTTTCTCTCCTCCCATGGGCAACAAAGAGAGCGCGTCAAATAAGACCTCTCTTGCATGTGGTCTCTTGGCCCCATGGGTAGCAGCCTCACCCACACACAATTAAGGAACCTCTTCCCCCCATGGACAGCAGGGAAGAATGCGTCATCCAAAGTGAAAGGGCACTGATCTGGATTTGATTTCATTGTCACAAAGACTACGGAGACCAAATCGGGTGATCACCGGGAAATCACATATGGCATGGTATTAAAACAACTCACAGGTTACATTACTTTGAAAACACATAGTTTATATCCAGTAGTTTCAGAGAAATCCTAAATAATCTAACTTTTACAAAGTTTATAAGGCTTTTAACTTCATTCTTGTCAAGAGATTTTCTATCAATTTCCCATGTACCAAGACAAGATAAGCATCTTTAAATTTTCTAATATACCATAAAATCAATGATTTTCTTATCAAAGATTAAATAAAAGATGCTCATATTTTCATATCAACAATTCATGCATTTCCCCAAATGCAATACCAAATATGATGCATTTTCATATATAATAATATATAATAAGGTCACAACACAATGCTTTTAAGAAAACATATATCCATATATAATTTCCCAAAATGTGTTTGACCCAAAAACAACATTTATAAAATATGGTTATTTTCCTAAAAATCCCATTAAAAGCTACTTACCTTGCAACCGCAAAATCCTAACTCTCCAAGCTCCAAGGAGATTAGCTAGAACCTAAACAATATCAAGTAAACTTATCACAATAAGTATAGAGTTTGAAATTGTATCTAGCCACAATTTAGGAATTGCCAAAATAATCACTTACTTAGGCAAGCCTAGTATTTAACCTCATCAATAAAAATATATATCACTTCCAAAGTTTCTCAACAAATTGATTCACAAGGCATAAACTCCAATTTACAAAGTTAACCCATTTAATATCATCTCCAACATTATAACTAGCTTCCATAAAATTTACACTACATCATTAAGAGACCCATGAAAGCAAAATCAATATATCCTCCAAGATAAGAAATTTAGAACTTCAACTAACTCCAAATAAACCCAATGGCAATGGAAAAATTAAATTTACCAACCATCACATGTTATAACCTAAAACCCCTAAATTTTCCACCATACATAAACCTTAAGTAGTCATCAATAGCACAAAGTATATACCCACTCATCAAATAATTCCACCAATACAAAACCCATATATAAAAACACATAAATATCATTTCCAATGCTCATAAATCACATGGGTATCATTATTAAAGTTTAGATAAAAATAACCTCAAGCAAAAGTGTAAAACCCACCAAAAAGATGAGAAATTTTTACCTCAAATAAAATAATGAAGATGCTTTGGGGTTCCTAAGTATTTTTTCGGTGATCTTGTCGGAAAAATGATGGTGAGATGGTGTGGTTTGGAGTGGAGGCCGGCGGGTGAGTGTGGAAGTGAGTGTGTGTGTGTTTCAATAAAAAGAAAAGAAAGAAAATGAAAGAAAGAAAGAGAAGAGAGGGCCGGCTAAAAGAGAGGAGAGGTGGGTGAAAATGAGTGGTGGTGTGGGGTTCGGTGGGGGCACATGTGGTCCACAAAAAAAATGTTGGCTTTACATTTTTTTTTTTTTTTTAACTGACGGGATGTTACATATTATCCTACCACAATCCTCCTTCCTCTAGGCTTGGGACCAGTTGTGTACAAAATATAGGACCCAAAGCACTGTCACGGCCAGATTTAATGGGTATCAAAACTAAAGTCATAAAGGCTCGTTCGCTTCGTGCACCACACCTAGGTTCGAATCCCACTGCCTGCAGGAGTCCGTTGGTGGGCATCTTTAGTAGGGTAACTCCCCACACAGAGGTACAGGCGGGCCCCCGAGATCGAGCTACCTTGTCCGAGGCCTCTGGCACCCTGCCCGGGATGTAATATAGCTATAAAGGCCCTCATTTTTTATTCTAAAAAAATAAAAATAAAAATAAAAAAATATATTAAAAAAAAAAAGGAAGAAAAAAAAGAGTACAAGAAATAGCTGCTCTCTGTTGCAAGATATAAAGCCTGTTCCAGAACCACAACAGCACCCAAAAGGGTAAAAGAAGTCAAAGTTCTTTATTGCAAGACAATTATGACCAAATAAATATTAATTACAAACCTTGGCTGTCTTTTCTGAAAAAGTTCGCTTGGAGGCACACCAGAACGGGAGCAAAGTTTGAGATATTGACAAATCTGCAAGAGATGCAACCAAAACCGAATCATCCAAACATTGTCATTAGATAGATTTGTCATAAATGAATTAAAGATCTTTAAAGGGAAAAAAGCAGGCATGTCATTCTCTTGGAAGGATCGCACACAAATATATGTCGTAAGTTTTGGCATCAATTATTAGTACTGGTGAGGAGAATTGCAGATAAGCATATATTTTTCTGAATGCAGAAGCTATATACAATAGGATAATAATCAACATCAAGCCACTGCTTGAAAAAATGAAATCCTAATAAGTGATAACAATTAAAAAAACTGTTGCAACCTTACATCAACAGTCAGGATTTTGAAGGGAAAAGAGGAGGGCTTTTTGTTTTGAAGGGGGGGGGGGGGGGGGGGGTTGTCATTAAAAAAGTTCCACCTTCTCAGCAACCACATAAAATAGAAGGCTTCAAAAGACAATCAAAATAACAAATACTTCTGAGGAATAAGTTACATACGTCTCTACTTCCATGTCATGTCAATTACTCTTTCCTTTTTTTGTTTCCTGAATTCAGATTTCAATAATAACTTCCTCGAACTAACAAACTGTTGATGGATGGACTCACCCAAAGGGCATAATATTAATAATAATAATAATAATAATAATTAATACCATAACATAATTAAAATTATCAGTACCAGTGAAGTACTTCATACGATCAGAGAGGCCAATGAATGTATAAATCAAAGACAATGATGCAAAGTGAGAATGATAAACAAATAATACTATAGCCAGAAAAAATGCATAATTTTCACACATCAATTCCTAACAAAAGTATATATGCAAATAAGTTCAAATGCAAAGTACATAACCCAGAAAGAGTGATATGCAAATCCTTAGCAGACTCCAACTTGGGGCTAGCGCGACGAAGTTGATCAAGACAGGACTCTCAAGCTACTAGGCCTGGCCTTGGCCATGCCTTAATTTTAAAGAGGCAAGCTGCCCAGTTTACTGCCAACAGCTACAAACCAATTCTTACTTATAAGTATTACAGAACTAGTAAGGTGTGTTTTTAATTCCTGAGTTATTTCTGTTCTTCACTATCAAATTTGATTTCATAAAAAGTCAAGGAAGAAAGGAGTTGTTAGAAATGGAAACAACATCAACTACAGCCAACAACACAGGTACACAACAGAAGTATATTATAAGTGCACCCTTGCTTATATATTGCAAGGAAAGAATACATAATAAGCTGGCACTCTTACTTTTCTATGGTTATTTGGATGGATTCTGTTCGCTGCAACTGGATCAATGTCCTTAAGAGGGTCATAACTATAGTCAGAACTGTCTCTCCCAAAATCCAGCTCTTTATCTGTCTGTTCATCTCCTGTTAAATTATAACGAATGTCAGATGTATTTAAGGCAAGTGTAGAATTTAAAAGCTATAGAATAGCTAATTACCAAGAGGGCCACTTAAACAGCCTTCATCCATATCTTCTGCTGAATCATCCAAGAGGAATGCACTTACAAGAGCCTGGATACAGTCAATAACAACCCCCCCCCCCAACAAAAACAAGAGAGAGAGAGAGAGAGAGAAATTAGGATAAAATAAGGATGCTGTGATAGTTTGTAAGCTTGTAACATGAAAATTGGAAGAGAAATCTCTTGAGTTTAATAGATTAATGAAGATCATTTGCTCCATATAAAAATTTACAGACATAGTGCAAGTTAAATAAATTTACACCAATTATTTCTGGTACAGAGTTTTATCTTCTTTACCATGAAAGGCAAGAATGAAACAATCTCCTATCTGGATATAGTAATTTGTACACCCAACAATGACCGGCATGCAGTTGCGAAGCAATATGTCATTGATGAGCTGAAAATCCAAATGCCAAGTCAAATTCAGAATTACATCAAAGGGCAATATGTAATGGTAATACAATGTCTTAATCACCACATTTAGATCATTATTGATCATATTTAATAATATAAAAACCCAAGTCACCACAAAAACTATAAAGCAATGAACAAGAATAAAATATAAGTTTATAAAGAGAGAAAAAAGATAATCAATAGTATCAATACACGAGGAAGGCTCAAAGGAAGACAAAATGTCAACAGAAACAGGCTTCTGGAGCACAACACAGCACCTTTTTTGTAGGAATTAAAATATATGATGAAAGAACCGACAAAAAAAAAAAAAAAAAAAAAAAAAAAAAAAAAAAAAAGGAGGTCCAAATCCATTCAATGCCTATCATGATGTAGAAAAAAAAATTCTAGAAAGGGATTATGAATTAACAAATAGAAGCTTGCATTCAACCCACCAACCTAATCCAATATCTTGGGTTAGTTTATTGTAGATTGATGAGTTGGGTTGGACTGTTAACTTTTTTCTAAAGCTTGGGTTTGTTAAGATCAGGCTGGAAAAGTTTTCAACCCAAGTAGCCAACTCCAACCCAAGATTTTGGGAATTTGTTACTTTGAGATATTTTCAGACTTACTTTTTTTATAAAATTGAAATATTAGGCTCAATTGATTAAATTATAATAAATTTTTTGAAAAATGTGCTTAAAAAATTGAGTGAAAAAACTCAATTTTTTATTAGGTTGGAGATTTCAATTTTTTAAAGACTTTCCTTCTCGCACAATGTTTACCTAAACAATTAACTAGTCAGTCCATAAAGTCAAATCCAAGTTACAACCCAAATCATCCCAATCAAACCCTCTTTGCCTAGCTGGTGGTGTTAGAATCAAGCCCTCTGCCATGCTTTCCAATAGACCCGGCATATTGAACAATGCCTCCTCGTCCAAGAAAAACGTCCCAGGTTGCTCTGGATTATCCTTACTCTCACATAAAATTTCCAGTGTTATTTCAGGCTCGATAACCTCCTTTTTTCTTTCCATGAATCGTGTGTCCTCTAAACAAGGTTCCAAAACCTTTTCTTCCTTCTTATTATCACTTGGCTTAAAAGCCTCGGCAGCTTTTTGAGCAGCCATTTGTATATCCTTAGCAGAAGATGAGTTGGGTCGTGGAACAAGCCAAGCGGAGTTAGGAAAATTGAGCTCAGCCAAAGTACCCCGAAGTGCCAAGGCAGCTGCATCGTGTGCCCTAGCAGCCATCTCTGGGGTAGGGAAAGTACCTAACCAAATCCTTGACTTCTTGTTTGGTTCACGAACTTCACTAACCCATTTTGTACCATTTTTTTGCCTAACACCCTTATAGATTGGGTGACGGGTCTCTTTGAATTTCTTTCTTCCGGCTTTTCGCTTGTGGGATTTAAGCAAGGATTGTGATGAAGATGAAGAGGATGAAGAACAAGAAGTAGGGTTGCATGGACTGCATGTAGAAAGTTGGGACGAAGAAGAAGGTGATGAGGAAGACAAAGACTCAGATTCAAAGTCCATTTTGTGTGAGAGAGGGAGAGAATTAGCGTACTGTGATTCTATAAATTAATTGAGAAAAGAGTCACTTTGAAAAGGGAGTGGAGTTTATGACTTAAAAAATCACAGAGCTCTATAATTATATATATATATTATTGGGAAGATGGGAATTTGGAGAACACGTGAAACCCGTGAGGCACAAAGCACTTTGTCCATGTGGGAAAATGAATGAGGTTTCCAAAATGAACGCGTGAATGTAGCAGTGGCAGAGCTAGTGGGGCCGCGGGGGCTATGGCCCATAGTCTTTAAATTTTCCATTAATCGGTATGGTCAAAAAAAAAAAAAAAAATTTCCCTTTAATAGGTGAAGAAAATTATGAATAATCTAAAATGTTACTTATCTGGCCCTCCCTAAGATTCTGAGGTGAAAAAATTATAGGAGTAATAACTGATTAATTAATTCCTCCCAAAATTCATTTTGGGGGTCTCTTTAAAATTTTAATATGCAAAGAACCATTAAAAATAGCATTTAACCCATTATTTAGCCTATAATCTCTCAAAATTCAATTAGAGAAACAACTTTACCAAATTTTATGTCACCAAAAAAATGAACCCAAATCTGTTTAGATCTCATGTTCAATGTAAATCAAGACCTTTTCATCCAAATAAAAAAAGGAAAAAAATAAAATAAAACCATTCTTAGTATTTCACTCAAAAAATATCCTCTTTACACTTCTGAAACTGAAAACGTGTTAAAACTGTGCAAAATTGATATAGTCTCGTTGTGTGGCTCGATTCCTTATCATTGTGTTGCTCAAACTAGCCTCGATTTTGTGCAAAATAGTATTTGGGCTTTGTAAATAGATACCAAAATAATATTTGGGCTTTGTAAATATGTGCCAAAATAATATTCTGGTCTTTATAAATAGTTGCCAAAATAATATTTGGGCTTTATAAATGGGTGCCAAATATTATTTGGGCTTTTTGAGATTTTGTAAAAATATTGTTGTGTAGCAACGTATAATTTTGTTGGGGTTTTTGGGTTTTGCTCGTAAGGTAAATGAGTTTGGGTCATTTTATGGAGATAGTATAATTTTGTGGCCCAATTTTGGTAGTAGTATAATAAGTATTTTTGCAAAATCTCAAGTTGGATAATATGTGGGATATAATGGGTAATATTTGTGAAAGGGCCCAAAATAATTTATGGGGTTTATATGAGAAATATTTGTGAGAGCCCAAGTTGGGTAATAATATGGAGAATATTTTGGATAGTATGTAGGAAATATTTATGTGGGCCCAAAATAGTTTATGGACTTTGTACGGCACCGAGACCCCAAAGCCCATACCGGCATTAAGCCCAAGCCCATACAGGTCCTGGGCCCAGGCCCTTACCGGTTTTGGATGCAGGCCCAGCGGAAAGGTCCAGTTACCTTACGCCCTTCTTGAAACTGCCTTAACGTGAAAACAAGTTTTGGGGTCTGAGTTCCAACAGACGATCGGTTTAACTTTCCCGGGCAAGCGAATTGGCCGTGTCCGGGAAAGTCATGATATGCACGGGAAACTCATGATATGCACAGAAAACTGAGTTGCCGAACATAATCCATCAAGCAGGAACCAAGTTCCAAGGTCATAAATGCTGCACCGCCCTCTCACCTAAACATCCACTTTAACCAGATAATATTGGACCTTAGGTAGCACTAACGATGGCTGTAATCATAATCTCCCCACTAACCTTGGCTATAAATAGAAGAAATTGGGGAGAAGAAGGGGTTCAGAAAAATTGAGAGAAAACCATCAAGTGAGAAAGAATAAACTGAGTGTTACTTTGAGTCTCTCTGCCGAGAACGACCCAAAGTAGGAAATCCTCAAACCCACTACAAATAAATTGTGAGCCTAAGTAATTTAAGGCCCAGAAGTCTCGTACTTGGTTCTTACAATTGGCGCCCACCGTGGGGCTCTCCTACGAAGCTGTGGTTCGATTGAGACTTAAACAAGGGAGATGTCTGAAGAGCGTTCAGGAGGGCGTGGTCCGAGCAGTTCTATAGGATCTTCTCGGGGATCGACGTGGAGGGAGAGAAGGCAGAAACGGCGGGAGGATAGGGAGCATCCAAGAGGAGAGGAAAGGTCCGGATTGGGAGAAGGATCGGCCCAGACACACCGGACGATTTCAGGCGTCTCGACGCATCGGCAATATGATGATAGAGACCTAGAGC
This sequence comes from Quercus robur, assembly GCF_932294415.1. NCBI lineage: Eukaryota > Viridiplantae > Streptophyta > Magnoliopsida > Fagales > Fagaceae > Quercus > Quercus robur. The sequence goes on along the minus strand of NC_065534.1, from coordinate 14,181,997 downwards.
TGGAGCGGTTACGCAGGTTGGTAATGGATTTGGAGCTGGAAGCAAGGGATCGGCGCCACGAAAGGAACCGCAACCCCCAACAAAGGAGAAATCGGGGCGAGGAGGGCTCCAGCCGATCTAGTACGCAACAATACCGAGACCGATCACGCTCTCAAGAGTCACATCGGCACTCCCGGGAGGCACGTCATCAACGGGACCGTTCCCGATCGCATAGATATGATGACCGAGGATCAGAGTCGCCGGAGGAGCAGCAGCACCACAACGCCGCAATGGACGCCATGAGCAGAGCCTTGCGGATGGCAGCCCGGTCTCCATTCTCCGATGAGATTGAACCGGCCCCCATGCCGAGCAGATTCACACGACCGCCATTCAATTCCTATGAGGGGAGGACAAACCCCGTGGAACACGTCAGTCATTACATCCACATGATGTCTTTGCATGCGCACAATGATGCACTGATGTGTAAAGTGTTCCCCTCTAGCCTCGGTTCAACAGCCCTGAGATGGTTCAATGGGTTACGGAAAGGCTCCATACACAGTTTTGCCGAGCTGATACAAGAATTCGGCAGTAGATTTGTGACATGTAGCCGAGTACAACAGCCGGTTAACGCGCTACTTTCCATGAAGATGAGGGTTGGGGAAATCCTTCGGAGTTATGCCAGCCGATACTGGGAACTCTACAACGAGATTGGTGGAGGGAATGAGAAAATTGCGGCAAGCACCTTCAGGATGGGGCTCCCCGAAGACTCTGAGTTACGGGAGTCGTTGACAAAAAGACCCCCCGAGGATATGAGGCAACTGATGAGGCGCATAGAGGAGTACAAACGCCTGGAGGACGATCGGCTGCAGAGCAGGGGGAAAGCCCCATTAATTGGGAGATCTCGGCAAGGCGTTTTGCCGACAAAACCAAACAGAGACTTCAGAATGCAAGAACTAGAGGTACAAATCGAAGGGATAAATGTGGCATTTAAGGAGCCCGTGCACAAAATCTTGGAGCGAATCAAGAACGAGCCATTTTTCAGATGGCCAAACAAAATGGGGGGCGACCCATCTCGGAGGAACCAAAACCTGTACTGCACCTACCATAGAGACAAGGGACACACCACCGAGCAGTGTGGGGTACTAAAGGATCACCTCGGGCAGTTGGTAAAGGCAGGGTACCTGAAAGACTTCATTGCAGACTCCGCTCACCAAGAAGCCGGACAAGGCGTCCAGCAGAAAAGGAACCCCCTCCCGCCTCCACTAGGGGTAATCGAAGTCATCCATGCTGCACCAAGAGGAACAGCAGCAACGAAAAGGGTATTGACAATGGCTTGCACGGGGGGAGGACCAGCCGAGAAGAAGAAGAAAGTTGGACGGCTTAACATCTCGTTCGGGGAAGACGATTTGGAAGGAACAGTCCAACCCCATGACGACGCTTTGGTGGTCACGGCCCGGATAGGCGGGTTCCTGGTGAAGAGGGTAATGATTGATCAAGGGAGCGGGGCTGACGTCATGTACCCAGACCTCTTCGAAGGGCTCGGATTAAGGACCCAAGATTTGGCAAAGTATGACACGCCGCTAGTCTCATTTGACGGGAGAGTCGTAATTCCCGAAGGTCAAATCTCTCTCCCAGTGAATATGGAAGGCAAGGGAGTTATAGTTACCTTCATAGTAGTCCGATCATTCTCGCCGTACACCGCAATCCTGGGGAGGCCGTGGATTCACGCCATGGAGGCTGTCCCGTCCACCCTCCACGTGAAAGTAAAATTTCCTACCGAGTATGGAATTGCCGAGGTAAGGGGGAACCAACAAGTGGCGAGACAGTGCCTTATCACCGCGGCCACATGGAAAAGTGAACAACCCGGACAAGCTGAGCGGGCTGATAAAGAAGATTCATAGCAATTACAGAGGCCCCGAGGGGAAGCGGGGGCGGACGTGGCCGAAGAGGTACTGAAGGTTAGGATTCTTCCAGATACTGACAAGTATTTTCAGATAGGCACAAGCATGAATGACCGGGAAAGGGTAGAGATGTTGTTGTTCCTTTTGCAGAACGTAGATGTTTTCGCATGGAACCCGTACGAAGTGCCCGGCGTAGACCCCGAGTTCATTGTCCACAGGCTCAACGTGGACCCATCATTTCCCCCGAAGAAGCAGAAACCAAGAAGAGCATCAAAAGAGCACGTCGATGCAGTAAACCTGGAGGTCCAGCGGCTGAAGGAAGCCGGGGTCATAAAAGAAATATTCTTCCCGAGATGGCTAGCAAACACTGTCGTAGTGAAGAAGAAGAACGGTAAATGGAGAGTTTGTGTGGACTTCACAAATTTGAACAGAGCGTGTCCCAAGGACCCATTCCCAATGCCCAAGATTGATCAGCTGGTAGATGCCACGTACGGGCACTCGAGGATGAGCTTCCTGGATGCCTTCCAAGGCTACCACCAGATTGCCTTGGCGCCCGAGGATCGAGAAAAGACAGCATTTATATCCCCGAACACAAACTATCACTACGAGGTCATGCCGTTTGGATTGAAGAATGCCAAGGCCACCTACCAGCGTATGATGACAAGAATGTTCCGAGAAAAAATTGGATGCACGGTTGAAGTTTATATCGACGACATGGTGGTAAAAAGCAGAAAAGAGTCGCAGCATACTAAAGACCTTCGGGGAGTATTCGAGATACTACGACGGCACAAATTGCGCCTGAATGCCGAAAAGTGCGCTTTCGGAATGGGGGCTGGCAAGTTCCTGGGTTATCTGATCTCCACTCGGGGAATAGAGGCTAACCCCGACCAAATAGAGGCCGTCAATCGCCTCAAACCACCGAGCAATCCTAAGGAGGTGCAAGTGCTCACTGGAATGTTAGCCGCCCTGAACCGATTCATCTCCAAGTTTGCCGATCGCTGCCGGCCATTCTATCAACTTCTGAAGAAGTGGAAGGGGTTTCGTTGGGACGAAGGATGTGACGAGGCTTTTCGAGGGCTGAAGGAATACTTGGCAAAGGCGCCGAGGTTGACAGCCCAGGAGCCCGGAGAGGATTTGTTTATGTACCTCTCAGTTACCGAGCATGCTGTAAGTGCTGTGTTGCTAAGGGACCAAGGAGTACAAATGTCAGTGTATTACGTAAGCAAAACCTTGGTAGATGCTGAGACAAGGTACTTGCCTCTGGAGAAGTTAGTTTTGGCCCTGGTGCACGCCACGAGGAAGTTGCCACATTACTTCCAGGCTCACACGGTGTTCGTTCTCACCGAGTATCCTTTACAGTCACTGTTGAAGAGATCGGATTTCACGGGCCGAATTGCCAAATGGGGGACTTGGTTGGGATCGTTTGACATAAGATACCGACCTAGGAGCTCGGTGAAGGGACAAGTCCTCGCAGATTTCATCGCAGAATTCACACCTAAGAACGATGGCAAAGTAATCTGTAGTGCAGAAATTCGCCCGTGGAGGGTATTTGTGGACGGCGCCTCAAATGCTATGAGGGCTGGAGCTGGCATTGTCATAATTACCCCTGAGGGCATACAATTGGAACACTCCTTCAGGTTGGGATTCAAAGCCTCAAACAATGAAACCGAGTATGAGGCCCTACTGGCCGGCTTGAGGGCCGTATTGCATCTGGGTGCAAAAGATGTAGAAATTTACTCGGACTCTAGGCTGGTTGTTTATCAGATCACAGGAGACTTCGAAGCTTGGGACTCTCAAATGAAGGCTTATCTGAGTATGGCCAAGCAGATCATTAGCCAATTCGGAACAGTAAAAGTATCCCAGGTAGCTCGGTCACAAAATAAGCACGCCGATTCCCTTGCCACGTTAGCTTCATCGGCTACGGAGGACACGCCTCGGTTAGTCACAATAGAACTTATAAAGGAGCCAAGTATCAGTGTGAAGAGTGTCCCCGGCCAAGCCAGAGTAGAGGTTGCGCAGGCAGCAGTGGCTAATCAGTGTTGGATGAAGCCGATCATAGATTTTCTTGCCGAGGATATAGTTCCGGAGGATGAGGAAGAGGCCAAGAAGATTCGTCGGGTTGCTCCCCGATACTGGCTGTCCTCGGACCGCAAATTGTACCGAAGGTCCTTTGCTGGCCCTTACCTTTTGTGCTTGCATCTCGAGAAAGTCAGGGAGCTTCTGACTGAGCTACATGAGGGGGTGTGTGGCGGACACGTTGGGGGACGATCTTTGGCACACAGAGCGATGACCCAAGGGTTTTGGTGGCCTCAGATGCAGAAGGATGCCGCTGAATATGTACGGAGCTGCGAACAATGTCAAAAGCACGCCCCTTTGATCCATCAGCCTGCAGGGCGTCTGAATCCTGTCAGCAGCCCTTGGCTGTTCGCACAGTGGGGGCTTGACATTCTCGGACCGTTCTCCCGAGCAACAGGGAACCGCCGTTTTGTATTGGTGGCAGTAGATTACTTCACAAAGTGGGCGGAAGCCGAGGCCCTGGCCAATATCCGGGATACTGACGTGAAAAAGTTCGTATGGAAAAACATTATTACAAGGTTTAGGGTGCCAGATGCGCTAGTAACGGACAATGGGCTACAGTTCGACAGCAAAGCCTTTCGGACCTTCTGCAGCGAACTCGGCATCAGGAACAAATATTCAACCCCGGCTTACCCACAAAGCAACGGTCAAGCTGAGGCAGTAAACAAGACTATTCTGAATGGGCTCAAGAGGAGGTTGGACGGGGCGAAAGGAAGATGGGCAGATGAACTACCCAGTGTATTATGGGCTTACCGCACGACCCCCAAGAGATCCACGGGGGAAACCCCATTTTCTCTGACGTACGGAGCGGAAGCGGTGATACCGACCGAGGTGAGCTTATGCAGTGCAAGGGTCGCCGGGTTTGACCCCGTCCAGAACGCCTACCTGATGATGGAGCGTTTGGATTGGTTAGAAGAATGCAGAGAGGCCGCGTCCATACGGCTCGCCAAGTATCAGCAGAAACTGGCTCAAAGATACAACCGAAATGTAAAGGGGAGGGAATTCAGCGCCGGGGAGCTAGTACTAAGAAAGGTTGTGGGAAACATGCGAGATATAGCTGCAGGGAAGCTTGCTCAGACCTGGGAGGGACCATACAGAGTTACAACCATTGCGGGTGCAGGGGCTTACTACTTGGAAGACCTCGACGAGAGGCCACTTCCCCGGCCATGGAACGCCAACAACTTAAAGAAATTCTACGCATAATTACCCGTGTAAGCCACAACTTGTATTTCGTTAAAATCAAGATTATGATGAACTTATTTGTATATGCCGTTTTCGCGACTATGTACCAAGAGAATTGCAAATAATATTTCTAAGGACAGAAACCTGACCCTCGGCTCGATAAAATTCGCCGATCAGGTGGAAACCTTACAAATAAATCTCTAAGGACAGAAACCTGACCCTCGGCTCAATAAAATTCGCCGATCAGGTGGAAACCTTACAAATAAATCTCTAAGGACAAAAACCTGACCCTCGGCACGATAAAATTCACCGAGCAGGTGGAAACCTTACAAATAAATCTCTAAGGACAGAAACCTGACCCTCGGCACGATAAAATTCGCCGAGCAGGTGGAAACCTTACAAATAAATCTCTAAGGACAGAAACCTGACTCTCGGCTCGATCATAGTCGCCGAGCAGGTGGAAACCTTACAAATAAATCTCTAAAGTCAGAAGCCTGACCTTCGGCTGGGTCGAAGTCGCCGAGCAGGTGGAAACCTTACAGCTAAAATCTTTAAAGACAAAGACCTGGTACTCGGCTCGATTAGAACCGACGAACGGGTTTAGACCTTATAACTAAAAACACAAAGGACAAAAGCATGACTCTCGGTTAAGCTAAATGACCCAAAGCACTGGCATAATCCCCGTGAAACAAACCAATTGACAAAAATTCATGCAACTGATTAAAATAAAAGTCAAACGGAAAGCATGTTACTTGTCAAATAGATAAAAGTAACTGTTCATGCACCACATCCCGGTGCCTTAGGCAAATAAACCTTTGAAATTAGAAAATTGATAAAAAACAAAGTAAAAATACAAAAAGGACTATAAAGGAAATCAGTTAGAAGGTCGAGCAGGATCAGTCACTTCTGCTTGGACGGTTAAGGGGAAAGGCGGGTCTTCACCAAGAAGCTCCTGCACAGTCGGGATGCTGGTAACTTCCACTTCCTCGGGCTCGGCGTGAGCATCAATTTGTTCAACCAGCTCCCTCATACTGGCCGTTTCCTCCTCGTCAATAGCGGTAGGAGTTTCCTGGACGGCAGGGACAGGGCTCGGAAACGGAATTTGGCCGGGGTCCCTCAGATGCTAATCTTCAGGAGCTCCCATTGCTTGGAGAGCGGCGAACCACCCGGCCTCAAAACCCATATGCCGAGCCCGAGCCACTACTGGCTTTGCTGAATTTTCGGCATCAGCGAAGCCCTCGTTGTACCACTTTTGCTCCGCGGCCTCCAAGGCTGCCCTGAGGTCGGCTATCTCATCGGCGTTGGCGGTATTAAGGCTGATGGCTTCGGCTAACTTGACCTCCGTCTCATTCTGCTTCGCCAGGATCTCCGCACACCTCTTCTCGACCAATGCCCGGTTCTTCTCAGCAGCAGCAGCCTTCTTCTCGGCAGACTCGGCAACTTTAAGCTTTTCCTTCGCCGTTTTGGCTACCGACTCCCCTGCACCCTTCTCGCGCTCTACTTCCTCGGCCAAATCCCGTGTCCGGCTGGCTACTATGTGAGCCAGTTGAGCAGCCTGGCAAACCCAAAAATTAATAAAGAGGCAGAAAAGGATGCATGGAAAAGAAAACGAAGAAGCTAAGTAATTACCGCAATGGCGTGCCACTCTAACCGGTGCCCCACAGACTCCTCGGATCCCTCCTCAAAGGCATGCACGTCCTCGGGAAGAAGGAGACCTTCGGCCAAAGTTTGGGCAATGCGGCCGCCCTCTCCCTTCTCCCACATCCGAACACAAGCGGTTGATGGCAGTGGTTTGCCGTCCAACAGAAACTTTGGCTTCCATGCTAGAGCCACCTGAGAGGAGGACGTAACCCCCGTGCCAGCTTGGGTCGGTGGCTCACGGATAACAATTCCTCCTATTGGTTGGGGAGGAGTCTGGACTGCGGCATCCCCCGGACCCGTGGAAGGTTGATCGGTTACTTTCTGCTTCTTACGGGCCCGTCCGGACTGCGAAGGGGGTGGAGGCTGAGACACTTGACCCCGACCCTGAGTAGGCGGGGGCTGATTGGGCTACCGGGCACCGGGCACAAACCGGTCGATGGTCATGACTCTCCTTGACACCATCCTTGCACCGGGTTGGATAGTTTCAGCTAGCAAGGCAGCTGCTTCTATCACTTGCTGTTGAGGCTCGGCGGGTGGATTCTCGGGATTAGGTTGCTCTTGGGCTTGGTCTCCTTGCTGTATGGCTTCGTGGGCTATCTCTCTAAGGCGCTGAGATACCCGTTCCGCGGACTCATCTCGCAAGGGAGCTAGCTCGTCCGAGGCGGTAAACCGCCGACCAAATTCTCTTGCCTCCCCGGTTGTAAGTTTCGGAGGCAAAAAGTTTACGTACTGGACGTCTATATATGATAGCAGGGGGCTGTCAACTAATAATGCTTGCTTGAAGGTCTGCCAAGTAGAGTAAACTGGCTCTACTCCGAGGATCAAATGCGAGGCCCGGAGTTGTCCGTCCCAATGCACGTATATCTCGAAACGGAGGACGAAGTTCAGATCCTTGACGTGGACGGGTCTATCCAGAACGAACACCTTGCCGTCTGCAAAAGAGCAAGTATCGCATTAGTATCTAATAATAAGAAGAAAAAGAGAAGCAGAGGAAAGCAATTATATCAAGGGAATAGTACGAACCCACTTCACGCCGTGAAAGGGGGCAAGGGACGTCCCCGGCAAACCAATTGCCGCGCACCCTAACAAACTCCCCGGCGGAGTTCCTGTTCGAGTCAGGTAGGCATGATATCAGCCGTACCCGATTATCTCTCGTCTTTAAGTAATAGTTGGTGGATTTGTTCCCACAGAGGCTATACATGTGGTTAATATCATGGTGGTTTAACTGTAAGTTAAAGGTATGGTTCAACTTACTGACGCAACTAACTACCCGGTAAAAGTTGGGGGGAAGCTGGTCAGGACACAGCCCGTAGTACGTGAGTGCATTTATCAAGAGGGGATCCACGGGGAACCTAACCCCTCCTTCTAAAATTGACATCAAAGGGAAAAAGGCTGTGTCCCGCCCTCGGTGGAGTTCAATATCACTCTCATGGCAGTAGGCCACATCCACGTCATCGGGAACATTAAATTTACTCCTAAAGGTGGCTAAAGCAGCCGGGGATTCTAGAAGGTAAGAGTAACCCATCTATAGTGACTAAAACTACAAAAGGGGAACTTGAAGAAATAAAGCTGAAGGAACTGGAAGGGGAAGAAAAACTTACTTTGGGTTCTAAAGAGGAAAGGAGCACTGGGCAAGCGAGTAAGCGCACAGTGATTTGGTCGGCAGAGAGTAAGCGCAAAAAATCAGAGGCGAAGGAAAAATGAAATGATGTTCAGAGGGGGACTATTTATAGAGCCAAAAGGAAAGGCGGGAGAAGAAACGTTTAATCAAGCAATAAATGGGCACGATTTACGAGCGGCCCATCGAATGCCAAACGTAAGTGATTCGCGCGCCGCTTCGGTTCACGAACCGACAGGCAATAATGGCGACTGCATCTGGCGCCGCGAAACGGCGCGTCTTTTGAGATGAATATTAATGAGAAGCCATAGTCACGAGTCCCAGGCTATAAGATTCCCAAGGTCAAAAGTCCCAGACAACTCCTTGATTCTTCTCGGTGACCGAGTATGAATCAAGGGGGGGCTAATGTACGGCACCGAGACCCCAAAGCCCATACCGGCATTAAGCCCAAGCCCATACAGGTCCTGGGCCCAGGCCCTTACCGGTTTTGGATGCAGGCCCAGCGGAAAGGTCCAGTTACCCTACGCCCTTCTTGAAACTGCCTTAACGTGAAAACAAGTTTTGGGGTCTGAGTTCCAACAAACGATCGGTTTAACTTTCCCGGGCAAGCGAATTGGCCGTGTCCGGGAAAGTCATGATATGCACGAGAAACTCATGATATGCACGGGAAACTGAGTTGCCGAACATAATCCATCAAGCAGGAACCAAGTTCCAAGGTCATAAATGCTGCACCACCCTCTCACCTAAACATCCACTTTAACCGGATAATATTGGACCTTAGGTAGCACTAACGGTGGCTGTAATCATAATCTTCCCACTAACCTTGGCTATAAATAGAAGAAATTGGGGAGAAGAAGGGGTTTAGAAAAATTGAGAGAAAACCATCAAGTGAGAAAGAATAAACTGAGTGTTACTTTGAGTCTCTCTGCCGAGAACGACTCAAAGTAGGAAATCCTCAAACCCACTACAAATAAATTGTGAGCCCAAGTAATTTAAGGCCCAGAAGTCTCGTACTTGGTTCTTACAGACTTGTATGGGTATTTTTTAATGAGTGGGCTAATGAGATTAGGGCTCGAAAATTTGTACGTCAACATTTAGCCCCTCGAGTCACGTGTGAGCAGTTTTTGTTTGGTCACACGTGCGAGTTTTAAATTTGTACCTCAACATATAGCCCCTCGTTGTGTGTGTGTCTCTCTCTCTCTGCTAATTTGCAGTGAGTATTGAGAATGCATTTGATTGTAGTTAGTTGGTGATAATATCTAAGTTCTTGTTCTTAGCAAGTGGCCTACAGTTGGTTTGCACTATTGGCTTAGAAAATTGATAAAATATAATTTTAATGAAACCATTCAGATGACATTGCAAAACCCAACTTCTACTATTTTATTTTATATTAAGTTTATTGATTGTTTAAGTTTTTTTATTATTTATTTTACAGTACTTGTTATATAGTTTATTCACTTTATTGTTTACATTTTAAAAAAAAATATAACTAAATTATAAATTATAAGTTTAAGTTTTTAAATTATGGGTAATTTATGAGGAAATCATTCACAATTGTTATATATTTTAAGAGAAAATTTGTTTAAGATTAAGATGTTACTACTCAATATAGAAGTCAGGATAAACAATGAATTTTTTAGCTATAGTTTTTACCATGTAAATCAAAAAAGAGTTTTAAAAAATTGAGTTCAAAATCAATTTTAGCATCGTGAAAGAACGTAGAGCACAACGATGTTGAGTTATAGTTAGTTTTTTTAAATTTTAAGAACCTTATTATATTTAGCTTGGCCTCCCCTGAAAAAAATTTCTTACTCCGCCACTATGTAAATGTAAAACACAAAGAGACAAGAGATACATGAGCCAAGAGTGTAGAAATGATCCCCTCTCTAAGATTCCTCAAATTGATAGAATGGAAGTTGATAGTGACACGACTTAAATCCAATAGTTTTAATTGAATACTATTTAAAATACTGTAAGGACACGATTCGCAACGAACCACAACAATGTTGGGTTCGCACGTGAAAAGGCCCAGACAATATCATTTGTAGAGCGTGGGTTTGAAAGGCTAGGCCTTGGTTACCCGGCGGTGGGTTTTTTGTGGTGTGCATACATCGTTAAGGTGTTTTCACCCCTGGAGTCTTTCTCCTGGAGGTGGGATGGGAGGCTCTACTTTTTGGCCATTTTTCCCAGCCCCCCTATCCAGATTACTTACTTTTTCTTTTATACTAGCCTGCGTTCGCTGTCCTTCGTCCACGTGTAGGGTCGACCTTTCCAAGACTGATACTTGTCCCGTCAGTCCAAACCCAAAGTCGTTGGGAGTGGTTGAAAAAGCCGAAGAATCCGGCTCTATTAGGTGCAGAGTCTTGTATGGGAAGGGTAGTAAGGGTATCTTTCCCTAGATATTTTAGATTTTTCTTAAAGTTTGTTCCTATACCATTTTTGCCCCTCTTTTCGGTGGAACTTCGGGTCTGCCGAGGACTGAACTGTCCTCGACTGCATCTCCGGGCCATTTTGTGCTTTATATTATTGAGCTTGGGCCATAGCCTTCTTTGGGTTGGGCCTTTGGACTCCCTATGAGTAAGTGGGCCTGGCCCATAAATTATTGGGCCTCACAAATACATATATATATATATACACACACACATTAATTTGTTTTCTATGTGTTCATTTAAGAAAAATTTATTTAGTATTTTACTAAAAAAAAAAATTAAAGTAATAAAAGCTAAAAGTTAAATAAAATGAATTGTCTGATTTTTTTTTTTTTTTCTGAAAATACTCTAGCAAAAAAAAGTTGGGTGAGACTTGCAAATAGTTCCAAAACAAGTTGGAAAATAAGCTACCAAAGCAAAAGCAAAAAGATAATAAAAATAATAATAATAAAAGCTCCTTTATCGTGGGATTCACAAACTATATAAAAAGGAAAATGCTAGAGATACTAATTTTTTTACAAAAATTGTTACAAACTGCTAATGTGGTAAGTAGTTATTAGTAAACGAAAAAATGATATTAGTGGTGGGTTCAGATGAGAACCAATAAAAAGTTGGCCACAATAACAATTTGTAAAAATGTTATAAAATAGTTTATATATGTAACATTACTAGTATAAAAAATAAGCAAAAATATTATTTATAATTTAAAGTTTTGATTAATAATCCATTTTTAAAAAGTTTTGATATTACTTTTATGGGAAATAGGGAGGAAAAAAAAAACTATTGGAAACTAATTACTTTTTTTCCCATAAAAATTTTCCTAAAATGATCCAATAACAAATGTTGTTCTAATATTCTTTAACCTTTCCCATAAGAATTTTCCATATATATACTAGTAGAATTATACTCTTTCAATATGATTCATATGATATTATAAAAAATCAACTAATTTAGGAAGCTAATTAAGTAATTTAATATAGTTAGTATTTTTGTTTCCAATTTTTGACAATATTTTCAAGCAAAATAAAAATATATATTTTAATTGTGATAGTTCTATTATCATATATAATAAAATAACTTGGACAACAAACAATCAATTTAATGTATAAATGCATTCACATTAGTCTCACCAATTTAATATTTTAGCAAAAATTTATCTAAACTCAACCAAAATAAGCGTGCATCAGCCTTGCTAAATTAACTAAAGTTTTAAAAGAGGGTAGTTTCAAACATTGTATTTCCAAAGTCTATCCATGTTGATTAGCCGAAGCATCTCTTCCCCATCCAAAACTGTAATCCTTGTAGCACCCCTTGACATGATCTTTTTTATAATAAAAGGACCAGATCATCTCAGCTTCATCTTTCCTCTCCGAAATAAGCATGCATTAGCCTTACTAAATTAACTAAAGTTTTTAAAGAGACTAGTCTCATCGCTACATATAGCGAGCCTCTATCCTCACTACATTAAATTTCAATGTTGATAAAGTATTGATGCTGATGTATGTGTATGAAAATAATAAATAGCTAAACTAGCAAAAGTAGAGTTTTTTGGATTATAGTTTAGCTAAATATTTGAGAACACTGATATGAATGGTCTAAGAGTATTAAATTATGGTCCAATTACAAAAATTTTAACTATAAAAAGAATATGTATGTTGTATGCATCTAATAAAAAAATTTATATTTTTCAGAGTAATTTTTTGTGTGTGGTAAACAGTAAGTTTAAAAAATGTTAACTTGCATATTTAGTTCTCAACCTTTAATAGTTTTCTTTTTCTATTATTCTTCTTTGGGTTTATGATGAGATATAGCTGTCTGCCAGAAACTCACCATGAAATGCTGCAACTTTGATACCATTTTTCCTGGAAACGACCATTTTGGAGTAGAGGACCTTGAAGACCAGGGTTATAATGATGTACATGCTTTTCTTTTGGGGGGTTTAAAATGTTAGTGCAATTTTCATTAGCTTAAACGAGTGGGATTTCCTTCTTTGTGCCCAAAATTTGAAATTAGTAATACTGAGATTTTCAACCATGAGGTAATTGTAAATCACTTCATTTTAGATTTTTCATGCATATATAAATTATCTGATCCAAATTCAACTTATTAATTCTGGCAAATTTGTTTTTGCTACACATGAATTCAACTTTAAAATTATTGATGTCAAAAAATGTAACAACATTTTATTTTCCCTTAATATATGAAAAATAATAATAATTCACAAATAATCAATCTAATTTATGAAATAGGAGAATGTCTAACTTACACCACAAATGGAAATTTTCTTTTCACACATGTTATTCTTGTAAAATTCTCTAATATAAAACCTAATTCACTTCTTAATTTCTTATTAAAGACATAAATTTTTCCTTTAAAATTCTATACATAATATACCAAGCATTATTTATTTAATTTTTAAGTTTGTAACTTTATGTATACATATGTGTATCTTTTAAGAATAATCACAATTAGATACATATATATATATATATATATATATATATATTTTAATCTAAGATGGATTCTATAAATATTTGTTTTTGACTTTTTCTCAACCCTTGAAAATCTTATAAGAATATCATTTGATAGAGAATACAAATTATTCATTCTTGATTGTTATTATTACTTTTTAAAAGGCTCATTATTTTGTTAATGGCCAATTTATATACTTCGTCTTTAATTTTTAACATAATTTTTTTTTATGCAATAATTTTTTTTTTTGGTAATATTAAAGCCTACTTTATAATTTTAATTACTTCAAACATCATTCTAGAATAAAATTTCTTAGGAACTAAAGGGTTTGGGTTGAATAATGTGAATTAGCTTTCAAATGAGCCATCTCAGTGATCTCACCTCCATTAAAAGATATTTATCATTTATCTTTTTGGGTTTTCTTCTTTTAGATGAGGAATATATATATATATATATATATATATATATGGACAATTTTAACTAATTTGTTAAGAATTCATAACCAACCTCAAAATTGTTGTTGTTGTTGTTGTTGTTATTTTAGATATGAGACCACGTTTGGTATAATTATGTAATAAATCTTGTAATAAAATGATTATTATGTTTGTATTAACTATTCAGTTATTTGATTACATTTTTATTAGAATGAATAGTTATTTTTTAGTAATTAAGGAATAACTATTCTTTTCTAAAATTACTGTAGTAGTTATTCCTTACTGCAAATCTGCAATAACAACTTTTAAAATTAATATATGTCAAAAAATATAAACTTTCCATATATACCATATTTTACAAAATTTTCACATATAACAACCAAACTTATGAATAGGAATAATTATTACATTACATCTTTTATCCCCTTTTTTAAAAAAGAAAAAAAATCTTTTATTCTGAGAATAAAAATGATTATTATTCTTAACTTAATCTCCATTTAGCCTATTAAACGTGTTTGACCTATCTCATTGGAAAGACAAACTCCTACCTTCCTTTTTTTTTTTTTTTTTTTGCGAATTCTACAAGAGAGTTTGAACTTTCCTTTTTATTAAGGAAATTATGGACCCTAGGATCCAAATGATCAGTCATGTATGTATCTCCTGAACATGCATTTTCATCACCAGTTGATTACTACAAGAAGACGATATCTTAATTGTCAACCAACATGAGTTTGTCATTATTATTTATTTATTTTGAAAACGAGTGTGTCATTATTATCATCAAGTAAAGACTCTTTAATCATTATTACTAGCTAGAAACAATGTATTGCTTGCCTATCAACATTGCTAATGGGAATGCTACTACTCTGTTATTAAACTTAGGGTGTGTTTGGATAGAACTTATTTTGCTGAAACTGAAAACTGAAAACTGAAAACACTGTAGCAAAATAATTTTTAAATATGTGAATAATACCGTAGGACCCATTTTTAATGAAAAAGTTGATAAAAAGTGTAATTTGTGGGTCCGTGAACAGTGCATATGTGCACTGTTCACTGCAGAAAGTCAACATTTGCGGTTACTGTGAACAGTAACCGCATTGCTCCAAAACAAAATGCGTGGAAAAAAAAAGAAAAAAAAAAAAAAAAGAAAAAGAAGAAACGCAGCTTCAGCAAACGCAACGCCGGAACCAAACACACACTTAATACCGATCCAATAAATGACAAATTTGTGATCAGATAACTTATAATATATGGCCCTTATGAGAAGAAAAACTTAGTGTGTATATATATATGGTCCATATTATTTAAGTCACCATTTGATAGACAATACAATCTATCAAAAAATATCTCAGACAGTTCAAAAAATGAAAGAAGTAATTTTAGGGTAATAAATTCGATCAAATGCATAGCTTGGAACACTACTGTTGTCACATTTATTTAAAATTATTTTTTATACTTGTATAATGAAAGTTACATTAAGTTTTGATCTAAAGGCTTGAGTGATTTTTTTTTTTTTTTTTTTTTTTGAAAAGGTCTGACTCAGTGTACATGATAATTTTGAAAATATTGATTTCTGAACTTGAACTCTAAATTAGAGTTCTATTAAAATCATTAAAAAGCTTGAAATATAACATTTACAAATTTGATATTTTTGTGATGATTTGTGTCGAAACAAACACAAACACCAGTCACTCTGATCAAAAAAAAAAAAAAAAAACACCAGTCACTTTTACATTTATGGCACAGTATTCCGGCATTCAAAAAACATTAATTAATAACGTACTCGTGCTAATTTCTTTGCTTGTTTTTCTATACTATTTTTAATTCTGCTTGACAGTGATTTTAAAGGCAGACAAGGAATCAGTAAAAGACAAAACCTGGGTTGATAAAGTTTTGTAGTGACCTCATATCATTTAATAGAATAATAGTGAAATAAAGATTAAATTATATATTTGATCCTTCAACTTTTAGCAGTTGTTTTGATATCCTTATTTTCTTTTAGTATTTCATTTTAGTCTTTATACTTTTAAAAATATTTGAAAAATATTCTTACATTGAGTGATAGATAGAAAATGCTATTGTGGTAAATGAAATTCATGTAAATTATATACAAATTCAATACAAGGCCCTTAGCACATGTCAAGAAATTTAAATTAAGGGGGATAATTGTTATAAAAAAAATATAAAAAAATAAAAAATAAAAAAAGAAGAAGAGACTAACTCAACCAAGAAAAAAAAATTATGTCTTATTGTTACACATGTGAGTGAAAGTCTCACATAGAAAAAATAAATAAATAAATAAAAAGAAGTTGGAAATTTAATATAACAAAACTAGGACTATACTCATAGGCTTAAATTTTTTGGTTAAGTAATATTTCTATATGTTATATTAAAACCTTAATTAGAGTCTTCCCAAGTGTTCTCCCCCCAAAAAATAGTATCGGACTCATGCTCTTGTGCAGCAAGGAGGCAATGGTAAATGAGCTTGTAAGGATGGAATGTACCACCCAGTCTCATATGAGGTCAGGCCGTATTGTCAAGCTTGTAATCTTACAATAATGAAAGTTATAGTTTGGGTTCAAAGTAGGTAAAGTTGAATTACAAAACGTAGTAGTGGTGGGTATCTTCGTCATTGTTGCATATAGGGATCAAGGTTGTTGTGCTCGACATTATCGATGAACTTGAGCATTTCGACATTATCAATGAGGGTTTGGCAGTGATAGCTAGTTTTAGTTGTACTCAGAACAATGTGTATCCACAAGGACAAACCCAGAACATTGAGTTAGGGAGGTGGTTATACTGTTGGTTTGTTTGCGACTGTTTTAACCTCTGATCCTGCTACTATTTAGCTGCTAAGGTTTTTTTGTGTAAGAACAAAATTATTTTTTTTTTTTAGAATTTTTTAAAGGGCAAGATTGTTTATTTTGGATAAAAAATTGGTTGATTGGGCTTAATTTTTTTTAGTTTTACTATTGATAATTTTTGTTGTTGAACAATTTTTTTTTCTTTTTGCTTGTATAGACCCATAAATTTTTTTATGGTCACTGAAATGAGAAAAATGCTAAAGTTACAAACTTTTTTATAAATTGTTAATGTGATAAGTGATTATTGGTAAATAAAAAATTGATGTAATTGGTGGGCCCATATGCGAACCAATAAGAATTTGTTACCAAAATAATTTGTAAAATTGTTGTAAAAAAGTTTGTTAGTATAGCATTACTCTTAAAAGAATTAATAATATTATTTAAGAGTTGCAAAATGTAATTTTTTAAGGGGGTTATTGCCCCCTATTTAACAGTGGCTCCATCCATGTGTATCCATCACCACATGTGGAAACTCATCCAACAATGTCTTGAATCAATGTCAAGCTCTCATTCCATATTCTCCGCCCACACGTCTAGGTTTTGGATTGTCTTACTCTTTGGACTTTGGTAATACTAGCATTCAAATGATTAGTCCATCAATTCATATTGGAATTACATTAAGGAGACAAAAGATTTCACAACAATTTTTTTATAACTTGTTAATATGATTAGTTATGATTGATGTAATATCACTCACATGAACCCACCATTTTTATTGTGTAGCAATCAAAACTAATCACATAAGTAGTTGTAAAAACAATTATGAAAAATTTGTGTCACTAAATATATTAATAATGAAATATATCTTATACTTGATTTTTAAAAAAATTTAAAGAATATCTTATACTTGAGTTGATAATATTTTTTGTCAATGGCATTTATCATCTATATTATAATTGTAAAATGAAGTATGTCTTATATTTGAGTTTTGGTTTTTGTATAAAAACCCCAATTTCATTAGCCAATAAGAAGAGGAATATCTTTTCTCAATTGCTCAGAAACAGCAAGATGAAGAGGGTTTTTTTTTTTTTTAATTTTTTTATGTGATCCAGAAAAAACTTATGAAAAGAAATAAGTTTAGCGAAGGCATATGCTTAGAGAAAAAAGTATATCTTCCATCCAACGAGTGAGACTAATCTATAGAGAGAGAGGTAAAGTTTAGAGAAACATTCAATTAGATTTTACAATTGAAGTCCAATTTTACGCCATGTGTCCTAAATTATTTATTTCCAAAAAGGGTTTTATTTCTTAATTTTGGAGTCAAATGTGGGACAACATCATAAATATCCATCCAAGTGAGTTATTGCGTACAAAAACTAAAGAGTCTAAAACTAATGAACATAATTTTTTTTTTTTTTTAAATGGACAATTTACATTTTCTACCTAATAATATTCTTACAATACTTTTTAAAGAGTTAAAAAAAATATAAGAATGATTAACAATAATATTTAAATTATACATGTAAGAATTATACTATACATCTTAATGTATATATTTTAAATATACTCATGTATATACATGAGCTGAGTTACAAGCTAATATCTCACTAACATGTGAGTCACGACCCATATTCCACTAAAACATTGGTCTCATACGTCTAACGTAGAAAAAAGATTTTTCCGTGCTTAGGAAATGTGATGTTCAATATATATCAAAATATCAATCTAGAAGACGAAATTTTGTGGTGAGTACACCTACATATAAGCTTCAAATTTAGATGGGACCCACCTGCACGTAGTGATGTAGTTGTAGGCGAACGTATGCACTTATGCAAGCATATATTTCATAATTGTTTGCCACATCCAAGAGGCAACACTAATTAAGGGCAGGTGAGAAGTGTGGGAACTCGGTGCCCACTTCGTGGCTTGGACGTGTTGCACATACTTTCACTATCCATGACTTGACTTGCTTTGCCGTTTTCTTTTGGTTTCAATCAAAACTCAAAAAAGATATATATATCACTGCCAAGTTCTCGATTTCCTCTTTTTCTTAGTGCCAACATTTCCGGCTGAAGAAAAGTATCATATACTTTGAATATAATCAATGAGAATCAAATTAATATATTTGACATTTGAAATTCTCACTTATACAGCCAACTTTATCCATATGTTCAGATATTTATATTCATACGATATGATTTCAATTCATAACGTTTATTTCATAATGATTGCTCTTATTATCATATTAAAACACAACTAATTTTTTGTTCAAGTAGAGAGACTTTATTAATTAATATGTTCCTACTCATTCTTGCCAAACTTTTTTTATTTTTTTTTACAAAACGCTTACAGTCTATGGTTTATGTATCCCCATTTATTTGGGTTTTTTTTTCCCATATTGTGGACCACAAAAATGAGAAAACAATGCACTATGTTGGAAATAGAAGACTCACTTTCAGATAAATCATACAGCCAAGTTTATCCATATGTCTCCTACTCATACTGTAATACTCGATCTAAATTCATTTTCCTTGGATTTGGGTCGTGACACAAATGATATAATTTTAACTTATAATATTTATTTTATGATAATTGTTCTAATTATTAGATTAAGACAATTAATTTTTTGTTTCGAGTATAAGAGACTTTATTAATTAATATATTCTTATTCATTCTTGCCAAACTTTTTTTATTTTTACACAATGCCTATAGTCTATCGTTTGTGTATCCCCATTTATCTGTGGTTTTTTTTCCCCCTATTGTAGACCACAAAAATGAGAAACCAACACACTGTTGGAAATAGAAAACTCACTTTAAGACAAATCAGGAAGTCAAGGTCACTCCATTCTATATATTCATGCGCTGTTCGTTTTCAGTGTGAGTTGTGCCAATCAAAACCCACATGTTTTTATGGTCTTGGTGTCTGCGACCAGTTTAGCCCAAGCCACGACAAAGTGACCTATTAGGTAGGGTCTAGGGCACAATAATAAGAAATATATAATTGAGAATTTCAGAATGGAATGGTTTGGACAAAACGTGAATGGAGTGGCACTCCAAAACATTTAGGGTTTTCTTTATAATTTTTTTTTTACGTACGGAAGAACTAATATTAAGTTTCAATATTTTTTTTTTTTTTTTTTGAGAGAAGTTTCAATATATTTACTAGCACTAGATCAAAAGGCAATACAAACAAAAAAAAAAAAATTCATTATAATTCTATTTTTAGAAAAAATTAGTTAAAAGTACGACCAACCTGATTTTTTTTATTTAGACGTAACTATAATAATAGTCTTTAACTACTTCTAAGCTAAAGTATAAAAAAGTAGTAACATGACTCAAGATTTTCAGCATCATTCTGACTAAAGGCCGTAGGCCTCAGATACTACTAGTAGCATATACTAGGGCCACCAATTATGTCGGTGATAAGGTTGATTGTTGGTTCCATTCCGATAATCACATGAAAAAGTGTACTTTGGTAAAATATATATTTTCTTATTGAGTTGGAGGTTTGTTATGTGTCAAGTCATATGTCAGAGTTAAACAATTCCATTGCATTTATCACGGGGAAGTATGTGGCTATAAATTTTATATATACGTGGCTATGGCTCAATTTGGATCGACGTTGTGTTTGCTGCGTTTAAGTTTCCTACGTTTTCTTTCTTTTCTTTTTTTTTCTTTTTTTCTTTTTTTTTCACGCCTTTTCCCCCAACAAATGATACTGTCATGTACGGTACATGAGTAGTCGCAACTTTTGACCAGTCTTTTATGAACAGTATATCTGTGCACTGTTTATAGATTTACAAATTTCATTTTTTATCTATTTTTTCATTAAAAATAGGTTTCACAGTACTATTCACACATTTAAAAATTATTTTGCAACAATGTTTTCAATTTTCAGTTTTCAATTTCAACAAAATAAGTTCTATCCAAACAGAGCTTATATATAAACAAAACTATAGCCAAAAATTATTTTAGTCCTTATTATATTTTATAATTATAATCAATTTGTTTCATGTTATTCTTATTTTGTAGTCAATTTAGTCTTTATCGCCTATTTATTAACAGAAAATACCTACATAACTAATTATATGCATGGTTGACATACTTGAAGACTAGGTGACTTATAAAATAATGTTAAAAGGTTTTAATTAACATAAAAAAATGCCATCTCAGCATTTAATAAATAGAAAAAACCACATCGAAACAAAAAATTGAACCGACGATTTTTTAAGCCAAAAGAAAAGAATTTTTTTAAAAAATAAAACCTCAAAAGTCTATTATTTTCCTTCATTTTCTCTCTATCCAAACACACTCCAACAAAGAGAAATTGGCTGGAAAATGAACCAAACCCACAATTAATAAAACACACAAAATGAAACAGAGTATTTATATATCAAATCAGATGCAATAAAGACCAAAAGATAAACTAGATCTAGAACATAAACGAGATCCAAAGCACAGCAATCACAGTGACAAAACAAAACAAAATGAAAAAGTTCACCTGTCCCCACCATTGGTTAAATTTTTCATGCAGGATAGATTTTTAGTTCCAAGCCTTGAAATGATAGCATAGCTTGAGGTTGGTTCGATTCAAGTAATAATGTTTTCCACTATCTAAAACCATAATTAAGTCCTTCGTAGACTGAGGTTAAATATGAATAACATGTGATTAGGTGTCTGTTTAGGACTTTGGGTACCTCAGTTTTCGGTGGTTTATTTGTTTATCAAAATATATAATTTTTGGTAATATTGTGTGATAAAAATTAAAAGTTAATTTATTTTTTGAAAAAATTAATTTTTTTTTTAAAATCTGAGACAAAAAAGAAAAAATTTTGTCTTTATCCAAACGTACACCAACAAAGAATTCACTTTATTCAAAATTTGATATTATGTTAATTTACTTTCTGAAAACAAAGTTCTTACTTTAATTTGATTGAGAAATTTAGGTGGCTTGTCTCAAGAAATATTCAAATTATGGAATGAATAATTACGGATGGAATCTTTTTTTTTTTTTTTTTTTTTTGGGAACCGGATTATAGTATCAAAACGTACATAACTACATACACATTTAGTTATTTACACACCTTTTTTTTTTTTCGTATACATGTTTACTTTGATTCTCAATATATGTATATATATTTGAGAATATCTTTCAGTTAAAAAAGTGGGGAGGAAAAAAAAAAAAAAAAAAACACCTATATACTTTGATTGTTGCCTACAAAACCTACAGGCAACTAAGGACAAGATTGACTCTAACAATGTGCTAGTGACTAGAGTGTTCCGCAAATTCAAACAAGTACTACAACTAAAAAAATCATCATTTACAGGAATAAAAGTAGAATTAATCACACAACTCAAAAAGTATGTGGAGACAAATGGACTCCGATATGGATACAGTTGAAAATTAAAAACTGAAAATACTGTAACAAAATAATTTTTAAATGTATAAATAGTATCGTGGGACCCATTTTTAATGAAAAAGTTGTTAAAAAGTGAAATTTGTGAGTCCGTAAACAGTACACGATATGCACTGATTGAATGAAAAAGTTTGAAAAGTCAAAATTTGCGGTTACTGTTCATTAAACAGTGTATGAACAGCAAGTCAAAAAACGCATGAAAAAAAGTAGAATTAAAAGTAGAAAATTACAGGAATAAAAGTAGAATTAATCACACAACTCAAAAGTATGTGGAGGCAAATGGACTCCGATATGGATACAGTTGAAAATTAAAAACTGAAAATACTGTAGCAAAATAATTTTTAAATGTGTAAATAGTATCGTGGGACCCATTTTTAATGAAAAAGTTGTTGAAAAGTGAAATTTGTGGGTCCGTAAACAGTACACGATGTGCACTGATTGAATGAAAAAGTTTGAAAAGTCAAAATTTACGGTTACGGTTCATTAAACAGTGTATGAACAGTAACTGCAAGTCAAAAAACGCATGAAAAAAAAAAAAAAAAAAAAAAATGCAAACGCGCTGGAATCAGCGCAATCCAAACGCAGCTTAATTTTTCACATGTTCAAATGAAAACTAGGTGTCATATACTACATCATCATCAACAACATATGTGGTTGGAGTTAGGACACCAACTAAGACACTGTTTGCCAATAATACCATACTTATCTGTTTTATATTATTAGAATAGAACAATGGTTCTATCAAATTACAATATAGATTTCAAGAGTCTAGTATTTTTTTTTTTTAATTTATGAATAAGGATAATTATATAGATAGAGAATAAACAAAGTGAAGAAAAAAACCTCAGAAAAAAGAGAAGAAATAGAAATGGGTCCATCCCAATTACCAGAAAATAATAAAGAGAATCCTAGCAAATGAGAGAACTTAATACAACTTTGACGTCTAGGAGATAAGAAACAATGAACCATGGAGGAGACGAGTGAATGTTCTGCAAAGTATGGATAACTCCTTTGGAATCTCCTTCAAAAAGAACATAAGAATACTTGTGGAATATTGCTACTTTGATGGCTTGAAGTGCAGCTTGCATTTCTTCAAGAGTTGGATGAGAGGGAGGGAACAGATTTGAGTAAGCAAATAAAATATCTCCAAATTCATTTCTCCCAACAACAACAATAATGGTGGCATAGGCCTAATTGTCAGGTCAAAATTTATTTTAATCCAACTGAATTGGAGAGGAAACTATTTCAAGGTCACGCTTACTAAGTGAGATGTCCAAAGTCTCCAAGCTGCCATATGTTCTAAATAAGCCTTGTAATTTGCAAATATTGTTTTTGATCTACTAATGAGAGAAGCCCCCACTTATTAATTGTTATAAAAATTAAATTATCCAAAAACAATCACCTTATTAGTATTTCTAAAAAAAACTTGTATTCTCCTAAATATCCTAGAAAATATAACCCTTGCTTAAAATATAGAGTACATAATTTTCTTTGAGAATATTTCAAACTATTCTCCCCACATTTCAAAATAAAATACATAAAAACCTTAACAAGAAGAAACACTGCAACATTTAAACCTCAAAATTTTGAGATTTGAATATACATTCTCACCTAATTAGTTACAAACAAACCTCAAATTTTTTTTAGAATTGACTGTAGATTCTCACCAAATTAATTACAGTTAATCACATGTATTCCCATATCATCATTCTATAATTCCAAAACCATACTTTAAATTCTTACTCCTTTTCTTTTTTTTTTGGTAATTAACATGCACTTTTAACGCTTCTACCAATATTATTGTAGGTCTTACTTCCTCATTTCATTTCCTTGACTTCTAATCAAATCATTTAAAACCCTTTAAATAAAGATAGGATCGTGTCCACTACACTAAACTCCCATTTTATGGGATTCAAAAGAGGTTAGTGGGCAATCCTTTAATAACATTAAAATATTGAAAAAAAAAAAAAAAAAAAAAACATAATTATTTAGTCAAAACACTTTTTTGAACATTAAAAATCTAAAAAGATTCAAATAAAACGGTACAATTCACAGTATCTTATGGTTTAATACTTTATTCCCTTTTTTCAAATCCTATTTTTCTTTCATAACAAACCATCGATATCTGCAAATCCTAAACTATCATATCATACCTAACCAATATTCCACATGATTCAACAAGTCACGGTTCAACCTTTGGCTTTATATCTATGATTATAAATACCAATTTCAAACATTACACATGGAGGTGAATTCTTTTTCAACCACAAATGGACAAGCAGATTAAGAGAAATTGGATACTTCCGGACTCCAACAACTAAGATAAATATTGAATGTATCTAGCTACAGTCAGGATGTTGATGTTGTTGCTGTTGCTGTTGCTGCTGCTCCAGTAAGTAAAATCCTTGAGACTTCCTCAGCCGGGAAATACGTTTTCGATGCCCACGGCCTTGTTTGTGTTGTTCCCACTCATGTACCCCTCTAAGTACCCTATCCCCACAAGCCTGCAAATGGAAAATTCATTAGCATACTAAAGCCACAAGAAACACAGTATATAAAATAAGAAGGCTAAAGAAGAGGAAACGGGAACAATATCCTAGACACAGTCTCACATAATGCTGACAATACCATCACCACCAAAGCCTGTCCCAAAACTTTTGGAGTCGGCTTAGCTGTGGATCTTTAACAAACTAATTGGGAACGACCACAAGTATTCTTCTCCACCATTCTATTCCATCTAAAATCATAATCTTTGTCTCACAAAATGCTGACCTGACATATATATTGAGTCCATAGGTCCCTCTGGATTAATTTCAGTCCCATGTTATTTGGAGCCTCCAAATCAGGCATTGAGCTGGCATTCTCAGTAAGGAAAGATCTAATAATTTTTTCTGCAGGTTCAACTACTTGCAAAGCCCATGAGTCATCTGATTTGCCTAGAATATGAGAAGTTGAGCACATTAAGCTTGATTCAGTTAAAATTGATTCAGTATATGGGGCAGAATAAACCAAAAAGGAGAATAAAAGACATACATGATATGGATTCTGTTGCATCAACATAATGTATGTTCCACCCAAACAATGTTTGCAGCCGATTTATCCTCCTTTTCTGAACAAAAACAAATTGTATTACAAAAGGCTTCACCATCGTATAACTGATATTAATTACATGCAAATAAATTCAGGACAGGTACTTATGCAGCCCATCAGTTCTTCTTCTTCTTCTTCTTTTCTTTGGTAACTACTAATAAATAAATAAATGGTCTTAACAAAGTTTCCACAGGGATCAATAGTTATAGATTTGATGAGTAGTTTGGGGAAAAAAAAACTTGAAACTCAAATTTCTTGTCTAAAACATGTACTCATATATTAAGGATGAGAGAGTTAATTTACAACTGCTAAAATTCTAGAAGAGAACTTTCAAAAATCTGAAGAACAATTACAACTGGGCAAAACACCACAATCAACACCTTTATAAATAATAAAGAGTGAGTTGATTTAAATTGAAAGAACAAAACAAAGTAGGGGAAGACAAAAAATAACATTAATAAAAGTAGTAAAAAATGATATGTCAGTTAAGAAAGTAACGGAAAGTAAAACTTTGTTGTTGTTGTTGTATTTAGGAACAATCAAAGAGTTTAATCAATAATCCAGGACTTGATTGCTATAAATGTCAATACCTCATGATCAATATAATACCAGAATAAGTTATGACCAATTTTGGAATGAAAGTGTCACGTGTTATAAAACTTAGTAAGTGCAAATCTACTTTTTATTCTCTCTCTTTTTTCTTTTCTTTTTTTGGTGGGGCGGGGGGTGTGCAAGTCTGAATTTATGAAACCGTTACAAAATATACTTACTTGACGACGAACAAGTCTTCGGGTGTTCAATTTCATTCTGTCAATGGATTCTTTTAGCAGAATTCTAGGTTGGTTGTCACCAATGGTATCCAAGATTACCTGAATATTCTCTTTCAACATCTTATTACCCTTGTTTATAGATCTCAGGGACAAAGACCCTTCAGTGGAATCACTTTCTTCATCACATCTACCTTCTAAAAAATAATCTTTCAGAAAATTTTCAAACTCCCGAACACCGATGGCTTGTCGCAGACCTCTAGTGTAATCTGCATTTGGATTGTAAATGTCAAAGACTTCATTAAGTAATCCAGCTTCTATCATGCAATCAACTCTTTGTTCCACATATTGGTCCAGTACAGGGAGAGAAGCATCCACGCATATAAAACAGCAATTGTATCTAAAATTATTGACTTGACCCCAATTCTGCCCTGCCACATGTAACATTATAACATAAAATAAACACATGTACGCTATATCCATATCAAATCTCCTTATGAGGAAAGTGAAGAGAGGGGGGGGGGGGGGGGGGGGGGGAGGATCCTGATGGCTACTAGAACTAATCAAACTGCAAAATTCGAAAGTAGAATAAACTTTTATAAATCTGGAAACATAAATTCCACATAAACAATAAGTAAACGATAACTAAAAAGCATAAGCATCTTGTTATATATTGCATTTCAACACTCATCGGCATTTTCATACTATCTTAGTATCCATTAGACCGTGTGTTTGGGACTAGCCTATAAGCTAACTTTTTGCTTTTTAGCTTTTATGTACAGCTTTTTAAAACCTCACTTTTTCTTAATTTTTCTCACTTTTTCAAAGTGTAACCATACTTTAACACATTTTCAGCAAAAAGCTAAATAAGTTGTTTCCAAACATACAAAGCTAAGGAAATACTTGGTGCATAGCAGCAAATGTAATAACAATCAGCATACACAGCGCAAAAAGGCTCCAGCTTCTATGAGTCTTGAGAGCTGGCTGATACACAACCTGACCCACAATTAGCTCATAGACAAAAGCAGAGAAAAAACTTGATACATCGTTACATAGAGATGTCTTAGCTCTCAAGGGCACCAAAACCTAACTCAATTAAGCCTTAAATTCCAATTAACCTCATATACTAACTAGGGGAAGCCACATATATTATTTTCTGCTATTCTATCCTTGTCTAAAAATATAATCTCTGCCGCCTTCCTATTTAAGTTATTCATCTCCTTTACTTCTGGTTCTAACCATGTTATTTCAGGCATCCATCTATCTTTTTTCACTCTATCAATTTGTAAAGAATCGATTCATTACCAGTGACTAAATTTTCCTCTATTATCCTACCGCAATCCTCCCTCCTCTAGGCTTGGGACCAGCTGTGTACAAAATATAGGACCCAAAGCACTGTCACAGCCAGAGCTAATGGGCATCAAAACTAAAGATCAAGGAAGAACCCAAATAAAAAATAAAAGAAGTACAAGAAATAGCTGCTCTCTGTTGCAAAATATAAAGCCTGTTCCAGAACCACAACAGCATCCAAAAAGGGCTAAAGAAGTCAAAGTTCTTTAATGTGAGACAATTATGACCAAATAAATATTAATTACAAACCTTGGCTGTCTTTTCCTGAAAAAGTTTGCTTGGGGCCACACCAGAACGGGAGTAAAGATTGAGATATTGACTAATCTGCAAGAGATACAACCAAAACTGAAGTCATCCAAACATTGTCATTAGACAGATTTGTCATAAATGAATTAAAGATCTTTAAGGGGAAAAAAAGAAAAAGAAAAAAGCAGTCACGTCATTCTCTTGGAAGGATTGCACACAAATATATGTTGTAAGTTTTGGCATCAATTATTATTACTGGTGAGGAGAATTGCAGATAAGCATATATTTATCTGAATGCAGAAGCTATATACAATAGGATAATAATCAACATCAAGCCACTGCTTTACAAAATGCAATCCTAATAAGTAATAACAATTAAAAAAAACTGTTGCAACCTTACATCAACAGTCAAGATTTTGAAGGGAAAAGAGAAGTTTTAGTTTGGGGGGGTGGGGGGGCAAGAGTTGGGTGACATTAAAAATGTTTCACTTTCTCAGCAACCACATAAAATAGAAGGCTTCAAAAGACAATCATAATAACAAATACTTCTGAAGAATAAGTTACATACATCTCTACTTCCATGTCATGTCAATAACTCTTTCCTTTTTTTGTTTCCTGATTTCAGATTTCAAAAATAACTTCCTCAAACTAACAAACTGTTGATGGACGGACTCACCCAAAAGGCATAATATTAATAATAATAATTAATACCATAACATAATTAAAATTATCAGCACCAGTGAAGTACTTCGTACGATCAGAGAGGCCAATGCATGTATAAACCAAAGACAATGATGCAAAGTGAGAATGATAAACAAATAACACTATAGCCAGAAAAGATGCATAATTTTCACACATCAATTCCTAACAAAAGTATATATGCAAATATGTTCAAATGCAAAGTACATAACCCAGAAAGAGTGATATGCAAATCCTTAGCAGACTCCAACTTGGGGCTAGCACGACGTAGTTGATCAAGACAGAACTCTCAAGCTACTAGGCCTGGCCTTGGCCATGCCTTAATTTTGAAGAGGCAAGATGCCCAGTTTACTGCCAACAGCTACAAACCAATTCTTACTTATAAGTATTACAGAACCAGTAAGGTGTGTTTTTAATTCCTGAGTTATTTCTGTTATTCACTATAAAATTTGATTTCATAAAGAGTCAAGGAAGAAAGGAGTTGTTAGAAATGGCAACAACATCAACTACAGCCAACAACACAAGTACACAACAGAAGTATATTATAAGTGCACCCTTGCTTATATATTGCAAGGAAAGAATACATAATAAGCTGGCACCCTTACTTTTCTATGGTTATTTGGATGGATTCTGTTTGCTGCAACTGGATCAATGTCCTTAAGATGGTCATAACTATAGTCAGAACTGTCTCTCCCAAAATCCAGCTCTTTATCTGTCTGTTCATCTCCTGTTAAATTATAACGAATGTCAGATGTATTTAAGGCAAGTGTAGAATTTAAAAGCTATAGAATAGCTAATTACCAAGAGGGCCACTTAAACAGCCTTCATCCATATCTTCTGCTGAATCATCCAAGAGGAATGCACTTACAAGAGCCTGGATACAGTCAATAACAACCCCCCCAACAAAAACAAGAGAGAGAGAGAAATTAGGATAAAATAAGGATGCTGTGATAGTTTGTAAGCTTGTAACATGGAAATTGGAAGAGAAATCTCTCAAGTTTAATAGATTAATGAAGATCATTTGCTTCATATAAAAATTTACAGACATAGTGCAAGTTAAATAAATTTACACTAATTATTTCCAGTACAAAGTTTTATCTTCTTTACCATGAAAGGCAAGAATGAAACAATCTCCTACCTGGATATAGTAATTTGTACCCCCAACAATGACCGGCATGCAGTTGCGAAGCAATATGTCATTGACAAGCTGAAAATCCAAATGCCAAGTCAAATTCAGAATTACATCAAAGGGCAATATGTAATGGTAATACAATGTCTTAATCACCACATTCAGATCATTATTGATCATATTTAATAAAAGGAAAACCCAAGTCACCACAAAAACTATAAAGCAATGAACAAGAATAAAATATAAGTTTATAAAGAGAGAAAAAAGATAATCAATAGTATCAATACACGAGGAAGGGCTCAAAGGAAGACAAAATGTCAACAGAAACAGGCTTCTGGAGCACAACACAGCACTTTTTTGTAGGAATTAAAATATATGACAAAAGAACCGACAAAAAAAAAAGGCCAAATCCATTCAATGCCTATCATGATGTAGAGAAAAAAAATCTAGAAAGGGATTGAGAATCAACAAATAGAAGCGTGCATTCAACCTACCAACCTGACCCAATGCCTTGGGTTAGTTTTTTGTAGGTTGATGAGTTAGGTTGTGTTGTAAATTTTTTCAAAAGCTTGGGTTTGTTAGGATCAGGTTGGAAAAGTTTTCAACCCAAGTAACCCACTCCAACCCAGGATTTTGAGAATTTGTTACTTTGAGATATTTTGAGACTTACCTTTTTATAAAATTGAAATATTAGGCTCAATTAATTAAATTATAATAAATTTTTTGAAAAATGTGCTTAAATAATTGAGTGGAAACTCAATTTTTTATTAGGTTGGAGATTTTTCAACCCAATGTGGTCCGGTTGGGTTGAAAAATACCCCAACCCATGCACACCGCTATCAACCAAAAATAAATAAACCTAGAAATCAGTACCTAAGCTTGCTTGGAATTAGCACAAGTAGGATAGGAAACCCAGAAATCAATACCAAGGCATTGGAAAATTTTCAATAAAAGGGAAGGCTTGTTCTTTTTTAGATACCAAGGCATTGAAATATCAAGAACCTCCATCTTAGAAAGAACAAGCCTCCCATAATTTTTTGGGTAGAATTGAAAGTTGATGTAGAACAGAATTCTCAAAGGGGATTGAGACTCAACAGAGAACAGAAAAATAAAATAAAACTATGAATCCGCATATAGGCTTAGCAAGATAGAAAACATATGAATCAGCACCAAGGTATTAAAAACATTCGGTAGGATTGCAATATTTCATTCATCATAATCGCATGTCTCAAAAAATGTTGAAAATGCATACTTTCATAAAAACTCTTCCTTCAATACAATGATTAAAGAAAATATTGCAGCCAAAAAATATTGCATTGAATATCAATTCAAATGAATCAAATCCCAAATCCCAAAAACTGCAATAACAGTACAGATTGATACCCAATATTAACACAAGGAGAGCTTACTCATGATTATAAGCTACCAATAAAGGAAAGTCACAAATATCATACATCACCAACATGGGTTTTCCAAATACATAACTTTTCTTTATTTGGGTCAGAAGATATAATAGGAACAAGCAAACACAAGAGGCTAAAAATCCATAGCAAGGCTATCACTTGAAGCATATAACACTAGTTTATGACACCATTTCTATTTGTATTTGACTAAAAGCTTCAAAATGCAAAATTTAAAAACACAAACAAGACAACAAAGTGGGTAACTAACTTACAGGAATAACAGAATCCCTGAAATCCTTAGCAGTGAATTCCAGGTTTGGGCTTATGGTCCCCAAAAGATGATGTGGCACCCCTACAATTGTAATGTAAAAAATTCATAATTTCCTTTCAAACACAAACACACACATAGTGTAATAAAAAAATGAAAGAGAGTGAGAAAAAAGAGACAGACCCTTTTGCTCATTGAGGGAGACCTTGTTGGTGAGGACATCAAGGCCATGGTAGACCTGCATAGAATCAGCGTTGATGATCTCAATGGGGAAGTGGGTGGCTAAATCAATGGCTAGCCTTGACTTCCCTGAGCCTGTGGGACCCATTATCACCACCACCTTTGCCTTCTCTTCCTCATTGCCATTGCTAGGGTTTAGAGCTCCCTCTGCCTCACCTTGTGTCTCTGTTTCAACAGCACTGTCCATCTCTCTCTCTCTCTCTGTATTGCGCGCTCTATTCGTGGGCCTAGGCTATATATAGTGTTACCATGGGCTCTCCATGGGTTCTGGACCTATATTTTGTTAGTGGGCCTAAGCTATACATAGTATTCCCATGGGCTTTCCCTGGGTTTTGGGCCTTCTGGCTTCTAATATGAATTCGTGTCCGGTTGTGTCCAGTTTTTTCATTTGCAAGTATGCAAACCTACTTTCAACCAAAAAAAATCAAATAAATTGATACCAAACACATATTTATGGATATAGCCGATTATGCTTGTTATTGTTTACTAGTGTTGAGTTTTCATTTTTTTAATGTTGTGCGTTGGTTTTATTCCGTGCCAATTTCTTTATAATAATTACATGCATATTTTCCTTGTGTTTTGTGGGGTTTAATGTAATTGGGTTGGGCTTAGAATTTCATGGAAAAAAAAAAAAATTAGTCTTGTTATGTGTACACATTGTATTGATTGTGAGTGAAATCTAGACTTCTATAAATGTTTGTGTAAATGCATATTAGGGTTGCACTTTAATGTTGTTTAATCTAAAATTAATCAAGCCGTAATTGAAATTTTGGGTCTAAATCAATACCTAATTTATTCGGCTTGCAATTTCAACTAGGAATGAGTGATGCTAGAAAGACTATAAATTATATTGTTATAGATAAGTTTATAAATATTTGTATCACTAATCACAAAATAATTCAAATATTTATTTAGTAAATTGTTGAAATAATACCAATCCGATTCATCACCACTTCAATTTATTTTATTTTTTTTGTTTGTAAAATTCTAGTAGCTTTAAGATTTCCCTTGACTGGAAGTTGGTAAATTTATGTGATGCTAAGGATGTTACAAATTTGACTACATAAAATATAATTTTAAACACAACATAAAAACTAAAAATAAATAATTAAGAAATATTTATTAAACTTTTGAGTTATCAAGTAATAACTAATATTATCTTAGTAAAGCACCTACACTAGAAAATTCAAACTCTGATTCAATGCATTTAGAAAGAAGTTGATTCAAATCTACAATGAATTAAACTTTTTTACAATATCAATGTAGTTGTAAGAACCAAGTACGAGACTTTTGGGCCTTAAATTACTTGGGCTCACAACTTATTTGTAGTGGGTTTGAGGATTTCCTACTTTGGGTCGTTCTCGGCAGAGAGACTCAAAGCAACACTCAGTTTATTCTTTCTCACTTGATTGTTTTCTCTCCATTTTTCTGAACCCCTTCTTCTCCCCAATTTCTTCTATTTATAGCCAAGGTTAGTGGGGAGATTATGATTACAGCCACCGTTAGTGCTACTAAAGGTCCAATATTATCTGGTCAAAGTGGATGTTTAGGTGAAAGGGCGGTGCAGCATTTATGACCTTGGAACTTGGTTCTTGCTTGATGGATATGTTCGGCAACTCAGTTTCCCGTGCATGTCATGACTTTCCCGGACACGACCAATTCACTTGCCCGGGAAAGTTAAACTGATCGTCTGTTGGGACTCAGACCCCAAAACGTGTTTTCACGTTAAGGCAGTTTCAAGAAGGGCGTAGGGTAACTGGACCTTTCTGCTGGGCCTGCATCCAAAACCGGTATGGGCCTGGGCCCAAGACCTGTAGGGGTTTTGGGGTCTCGGTGCCGTACATTAGCCCCCCCTTGATTCATACTCGGTCGCCGAGAAGAATCAAGGAGTTGTCCGGGACTTTTGACCTCGGGAATCTTATAGCCTGGGACTCGTGACTACGGCTTCTCATTAACATTCGTCTCAAAAGACGTGCCGTTTCGCGGCGCCAGATGCAGTCGTCATTATTATGCAGTCGCCATTATTGTCTGTCGGTTCGCGAACCGAAGCGGCGCGCGAATCACTTACGTTTGGCATTCGATGGGCCGCTTGTAAATCGTGCCCATTTATTGCTTGATTAAACGTTTCTTCTCCCACCTTTCCTTGTGGCTCTATAAATAGTCCCCCTCTGAACACCATTTCATTTTTCCTTTGCCTCTGATTTCTTGCGCTTACTCTCTGCCGACCAAATCACTGTGCGTTTACTCGCTTGCCCAGTGTTCCTTTCCTCCTTAGAACCCAAAGTAAGTTTTTCTTCCCCTTCCTGTTCCTTCAGCTTTATTTCTTCAAGTTCCCCTTTTGTAGTTTTAGTCACTGTAGATGGGTTACTCTTACCTTCTAGAATCCCCGGCTGCTTTAGCCACCTTTAGGAGTAAATTTAATGTTCCCGATGACGTGGATGTGGCCTACTTCCATGAGAGTGATATTGAACTCCACCGAGGGCGGGGCACAGCCTTTTTCCCTTTGATGTCCATTTTAGAAGGAGGGGTTAGGTTCCCCGTGGATCCCCTGTTGATAAACGCACTCACATACTATGGGCTGTGTCCCGACCAGCTTCCCCCCAACTTTTACCGGGTAGTTAGTTGTGTCAATAAGTTGAACCATACCTTTAACTTACAGTTAAACCATCATGACATTAACCACATGTATAGCCTCTGTGGGAACAAATCCACCAACTATTACTTAAAGACGAGAGACAATCGGGTACAGCTGATATCATGCCTACCTGATTCGAACAGGAACTCCGCCGGGGAGTTTGTAAGGGTGCGCGGCAATTGGTTTGCCGGGGACGTCCCTTGCCCCCTTTCACGGCGTGAAGTGGGTTCGTATTATTCCCTTGATTTAATTGCTTTCCTCTGCTTCTCTTTTTCTTCTTATTGTTAGATACTAATGCGATACTTGATCTTTTGCAGACGGCAAGGTGTTCGTTCCGGACCTCAGATCCGTCCACGTCAAGGATCTAAACTTCGTCCTCCGTTCCGAGATATACGTGCATTGGGACGGACAACTCCGGGCCTCGCACTTAATCCTCGGGGTAGAGCTAGTTTACTCTACTTGGCAAACCTTCAAGTAGGCACTACTAGTTGACAGCCCCCTGCTATCATATATAGACGTCCGGTACGTAAACTTTTTGCCTCCGAAACTTACAACCGGGGAGGCAAGGGAATTTGGTCGACGGTTCACTGCCTCGGACGAACTAGCTCCCCTGCGAGACAAGTCCGCGGAACGGGTATCTCAGCGCCTTAGAGAGATAGCCCACGAAGCCATACAGTAAGGAGACCAAGCCCAAGAGCAGCCCAATCCCGAGAATCCACCCGCCGAGCCTCAACAGCAAGTGATAGAAGCGGCTGCCTTGCTAGCTGAAGCGATCCAACCTGGTGCAAGAATGGTGGCAAGGAGAGTGATGACCATCGACCGGTTTGTGCCCGGTGCCCGGCAGCCCAATCAGCTCCCGCTTACTCAAGGTCGAGATCAAGCGTCTCAGCCTCCACCCCCTTCGCAGTCCGGACGGGCCCGTAAGAAGCAAAAAGTAACCGAGCAACCTTCCACGGGCCCGGGGGATGCCGCAATCCAGACTCCTCCCCAACCAATAGGAGGAATTGTCATCCGTGAGCCGTAAACCCAAGCTGGCACGGGGGTTGCGTCCTCCTCACAGGTGGCTCCAGCATGGAAGCCAAAGTTCCTATTGG
This sequence comes from Quercus robur, assembly GCF_932294415.1. Taxonomy (NCBI): domain Eukaryota; kingdom Viridiplantae; phylum Streptophyta; class Magnoliopsida; order Fagales; family Fagaceae; genus Quercus; species Quercus robur. The sequence continues at coordinate 14,147,123 of NC_065534.1, read as the reverse complement.
ACGGCAAACCACTGCCCTCAACTGCCTATGTTCGAATGTGGGAGAAGGGAGAGGGCGGCCGTATTGCCCAAACTTTGGCCGAGGGTCTTCTTCTTCCCGAGGACGTGCATGCCTTTGAGGAGGGATCCAAGGAGTCTGTGGGGCGCCGGCTAGAGTGGCACGCCATTGCGGTAATTGCTTAGCTTCTTCGTTTTCTTTTCATTCATCCTTTTCTGCCTCTTTATTAACTTTTGGGTTTGCCAGGCTGCTCAACTGGCTCACATTGTAGCCAGCCGGACTCGGGATCTGGTCAAGGAAGTAGAGCGCGAGAAGAGTGCGCGAGAGTCGACAGCCAAAACGACAAAGGAAAAGCTTAAGGCTGCAGAGTCTGCTGAGAAGAAAGCTGCTGCTACTGAGAAGAACCGGGCATTGGCCGAGAAGAGATGCGCGGAGATCCTTGCGAAGCAGAATGAGACGGAGGTCAAGTTGGCCGAAGCCCTCAGCCTTAATACTGCCAACGCCGATGAGATAGCCGACCTCAGGGCAGCCTTGGAGGCCGCGGATCAGAAGTGGTACAACAAGGGCTTCGCGGATGCTGAAAATTCAGCAGAACCGGTAGTGGGTCGGGCTCGGCATATGGGTTTTGAGGCCGGGTGGTTCGCCGCTCTCCAAGCAATGGGAGTTCCTGAAGATTCGCATCTGAGGGACCCCGGCCAAATTCCGTTTCCGAGCCCTGCCCCTGCCGTCCAGGAAGCTCTGACCGCTATTGACGAGGAGGAAACGGCCAGTATGAGGGAGCTGGTTGATCAAATTGATGCTCATGCCGAGCCCGAGGAAGTGGAAGTCACCAACATCCCGACTGTGCAGGAGCTTCTTGGTGAAGTCCCGTCTTTCCCTCTGACCGTCCAAGCAGAAGTGACAGATCCTGCCCAACCTTCCAGCTGATAGCCTTTTTGTATTTTTACTTTGTTTTTATTAATTTTCTAATTTCAAAGGTTTGTTTGCCTAAGGCACCGGGGTGTGGTGCATGAAACAGTAATTTTATCTATTATGAACAGTAATTTTATCTATTATGAACAGTAATTTTATCTATTTGATGAGTAACATGCTTTCCGTTTGACTTCTATTTTAATCAGTTGCATGAATGTTTGTCATTTGGTTTGTTCCACGAGAATTATGCCAGTGCTTTGGGCCATTTATCATAACCGAGAGTCGTGTTTTCGTCCTTTGTGTTTTTAGCTATAAGGTCTAAACCCATTTGTTGGTTCTAATCGAGCCGAGTACCGGGTCTTTGTCCTTAAAGATTTTTAGCAGTAAGGTTTCCACCTGATCGGCGACTTTGACCGAGTCTAGGATCGGGCTTCTGACCTTAGAGAGTTATTTGTAAGGTTTCCACCTGCTCGACGAATATGATTGAGCCGAGGGTCAGGTTTCTGTGCTTAGAGAGTTATTTGTAAGGTTTCCACCTGCTCGGCGAATATGATCGAGCCGAGGGTCAGGTTTCTGTCCTTAGAGATTCATTTGTAAGGTTTCCACCTGCTCGGCGAATTTTATCGAGCCGAGGGTCAGGTTTTTGCCCTTAGAGATTTAATTGTAAGGTTTCCACCTGCTCGGCGAATATGATCGAGCCGAGGGTCAGGTTTCTGTCCTTAGAGATTTAATTGTAAGGTTTCCACCTGCTCAGCGAATATGATCGAGCCGAGGGTCAGGATTCTGTCCTTAGAGATATATTTGTAATTCTCTTGGTACATAGTTGTGAAAATGGCATAAATAAGTTCATCATAATCTTGATTTTGACGAAATACAAGTAGTGGCTTACACGGGTAATTATGCGTAGAATTTCTTTAAGTTGTTGGCGTTCCATGGCCGGGGAAGCGGCCTCTCGTCGAGGTCTTCCAAATAGTAGGCCCCTGCACCCGCAATGGCTGTAACCCTGTATGGTCCCTCCTAGGTCTGAGCAAGCTTCCCTACAGCTATATCTCGCATGTTTCCCACAACCTTCCTTAGTACTAGCTCCCCGGCGCTGAATTCCCTCCCCTTTACATTTCGGTTGTATCTTTGAGCCAGTTTCTGCTGATACTCGGCGAGCCGTATGGACGCGGCCTCTCTGCATTCTTCTAGTCAATCCAAACGCTCCATCATTAGGTCGGCGTTCTGGATGGGGTCAAACCCGGCAACCCTTGCGCTGCATAAGCTCACCTCGGTCGGTATCACTGCTTCCGCTTCGTACGTCAGAGAAAATGGGGTTTCCCCCGTGGATCTCCTGGGGGTCGTGCGGTAAGCCCATAATACACTGGGTAGTTCATTTGCCCATCTTCCCTTCGCCCCGTCCAACCTCCTCTTGAGCCCATTCAGAATAGTCTTGTTTACTGCCTCCGCTTGACCGTTGCTTTATGGGTAAGCCGGGGTTGAATATTTGTTCCTGATGCCGAGTTCGCTGTAGAAGGTCTGAAAGGCTTTGCTGTCGAACTGTAGCCCGTTGTCCGTTACTAGCGCATCTGGCACCCCAAACCTAGTAATAATGTTTTTCCATACGAACTTTTTCACATCAGTATCCCGGATATTGGCCAGGGCCTCGGCTTCCGCCCACTTCGTGAAGTAATCTACTGCCACTAATACGAAACGGCGGTTCCCCGTTGCTCGGGGGAACGGTCCGAGAATGTCAAGCCCCCACTGTGCGAACGGCCAAGGGCTGCTGACAGGATTCAGTCGCCCTGCAGGCTGATGGATCAGAGGGGCGTGCTTTTGACATTGTTCGCAGCTCCGAACATATTCAGCGGCATCCTTCTGCATCTGAGGCCACCAAAACCCTTGGGTCATCGCTCTGTGTGCCAAAGATCGTCCCCCAACGTGTCCACCGCATACCCCCTCATGTAGCTCAGTCAGAAGCTCCCTGACTTTCTCGGGATACAAGCACAAAAGGTAAGGGCCAGCAAAGGACCTTCGGTACAATTTGCGGTCCGAGGACAGCCAGTACCGGGGAGCCACCCGACGAATCTTCTTGGCCTCTTCTTCATCCTCCAAAACTACATCCTCGGCAAGAAAATCTATGATCGGCTTCATCCAACACGGATTAGTTACTGCTGCCTGTGCAACCTCTACTCTGGTTTGGCCGGGGGCACCCTTCACACTGATACTTGGCTCCCTTATAAGTTCTATTGTGACTAACCGAGGCGTGTCCTCCGTAGCCGATGAGGCTAACGTGGCAAGGGAATCGGCGTGCTTATTTTGCGACCGAGCTACCTGGGATACTTTTACTGTTCCGAATTGGCTGATGATCTGCTTGGCCATGCTCAGATAAGCCTTCATTCGAGAGTCCCGAGCCTCGAAGTCTCCTGTGATCTGATAAATGACCAGCCTAGAGTCCGAGTAAACTTCTACATCTTTTGCACCCAGATGCAACACGGCCCTCAAGCCGGCCAGTAGGGCCTCATACTCGGCTTCATTGTTTGAGGCTTTGAATCACAACCTGAAGGAATGTTCCAATCGTATGCCCTCAGGGGTAATTATGACAATGCCAGCTCCGGCTCCCATAGCATTTGAGGCGCCGTCCACAAATACCCTCCATGGGCGAATTTCTGCATTACAGATTACTTTGCCATCGTTCTTAGGTGTGAATTCTGCGATGAAATCTGCGAGGACTTGTCCCTTCACCGAGCTCCTAGGTCGGTATCTTATGTCAAACGATCCCAACCGAGTCCCCCATTTGGCAATTCGGCCCGTGAAGTCCAATCTCTTTAACAGTGACTGCAAAGGATACTCGGTGAGAACGAACACCGCGTGAGCCTGGAAGTAATGTGGCAACTTCCTCGTGGCGTGCACCAGGGCCAAAACCAACTTCTCCAGAGGCAAGTACCTTGTCTCAGCATCCACCAAGGTTTTGCTTACGTAATACACTGGCATTTGTACTCCTTGGTCCCTCAGCAACACGGCACTTACGGCATGCTCGGTGACTGAGAGGTACATAAACAAATCCTCTCCGGGCTCCGGGGCCGTCAACCTCGGCGCCTTTGCCAAGTATTCCTTCAGCTCTCGAAAAGCCTCGTCACATCCTTCGTCCCAACGAAACCCCTTCCACTTCTTTAGAAGTTGATAGAATGGCCGGCAGCGATCGGCAAATTTGGAGATGAATCGGTTCAGGGCGGCCAACATTCCAGTGAGCACTTGCACCTCCTTAGGATTGCTCGATGGTTTGAGGCGATTGACGGCCTCTATTTGGTCGGGGTTAGCCTCTATTCCCCGAGTGGAGATCAGATAACCTAGGAACTTGCCAGCCCCCACTCCGAAAGTGCACTTTTCGGCATTCAGGCACAACTTGTGCCGTCGTAGTATCTCGAATACTCCCCGAAGGTCTTCAGTATGCAGCGACTCCTTTCTGCTTTTTACCACCATGTCGTCGATATAAACTTCAACCGTGCATCCAATTTTTTCTCTGAACATTCTTGTCATCATACGCTGGTAGGTTGCCCCGGCATTCTTCAATCCAAACAGCATGACCTCATAGTGATAGTTTGCGTTCGGGGATATAAATGCTGTCTTTTCTCGGTCCTCGGGCGCCAATGCAATCTGGTGGTAGCCTTGGAAGGCATCCAGGAAGCTCATCCTCGGGTGCCCGTACGTAGCATCTACCAGCTGATCAATCTTGGGCATTGGGAATGGGTCCTTGGGACACGCTCTGTTCAAATCTGTGAAGTCCATACAAAACCTCCATTTACCGTTCTTCTTCTTCACTACGACAGTGTTTGCTAGCCATCTCGGGAAGAATATTTCTTTTATGACCCCGGCTTCCTTCAATCGCTGGACCTCGAGGTTTACTGCATCGACGTGCTCCTTTGATGCTCTTCTTGGTTTCTGCTTCTTCGGGGGAAATGATGGGTCCACGTTGAGCCTGTGGACAATAAACTCGGGGTCTACTCCGGGCACTTCGTACAGGTTCCATACGAAAACATCTACGTTCTGCAAAAGGAACAACAACATCTCTACCCTTTCCCGGTCATTCATGCTTGTGCCTATCTGAAAATACTTGTCAGTATCGGGAAGAATCCTAACCTTCAATACCTCTTCGGCCACGTCCGCCCCCGCTTCCCCTCGGGGCCTCTGTAATTGCTATGAATCTTCTTTATCGGCCCGCTCAGCTTGTTCGAGCTGTTCACTTTTCCATGTGGCCGCGGTGATAAGGTACTGTCTCGCCACTTGTTGGTTCCCCCTTACCTCGGCAATTCCATACTCGGTTGGAAATTTTACTTTTACGTGGAGGGTGGACGGGACAGCCTCCATGGCGTGAATCCATGGCCTCCCCAGGATTGCGGTGTACGGCGAGAATAATTGGACTACTATGAAGGTAACTATAACTCTCTTGCCTTCCATATTCACTGGGAGAGAGATTTGACTTTCGGGAATTACGACTCTCCCGTCAAATGAGACTAGCGGCGTGTCATACTTCGCCAAATCTTGGGTCCTTAATCCGAGCACTTCGAAGAGGTCTGGGTACATGACGTCAGCCCCGCTCCCTTGATCAATCATTACCCTCTTCACTAGGAACCCGCCTATCCGGGCCGTGACCACCAAAGCGTCGTCATGGGGTTGGACTGTTCCTTCCAAATCGTCTTCCCCGAACGAGATGTTAAGCCGTCCAACTTTCTTCTTCTTCTTCTCGGCTGGCCCTCCCCCCGTGCAAGCTACTGTCAATACCCTTTTTGTTGCTACTGTTCCTCTTGGTGCAGCATGGATGACTTCGATTACCCCCAGTGGAGGCGGGAGGGGGTTCCTTTTCTGTTGGACGCCCAGTCCAGCTTCTTGGTGAGCAGAGTCTGCAATGAAGTCTTTCAGGTGTCCTGCCTTTACCAGCTGCCCGAGGTGATCCTTTAGTACCCGACACTGCTCGGTGGTGTGTCCCTTGTCTCTATGGTAGGTGCAGTACAGGTTTTGGTTCCTCCGGGATGGGTCGCCCCCCATTTTGTTTGGCCATCTGAAAAATGGCTCGTTCTTGATCCCCTCCAAGATTTTGTGCACGGGCTCCTTAAATGCCACATTTACCCCTTCGATTTGCACCTCTAGTTCTTGCATTCTGAAGTCTCTCTTTGGTTTTGCCGGCAAAACGCCTTGCCGAGATCTCCCAATTAATGGGGCTTTCCCCCTGCTTTGCAACCTGTCGTCCTCCAGGCGTTTGTACTCCTCTATGCGCCTCATCAGTTGCCTCATATCCTCGAGGGGTCTTTTCGTCAATGACTCCCGTAACTCGGAATCTTCGGGGAGCCCCATCCTGAAGGTGCTCGCCGCAATTTTCTCATTCCCTCCACCAATCTCGTTGTAGAGTTCCCAGTATCGGCTGGCATAACTTCGAAGGGTTTCCCCGACCCTCATCTTCATGGAAAGTAGCGCGTCAACCGGCTGTTGCACTCGGCTACATGTCACAAATCTACTGCCGAATTCTTGAATCAGCTCGGCAAAGCTGTGTATGGAGCCCTTCCGTAACCCATTAAACCATCTCAGGGCCGTTGAGCCGAGGCTAGAGGGGAATACTTTACACATCAGTGCATCGTTATGCGCATGCAAAGACATCATGTGGATGTAATGACTGACATGCTCCACGGGGTCTGTCCTCCCCTCATAGGAATTGAATGGTGGTCGCGTGAATCTGCTCGGCATGGGGGCCCGTTCAATCTCATCGGAGAATGGAGACCGGGCTGCCATCCGCAAGGCTCTGCTCATGGCGTCCATCGCGGCATTATGGTGCTGTCGCTCCTCCGGCGACTCTAATCCTTGGTCATCATATCCATGCGATCGGGAACGGTCCCGTTGATGACGTGCCTCCCGTGAGTGCCGACGTGACTCTTGAGATCGTGATCGGTCTCGGTATTGTTGCGTACCAGATCGGCTGGAGCCCTCCTCGCCCCGATTTCTCCTTTGTTGGGGGTTGCGGTTCCTTTCGTGGTGCCGATCCCTTGCTTCCAGCTCCAAATCCATTACCAGCCTGCGTAACCGCTCCAGCTCTCGGTCTCTCTCATCATATTGCCGATGCGCCGAGACGCCTGAAATCGTCCGGTGTGTCTGGGCCGATCCTTCTCCCAATCCGGACCTTTCCTCTCCTCTTGGATGCTCCCTATCCTCCCGCCGTTTCTGCCTTCTCTCCCTCCACGTCGATCCCCGAGAAGATCCTATAGAACTACTCGGAGCACGCCCTCCTGAACGTTCTTCAGACATCTCCCTTGTTTGAATCTCACTCGAACCACAGCTTCGTAGGAGAGCCCCACGATGGGCACCAATTGTAAGAACCAAGTACGAGACTTTTGGGCCTTAAATTACTTGGGCTCACAACTTATTTGTAGTGGGTTTGAGGATTTCCTACTTTGGGTCGTTCTCGGCAGAAAGACTCAAAGCAACACTCAGTTTATTCTTTCTCACTTGATTGTTTTCTCTCCATTTTTCTGAACCCCTTCTTCTCCCCAATTTCTTCTATTTATAGCCAAGGTTAGTGGGGAGATTATGATTACAGCCATCGTTAGTGCTACTAAGGGTCCAATATTGTCTGGTCAAAGTGGATGTTTAGGTGAGAGGGCGGTGCAGCATTTATGACCTTGGAACTTGGTTCTTGCTTGATGGATATGTTCGACAACTCAGTTTCCCGTGCATGTCATGACTTTCCCGGACACGACCAATTCACTTGCCCAGGAAAGTTAAACTGATCGTCTGTTGGGACTCAGACCCCAAAACGTGTTTTCACGTTAAGGCAGTTTCAAGAAGGGCGTAGGGTAACTGGACCTTTCCGCTGGGCCTGCATCCAAAACCGGTATGGGCTTGGGCCCAAGACCTGTAGGGGTTTTGGGGTCTCGGTGCCGTACAGTAGTAATAAATTATTTCCTCAAAAAAATGTAGTAATAAATTAATTAATAGGAAATGGGTTCTAATTTCCTCAATTAGATAAGTTTTTGTTGAATAAAATAATTGATTTCGAATATTGCCTACATAAAAAACTAATCTATGCGTTCAATTATCATAAAGCAACTTAAATGTCATAGATTTAAATCATATACTATCTATAAAAATAAAATAAAAATACTACCGAGTAATCTGATTACAGTACTCTTTATGTATATGAACATGCATGTTTTTGCATAATGACTTGCAATTGATTATCCAAAAACAAATGAGTTATGACACAAGCACATCCAGACACACATCACATGCACAAACAAAAGAGGCTAGGGTAAAGCTCACAGTTCGAGAGAAAGGTGTAATGATTTCCCCAATCAAAAGGTATTACCATATATTATTAAATTTTACAGCATCAATACAACAAAAAGAGGGTAATTAAGATATTTCACTTTAAAATGTTTTTTTCTCACAGGATAAGTAATATCGTTACTTACAACCTAACAAAACATGTCAAATAAGTTAGAACTTTACTAGTGTGATTGAAGAATGTTCCTTCTTACCTTCATAATGTTCTCTTTACCAATTATGGCTAATTTTTCAATAAAATTTCGAGGTCTTTCTTCTCAAAAAAAGAACCAATGCAGATAGTTTTTCTGCCTTATTTAATTGAACTAATGAGTTGTGAGCACCAAAATTTTATTATAAAAGAAGCACAAGCTTTTGGTCCATCCAATCAATTAATCTGGGTTTATAGTTTATTTAATTCTCACTTCGGCCTCAAAACTCCCATAATAAGAGACCTACACTATAGAGGACGATTCTCAATTTCTCATTTCGAGTAACCATTCTTTTTATTTTATTTTGTTCTTGTCCTAAATGTCCAAAAAAAAAAAAAAAAAAACTTGCTGACAGATTTCCATTTTTTGAGAAGGAGCTGACAGATTACCATTATATATGACAAATAAACCTCTCTTTTGTCGCTTAAAAAAAATGTCTGTTATCAAAATGAAGTATCAGATCCCGTGAATGGAGGCTGCTCACATAAAACAATTGATAAATTTCCAATAAGATGCATATTTAAAAGGATACTCCTGATTGATCAAGATTACAAAGAAGATGTGCTTAACACATTAAATATATCTCCAATATCAAGGTTTTTATTCTAGTTTATGTTTGTAATTTCAGTCTTCCTAGTTCTCCCTTCTTCTGGTGCATCTCTCAAAGAAAACATTGCAAAATTTTCACAAAATCAAATAGATCCATGGATTCCAAGCAGGAAAGAAGTAATAGTATTAGTATCTTAATGCTTCCTTGGTTAGCTCATGGGCACATCTCACCCTTCTTAGATTTAGCCAGAAAACTCTCACTCAGAAATTTCCATGTTTATTTCTGTTCCACACCCATCAATCTAAAACCAGTAAGAGAATCTCTTATAGACAAAACATTCTCTTCAATACAACCAGTAGATCTTCACCTCCCTTATTTAGCAGAACTCCCTCCTCAATACCACACTACCAAAGACCTCCCTCCCCATCTCATGTCCACACTCAAAACAGCCTTTGACTCAGCCAAGCCTATGTTTAGCAACATCTTGAAGGCCCTAAAGCCAAACCTCTTAATCTATGATTGTCTACAACCATGGGCTCCAGTGGCAGCTCGTGAAGAAAACATTGAAGCTGTTATGTTGTCAACTTGTGGTGCGGCTGCTAGTTCTTTGATGGCTTTCTATAGCAATAATCCTGGCAAGGAATTCCCATTTCAAGCCTTAAATTTCCCACAGGCTGAATGCGAGAAAAGCATGCATTTCCTGCATTATACAGCAAATGGTATCACAACCAAAGAAAGGTACATGCAATGCATAGAAAGATCTTCCAACATAGTCTTGATCAAGACCTCGGGAGAGATTGAATCACAGTATATTGATTATCTCTCTGGTTTAGTAGGGAAGGAGATAGTTCCTGTTGGGCCTCTTGTTCATGAACCTAAGAACAAAGATGATGATATGGTAATCGTAGAATGGCTCAACAAGAAAGATCCTTCTTCGGTTGTATTTGTTTCTTTTGGAAGTGAGTACTTTCTTTCCTTGGCAGAAATGGAAGAGATAGCTCGTGGGCTTGAACTTAGCAAGGTTAATTTCATATGGGTTGTGAGATTTCATGGTGGAAACAAAATTAGTATTCATGAGGCTTTACCTGTAGGATTCTTGGAGAGGATTCGCGAGAAGGGTATGGTGGTGGAAGGTTGGGCTCCACAGGCAAAAATATTGGGGCATTCAAGCATTGGTGGGTTTATGAGTCACTGTGGTTGGAGTTCAACACTTGAGGGAATGATGTTTGGGGTACCAATCATAGCCATTCCCATGCATCTTGACCAACCCTTTAATGCCAAATTGGTGGTGGAGGTTGGTGTTGGTGTAGAGGTTTCAAGAGAGAATGAGAAGCTCAAGGCAGAAGAGGTGGCCAAGGTTATAAATAAAGTGGTGATGCAAGAGGAAGGGAAGGAAGTAAGGAAGAAAGCTAAAAAACTGAGTCAGAGAATGAAGGACACAGATGATGGAGAGATGGATGTGGTGGTAGAGAAGCTGGAGCAGCTACTTGGAGAATCTAGAATTTCTACCACTTTTGAGGAAATATAAAAACAACTTGTAAGTTGAATGTTTCTTCTTTTCCTTGAATCATAAAAATATGAAGGGAAGCACAAATTCAGATTGTAGGTAATAAGTAAAGACCTTTCATCAAGAAAAGGTAACAAGCAAAGACAATGGACCAAATTGAATTTTGACCATAAACACTTGGTTTCTGTTAACTAGTACATTTTAATTTTTCTTCATACAAGCCAGTTTCTAACTTCTTTGAACTAAACTCAACTATTGGGTTGAGACTAGTGCTTTGAGTTAAGAAGATGATCTTGTAGTCCACCTCTGTCATCAAAGTTATTTCTTCATTGAGTGGTATTTATTATACACACTCTTATATCCAACCATACACGAAATTTGCACTGAAATCATGATTTAGTCACAATTTCAATGCAAATTTCATGTGTATAATAATAATAATGGAAGAGGCTTGTGTCCAGTGACTAGTTTCACTAGACACACTAGGATACAAACACGTGTTCAAAATTGGACACGTATCCGCACCTCAATGTGTCCAGTAGAACTGACCACTAGACACAAACCCAACCCAATAACAATTACCATTCTTTATTTTGACTTTAAAATAGAAGAATTTAACTCATTTTCATCTTTATTTATTATTTTTTTGAGAAGCAACTCCTTTTCATCCCTTTCACCATAATCACACCATATCTTTAATACCTAATTAAATAGATTATCTAGTCATATTTCAGATTTTTGTTAGCAAAGTTAAGAATCAACTTCTCAAGATTCTCTCGATTTAAAACGTTTCCTTAGAAAATTTCGTGGAATATTTAATAGGGCTACATCAATTAAAAAGTGTTGTATCCATTTTGAAGATACACATTTTCTTTCTATATTTTTTGTTTCTTCAAAATTTATCTATTTCATATTGGAATAACCACTAAGGACTTGTCATCACCCAAATTTCATTCTATCGGCTGCCCAAGAAATAAGTGATTTATAAAAATCGATACCCAAGGTCTCATAATCGAGAGTGATGAGACCAATTTTCCCCAATTGGATGGATGAATCATCAATTTGTATCAATTTTTGGTCCAACCCTAAGTTTAACCAAGTTTGACCATATTTGACACAGGATTGACTAAAATGTAAATTCGCCCATTGCACTTTATTAGGCTTCAAATTTGTAAACTCAATCAATTCAAATCTTGAACCAAGTTTGACAGACAAAGGCTCAAATGTGCCCGGTCCCTATGATCACAAAAAAAAAATGCTTTGATTTGATGGGATTCAAGCCAAGCATGGAAACTCCAAACAAACTAATCAAACTCACAAAACTACTAAAAATAATAATAAACACTAATTAAAAATTTAAAACTAACATGGAAAGCTACATTGTCGTGAGTCCAAATCTTCTGTACCACTCTCTCTGCTCCACTCTATGCTCCACAAATAAAAATTTGACACATGTTTACTTATTTAATTAGATGCTAATTTTTTGCCTTTTTTTATTCCAAACTTTCAGTTTCCTAAAAAATTAGAACAAAAAACCAACACTTGTTCAACGGCCACCATCGCCGGTCCACCACCAACTTCGCCGACTCCACTAAAAAGAGATCACCAACATTGTCATTGGCCATCCACTACTGCCGCCAGGTCCACACCTCAATCGGCTAGCCAGTTACCCAAAAAAAAAAAAAAAAAAAAAAAACACCAACACATCTTCACCGGTCACCACCAACAAACAATCCATCAAAAATTTACTAGATACTCAACCCCAAATTGGTACAAGTCAGTGCGTAACCTTTTGTCCGTACTTTGATTACCACAATTAATCAATCAGCACACAGAAACTGAAAACTTTCAAGAATAGAAAGCCGCGAAGCACTGTGCCACACAACAGAATAAACACAACAAAACCATGTGTTGGTGTGGACCTGGCGGCTGAGATGTGGACCTAAGGTAGCCACTACGGTGGACCTAAGTTAGCCACTAAGGTAAATGCTCAAAGCAGCATACAAAACATGGCAGCCACTAAGGTAAGCTTGAAGCTTTTGATTGACAAAAAGAGACACCAAGTGCTCTTCGCTGAAGCAGGCAAGGAATTGATTGATTTCCTTATTACTATTCTCACTCTGCTGGTTGGACCGGTGATGGTGGCCGTTGAACATGTGTTGGTTTTTTGTTTTAAATTTTTTTTAGGAAACTGAAAATTTGGAATATAAAAAGGCAAAAAATTAGCATTTAATTAAATAGGTAGACATGTGTCAAATTTTTATTTGTGGAGTATAGAGTGGAGTAGGGAGAGTGGTACAGAAGATTTGGACTCCATTGTCGTGTCTGAACTTTTCATATCGAGAGAGCTGGAGCCAAGCTTGGCATCATTAACCTTTTAGCATTTAAGCGTTCCAATCATACCTCATTTGAGCTAAATTGATGTTGAAGACTGTCAACTAAGAACACATGAACAAATTCATTACAAATATTGAATTTCTAGCAAATTACCATAGCCGACACTGGCCGAGCACCACTCAAAATAGAAATGTTCTATTTTTGGAGCAATTATGAAACTATCCAATAGGCAATAGGCAATAAGCAATACAACCTAAATTGTCACATTTCAAAAAGTTCTTCGAAAGAGATTTAAGAAAAATTATTCACTTTTATGAAATGAGTCATTTCTCCTCTCACATAAACATCGGCCCACACTTATTGTGAGAGAAGGACCAGTATAGGGAGGATTCTCAATAATTTCACCACACTTCCTGGGCCATTTGCAAAACTTTCCGTTTTGGGTTCTGAGCTCTAATTATTTTATCCCAGCCAAATCTCAATTTAAGTTTTGTGGATTTTTTGTGCCCCACAGGCCACAAGGTGAAAAGGCTAAATAGGCTTCCCTTTCTTCTTTTTAAGAAAATTTTCGATTTCAATTGTGCTATACTAGTGGTCCTCTCAACTAATAAACACCAACTATTGTGAATTTCAATTATTATGTGAACTCTTTAAAATTAGGAGACAAAATCCCTTGATTTTATTGATTTGGAGGATCAAGATGCTGTCCTCCCGTGAATAAATACTTTTTTTTAATGGCCTTAAAAAAAAAATTGAATACTAAATTATTCATTCTTATACTTCAATAAGCACTGAAATAAGTAACAAGAATGTACCCATTTGATGGATAATAGAATCAAAAGAATTGGAAACATGTCTGACTCGCACCGGAAAGTTTGTAGCATGAAAGTACCAACTTCGTATGTGTTGAAATACTGGAGTGTTCCCCATACAGAAATCAAATAAAATTAAAAAGTTAGTATTTATCTGTCCTATCCTCCAGCTTGTAATTAATTGCTGCATGCCATTCTGTCATGGACATGTTAAAGGAAGAGCATTCATGGCTGCAAATTATGTCCCAGGTGCAAAAGTGGGCAAAAAGAATTCTAACAAATAAATTCAAAAGGTGGTGATGTTTGCTTTCCAAACTTATTTTGGTCACTTAGAGCACTTGTAGCAGCGGACTTAAAAAACTATATCACTATTTTAACTCCATCAAAACACAAAAAAAATTCATACAACAGTGGAACTAAACCTATTTTTTTTAACTTCATTGCTATAGTGCACATCCATCTATGGACGTGCACTGTAACTTAGAGTTAAAAAATAGTAATAATTTTTCATTCCTTGCCCAGTTGTGTGTATGGCTGTAATAGTTGTGTGTAATGGATATATTATTTTATTATAATAGATATCTTATTTTATTGTGATATTTATATTATTTTATTATGTTAAAATCTAAAATAGATCCACTGCTGTAGCGTGTGTGTAAATAAAATAAATAAATTAACTTTTTATGGTATCAAATAACTAAATTTTTAGCTTCACCGCTGTGAATGTTCTACCACACACTCATCTATGTACATACATTGTCCGTACACATCAGGGATTTGATTTTATGAGTTAAAGTGTAGGCATGATTAAAAAAAATGTGAACAGCGTACGTAAAATTATGGACACTGTGTATAGAGTATACATGCGTAAAAATATTTCCCAATCCTAAAGTCTACTTGTAACAATCGATGTAAAATTTGACGAAAAAACAATCGATGTAAAATATATATATTTTTTAAAAAGTTAATAAAGTGGAGAATCTTTCTTGTAAGTCATAGCAGTAAGGGTAATCATATGTGACAAAGGCAGCTAGCTAGCTTAGCTGCTTCCAATCTCTCCTACTCTGTCTTGTCCCTTAAGGTTTCCCATTCGTGCTTCGTGTAGGTGAGCCCTTACTGTCCACTCCACATACAAAACTTCCATCCCAAGCACCCCTCTACAAGAAAACAAAATAATTACCAATAATTTTTTATAACATTAATTTGTTTCTCAACAGTTCGTACCCATTCAGACAGTTTTACCTAATTACATCATAGTTCATGAAGTACTTATTGTACAATGGGAAAGAAAAATATTATACCCAATCTGTGTATTTCTTCATATGGAAACAAAGGGGGTGGCAAGTATAATATAAAATATATAAACTAATATTTATAAAGTAAATTGTATAAATCTATTCGAATAAAAAAGGTGGTACCAAGTGAGATTTGTGAGAAGAAAAGCAGAAGTTAGTTGAATTTGCCAATGTACCAACTTAAGAAAATAGCTATCTAACCAAAAAAGAGGCCCATCTAGATCCTTCATCACCAAGTTTATATTAAATAAATTCAAAGTAAAAACTGCAGGTAAGAAAGTTAGACTGCAGACTTGATAATTTTTACTGCATATATTAGAAGGTAATTAACTTTAAATACAGAAGTTTTGGTGGTGTTAATTGAGTAGGCGTTTGAGTAAAGTTGGAAAAGATTTAAGGTATTTGGCTAGGTCTTCATTCAACAAATATACTTTAACCTTATGATTATAAAGTTAGCTGCAGCCGGTATATTGGTCATCGTAGCTCATTGTAATATTTGTTGTAAAGTAAGCTAGTTGGTTTCATACCTTTAAAGCTAGCCATGCTCATAACCACCTAAGATAGGAGAAAGAGAACCATCATTGCAAGGAAAAAGAGAAAAAACAGAGAGCCACAAAATAGAAGAGAAGGGCTTTGTGGAGGCTGGCAGCAATGGCAACACCAAAACAGATGTGGGAGCAGCAACAATCACAGATGCAGCGAGTGAAGAACTCAGGAATTATCGGTTGCAATGGGAGCCCAATAAAGGATGACAAGGAAGAAGAGATGTCGCAGTCAGCATTGGCTATCTTCCGTGCAAAGGAAGAAGAAATTGAGAAGAAGAAGATGGAGGTCAAGAATAAGGTTCATGCTCAGCTGGGCCGTGTAGAAGAAGCAACTAAGCGCCTAGCAGAGATTCGAGAAGTAAGTTGAACAATATTGCCACAAGATATCATATTAGTCTCTACATTAAAAGGTGACATATGCGGTAATTATTGAATTTAACTAGGGATCATATACCATGAATTCAAATAACAAGACCTTTTGATGCTTAAGGAACCTGAAATAAATGCCAATGTAGAAAAAACATCATTACTACACTATACATAAAAATGCTGAAAATTACGGCCTTTCACTGCTGAGTTGACTGTTTTAATAAATTGATGAACTAAGTGGAGTTCAAATGATTTACATTTTCCAATTCTTTTGAGCAACCTACCTGGTGATTTTCAAAATTTTGAGGACAATTGTGGTGTGGTTATTTCTTTTGTTAGTCTGCAGTATTGGCATATGACTTGGAGATAAAAAAGTCTTCAAGAAACTGTCATATTATATCTGTTTAATTATGTTTGTATCTATAACTTGTTATTTGATTATATCTAGTGGAATTAAATATCTTTTAGGAGCTTGAGGCTCTCACAGATCCAATGAGGAAGGAAGTTGGAATTATTCGCAAGAGGATAGATGCAGTTAACAAAGAATTAAGGCCACTGGGTCAAAGCTGCCAAAAGAAGGTGGAGTTCTATCATTGTTTGCATATAATTGTTGTAGTTGTTGTTTTCTAAATCTTTATATCTAAGAAGTCATTTACTAAGACACATTTGATTGTGTCATGGAAACGAAACCATTCCATATCCTTTAACATTAATAAATGCTATGTAGAATTTGATGAATTGATTGTTGGAATTTATGTCCTAAAATCCAATTTATTGGCATATCATAAATAATTAAATTGTTTAATTATATGAGATTATTTATAAATGAACTAATGAGACATTATCATAGTTTTTAAGATGCATTGTATGTGATTTAGTCACAGAAAATATAAATCACAAGTTCCTTATAAACTCAAAACGTAGTTCGTAATCGGTAATGAAATCGGGCGTTTCATCTGTGAAGACTATAGCACATCAATTAAGATGGTTTGTCTTGATCATGAAAGTGGAGATTTCTAGTTGATTTGTTGATGTGTCTTAAGAGTTAAGACATATTGAACTGGACTGCTATGAGATTAATTATTTAATCAACAACTGTCACCTGAATAATTAATCTCACGACTTCTAATTTCATAAACTCTCAATCCTAAAAGGATAGTGAACCCGATCATAAAATGTAAGTTACTTTGATATATAAGGAGTGAGATCTAATATTTACGGTCAAAATCTCAGTATATTGGGTGACCGCACGTAGTGTTGAGGGAACACATATTCTCAAGATAAAATCCATAATATCTTTTTATAGAGACACGAAATATCCCCTTGAGATAAATTTAATGGAACTAGTTATTCAAGGTGCCCACTTTAGTAAGGAGTTACTAAAGCTTATATTTATTGAAATCGGATTTCAATAAATGTGAATAACTAAAAGATTAAACTAGGTACTCAAGGATAAAATAGATGTTTACAAAATGACAATTCTTTATAACTTTGTTCACTATGGATATTTCATGGAATGATCAAATAATATCATTAGAGTCTTGGGATATAATTTATTAATAAGGCCTAGAGTGTAATTATATTTATATAGTGGTATTAAATATAATTAATAGTAATTTTAAACTTGTCAAGAGTTGACAAAAAAACTCAAGGCCTATTGGAGTTAGAGTATTATTTGTTCCCTTTGGTCCCATCTCAAGCCACAAACTAAAGCCCAAAAGTCTAGCCTAATTAAATAATCAGTTATGTATAAGAAGAGAAACATACAGAATTTTCAAAATATAGAAGATGAAAATGGTGTGTATGTGAGAGTAAGCCACTCTCTTATTCTCCCTTGAACACATACGTGTAAATTGATTGAAAGACAACACTTCTTGGGCACCATGTGGAATTAGGATGAAGATTAGAAACATTCTCAAGTCTTAGTTTTGAATTTTACTACATCAAGGTACGCTTTATATTCTTTGTTCTAGAATTCAAGGTTACATATTATCTTTCATGAATGAAGTAGATCCGTGTTTGTTAATTCCGCTGTGTGTTTTATATGAGATGCAAAACCAGATTTTCCAACAATGAAGTCATTTAATATCTAAATGTCATTTACAGATTAGAGAACAAATTCAACAGAATATTACTGCAGTTAAAATTATATTAGTACGTAGACTAGAACATGATGGAATGAAATATATTTGTGGCACACTTAAATTCCTCATGCAAACTTCTTTGTCATAATATTTCCCTTAATCAAATCCAAGCAAAATGTTTTTCTTTCTAAATGTCCTTTAAAACATTAATGTGGTACAGGAGAGAGAATACAAGGAAGCCCTTGAGGCTGTCAATGAGAAAAACAAGGAAAAAGCTCAACTAGTCACTAAATTAATGGAGGTAAATACTGCCAGTTCTTTTTAAAGATAAGCAATATGTTACTAAATTTCCAAAATTTAGTATTATACTTTAAATCTTCATAATTTGATTGCTAACTCTTGTTTTTCTCTTTTTTGTTTTTGTATGAACTTTGGTCAGCTGGTGGGTGAAAGTGAGAGAATGAGGATGAGGAAGCTGGAGGAGCTCAGCAAAAATGTAGATACTGTGAAATAAGAATTTTTAATAAAGGAAACCAGAAGGGTGTTGGTGTGCTGCAATTAGAGTAGTTTTTCTTGAGTTTGTTTTTCTCTTTTTTGTTTTTGTATGAACTTTGGTCAGCTGGTGGGTGAAAGTGAGAGAATGAGGATGAGGAAGCTGGAGGAGCTCAGCAAAAATGTAGATACTGTGAAATAAGAATTTTTAATAAAGGAAACCAGAAGGGTGTTGGTGTGCTGCAATTAGAGTACTTTTTCTTGAGTTTGGTATATTTTGTGTTATCTTTCTCTTTATTTGACTGGTTTTCCCCCTAAGGTTTTCTGATTTATTAGGAAAGACATGTCCACAAAGAATGTCTGTTACCAAAAAGCTACACTATTAATTAGTCTATTCAATATTCTTATATAGAATTGTGAGACATACCCATCAATCATGAAATAAAAGTTGCAAACTACACTATATCTTCTTGTCATATATAAGAATTGTGAGACATACCTATCAGCCATATTAAAGCTCATACTACAGTATATCCTCTTGTGTCATCAAATTCTTGTTTTTCAATCATCAAATTGATGTGCCACCTTATATCACTTTACAATAAAATGTTGAAAAAGTGTCTTCAATTCTTTGCCAGTTCATTGGCAGAAGAACTAAATGTGTGTTCTATAGGCTTAAACGGCAAACCGTTTTAATTCTATAGCTTCCTTTGCTCAGCAAAACAGCAAATCTGTTCTTCTTACCAAATGGCAAACCATTCATCACCATAAGTAATTTAATTTTAACAGGCAAAACGGCACACCATATATACAATACAGACAAGCTATTGACCCATTGCTCATCTTGGGATAACTTGGTCTTACAAAAACAGTAAAGGCAAAGACTTGTTGCTAATTACATCTCAGTACAAAACCCAAGTTCCAAGCCTTGGTTTGTACCGGTCAGTGGTAGCTTGGGTTGCATGTTGGAATTGGTCTTCCTTGAATTTGGATTTTTGTTTTCTTAAAATGGGATGGTTGTGACTTAGTTAACATACCTAAGGGCCCATCAATATGTTGTGTTCATATTGAGTATTGGAGTTTGGTACATCTTGTTTTTATTAAGGTTTTAAACATGACCCATGATGGGCAAATAGTCACTATATATATAATGCCCTTCATCGATAAGGTTAGACAAAACTCTAGATCTCATTCTTTCTAGAGATTAGGGTGGCTTCCCCATCAAGAGCCGACTTGAAAGGAGGAGCATGGTAAGAAAGATTTGCCTAGATTGTGTGCCGAATGTGCAAGTGCAATTTTATTGTATCCAAAAATATAATTAAGGTTTGTTCATTGTCATAGATCCATTGGTTATCTGTGTTCTAATACCTAGCACGTGTACGTCTTTAAAACTTACATTGCATAGATGGCTGAGCCAGCCTACTTTCAGAAACTCCTAATTTCATCTATGACATTGAATCCAAAAATGGTTTTCTTTTTCCAGAACACTGATATATAAGTGAAGCAAGTCTAAAACAATATGCCTAGGGAGATGCAACCATCAATGCTACAAAATGAGAGAAGAATTTGCTGGGTTTATAATAAATGCATTTATTATTTAAGAATACAAAAGCAAGCTTGTATAAAATTTCAGGAAAATAAATAAAGAAAATAAGAATACAAAAACTGTACATTCTGATAGAGTCAAGCCAAGCAAAATACACAATTTTGGGAGGAAAAAACAAAAATAAATATAGAAAGAATGAACTGCTTTATGTTCTTCTGGCTGATTGACTATAATAGTGTACACTCAACTACCTATCTGTAAATCATAACATTCCAAAGCTTCTCTGGTGCACAATGAAATTCCTCATCTCCTTTGGAAGTTAAGGAACTTGATGCCATAAGCAAAGACAAAGAAGAAGAGAAAGACCCAAGCAACATGGGCAATGACTACAGGGACAAGGAAATCATGGTCATAACCCCAAAATTCCTTAAGGAATGCATCTATAGGCTCTTTTGTTCCAAGAGGAAGAACAATTTCAGTCTTCAAGTCCCCAAATTGAGATGCAATGACGCCATAGATTGTCCAAGCAACTGGGGAAGCCCAGTAGTACCACCTCCACCATATGGGGATCAGCTGCAATTATATAAAAATTAAGTCTTAAGATCTTTGTAACAAAACTCAAGAATCTTAATTATAAACCAAATAACTACTATGCAAAATGCATGGCAATGAAACTAAAGATTTGGTTTGGGGTTACATACCGGCCTAGGGATAAGGAAACCAGAGAACAAGTTCCAAAAGCTCAGGAAGAAGGACATAACAATTGCAGCAATCTGATGGCCCGGAGTCAGTGCAACAACCATCATCCCGTACATTGAGAAGTATGTAAAGCACATGAATATGAAGTAGTAGAAATACAAGAACTTGTCTCCTTGCCAACTAAATCCGATCATCGAGTACAAAAGAAGAGAATACACAAACGTTTGTATAGCAACATAAATTGTCTCAATAGCCACCTGTAGCAATGAAGTCACCCATCAATACAATTATAGAATACATTTAAACATTTTCTTTCAAGAGAACAGAAAATTCAATTCATAAATAGAATCTTTGTAACTGAGAACAACGTCCAACGTCTTACCTGAGCAAATGCATAAGGCAACTCTGAGTACATCCCTGCAGCTCTTTCACGGTAAAAGACTGTTCTCTCTACTGCCACCACAGATTGCACAGCAGAAGCATTGGTTCCTCCAAGGAAAAGAACAGCAGCATAGGTAGCTCCCAGAAGATTAACCAAGTCCTGCTGTTTGTATCTGTTGATAAGATACAATTAACTTCATATTAGTACCCAATTCCAGGAAAGAAACAGTGAGTATGATATTGTGTCTATCAGATTTTTCCAAAACATAGATAACATCTTCTTAGAGTGAATTTAGATGATTCATAAACACATGGGAACAAAAAGAAATTCTATTTAGAATGGAGAAATTTTGACTTACATTTTGTCTCCTTTGCCCCAGAAGATAATACCAAATAGAATACCAATGACAGTTGTACTGAAGAACCGAATTGCATTGTACTGCGAGTTTCTCCAGTATGACCAGTGCTGCTTCCAGAAACAAGCCTTGCACTGAGTTGTAAAGCTCTGGGAGTACTGAGTGGGGAAGTAAAGATCGTTGGAACCTGGTGTTGGAGTGCTTAGATCCTTGATTAGTTCCTGATTTCTCCTGAAAATTTGAAAAGAAAATTTATTGATAGATCAGTACACACACAGATAGAGAGGAGGTGGCAACAGAAGAGAGATAAGAAGAAATAAATTGTCACAGATTACTCACCTGTAGAGGTCAGAGTTGGCATAAACTTCTGCAAAATCAATGTCAAGTTGACCCTCAACTGCAGTTGAGGTGACATCTAACATCCAGGTAGCAGGATTGTAACCTTCTTTGATCTTGGGAACCCCTTGGATTGCCTGCAAGATGTCCTCAATATTAGTCAAACTAATAATTAGAGAATTGGAAGTGCATGATTTATAATCCTTCAAAAATGACAATAATAGTTGCTGAATTAGATAGTATAATTCAAGCAGAGGAGTTGATTATTAACAAGTTTGCACATTGATTTTTTGCAACTAAGAATTTTTAGTGATACAATGGACTATTATAAGCTTCAACACAAACATTTTGGAAAGAAGCTCAGGTAAGAAATTTTGAAAATTGGTGTGTGAAAAAATTTCTTGACTACAGCAAAAATTATCAGAGTTAACAATTCTGGCAATGTTTGGTTGTAACTGGGATGTAATCAAAGCATGTAGGAAAAAAGGGGAACTCACCTCAAAATATTCAACAAGTTTGTGAGATTGGCGACCAAGAGGTCCGGCATAAATCACCTGTCCTCCTCTTTTCATCAAGAAGAGCTGAAAGCATAAATAATACAGAGGTCAAAAATAGAACATGAAAATGAAATAGTGTTCATACACGAAATATGTAATATTTGAATTATACCTCATCAAAAGCTTCAAAAATGTCAATGCTTGGTTGATGAATTGTGCAAACAACGGTTCTTCCTGTATCCACTGTGTTTCTTACAGTACGCATAACTATTGCAGCTGCTCTAGCATCGAGGCCTGATGTGGGCTCATCCATAAAGATGATGGAGGGGTTCGCAACCAACTCCACAGCAATGGTAAGCCTCTTTCTCTGCTCAGTTGAAAGACCATCCACTCCTGGAAGTCCAACTAGAGCATTCCTCAATGGGTGAAGCTCGACCAAATCCATAACTTCATCAACAAACATCTGTAACAACAAAGAAAAACACAGTCAACTACATTGTTCATCTGATCCAATTTCTTATATTCAACACAAACTATAGATTAATATAATTTTCAGTTTGATATACAATTATAACTTCAAAATTTTCAGATGGAAAGATTGGCTCATTGAAGGACAAAATTGCATATATTTATAGAAAACTATGTGTTGAATTGCCAAAAGAAACAACTCCGGCTGATATGCAACATACCTTTCTTGTTTCCTTCTTTACATCCGAAGCAAGACGCAGCCAGGCAGAGTATACGAGAGATTCATAAACAGTAACATATGGCGAATGGATGTCATTCTGTTCACAATAACCACTGACCCGAGCAAATGTGGCTTGGTTCTTGGGGTAACCAGAAATGCTAATGCTTCCTTCAATATATCCACCAGTCTTCCTCCCTGCTAAAACATCCATCAGGGTAGTCTTTCCAGCACCACTGACACCAACTAATGCTGTCAGTACGCCTGGTTTGAAAGCACCACTGACATCTCTTAGCAGCTGCAGTCGGGTCTCATCAACCCCTTGGGTCTTCATTTCCTAAAAAGAACAATAGAAATTGTTACCATGAAAATTATCGTCAATCCATGATCTGTATTTGGTATCATATAGGCAGGGCTCGAATTGAAGTGTTTGATTTATTATCCATTGCAAAACTCAATTGATTTGTGAAAATTCCAAATAAGTGTCTATTTGCATTCGAACATCAAGTAACTGTTCCATTTTTTTAATTGTTGTGCTTCTTTAAATGTGAAGGAGATCATTTTGATACATAGATTACTGGAAAAAGCAACTTACTGCAGGCATATCCACATAGTAATTCACATGGTTGAAAGCAAGTGAAAGCGGCTGGAAGGGCAAAACCATTCCTCGTTTAGATTGAACTGAGCTGGTACCTTGAGCATTTCTGTTACCTGTAATGGTGATATACATTAGACTTGTAAAATAACGTGTTGGTAGAGCTATTAATTTAGATGTAAGGCTTATGCTGTAGAATTGGTACTACAGCACTATGACATGGATGAAGATGGTGCAATTGGTGAATAGGATTTTTTTTTTCTTGCTAACATCATGTTCAATGCCCCAGCAGTAGTGAAGAGATGGGATGGGGTTGGCAAAAATTTTAGGTCTTCTTTCCTTTTTGTTTAATTAATAATCTATGACATTTATGTCTAATAGACTCCATCAAATCTCTCACAGACATGCCATCTTGTAAAACAGTTCGTATATATAAGTTAAGATCCTGAAGAAAGTATAACATCACTTACCTTCTGAATTGGATGTTAATTGCCGCCTAGGATTGCTTTCAGACACATCCTCCACAATCACAGCTTTAGTTTCACCAAGAGCTGAAATTGAGTTCAAAGGAAACAGTAAACAGTCAACACATGGTTCTCATTGCCATTGGAAAAAACAAACATAAGAAATGAAAAATATTCACTTACGATTTAAGAATGTCAGTGCCGCAATGAAAAGAACATTGAAAAGAAGAGAAAACCCGGCGAGTGCTGCTACACAAATCCAATACCAACGTTCCTCAGTAAACAGGCCTCTTTCCGCGAGAAGGGTCTTTCCTACTGTTCCTTCTTTGGTAGTGACAGGCTGTACCAAAGAAATCACTATGATATTAGCAAATCTCATTGAGTGCAGACTTAAATTTATCAAATCCTTTTTCTTTTTTTTAAGGTAACAAACTCTATATTCCAATACAATTATATGGGGTCAACTAAATTGAGAAGATAAAAATTCACTGCAAATTATAGGACTTCTCTATCCTTTAACAGAACTTACAGCGCTCCATCTGTCATCAAGAAACTCGTTGATAGCAATTGCATTTTGTCCATACATCATAGGAGAAATGTAGTAGCCCCATATCATCCACGGCTTAATCTCATCTACAGGCCAAGATGAGAATGGATTTTTTCAATATCTTGGAACAAATGCAAAATCCAGCAGTTTGTCAATGTATTGTACAGGATTCCCATTAGTCCACGTATTAGATTGGTATATGCAACAAACTACTTTGATAACAAAGTACCCTTAATAGTGAATAGAGAAAAATTTCTAACCTTTGGAAACAATGAATCCTCCGAGCACAAACACCAATAGTAATGTAAAAATACCAAGCGTGTTTGCAACAACCTGTGTTCTTCCAAGGGCTGCAATGAAACGGAAGAGGGAGAGTGCCATTTGATGTATGCCAAAGAAAGCCAAAAACTGTTTGAAGAACCTGAACATAGAGGACATATGTCAAAAGAAGAAAGAATGTTTCATTTTTCAAACTATCAGATTCAAACTTTCATTAAGCATCAAAATGCTTGCACTATGAAATTGAAACTTGAGAAGATAAATTTAGTACTTACCTACTGGGAGAAGGTGCAAACCCAATGGTGTAATATGTAAGAATGATCCAAATACCAGATTCCATAAATGAAATTGGAATTCTCAGGAGCCAAATAGGGAGTCCAAAAGCCCATGCAGGGTAGAATAAGAAATCCCTCTGTTTAAAGAACACAGGAAGCCTGAATATTGTCATTGCAAGTTCTGCCATCCCATTAAACATGACATTAATGAGACTGAAAAATAAAGCTCCCCAAAATTTTGCTGAATCGTCTAATGAACCAGCTTTCATTTCTGTTCTCAAGAACACAGTCATTGCAATTGTAGCCATGATTGTTATCTGAGTAGTCTTGAATATATACACAAAGGAGTTGCGCTTCATCAGAAGCCATTCCCTTGAGAAACAAGCCTTGAAGAGTTCCATGTTGGAAATCCCATACTTTTCTGTCACCAAAGCGGCAGGATGGGCTCTGGATTTATCATAAGGAACTCTTAAATCTTCCAAAATCTGTTGGCCAATGTGAAATGAGTTGAAGGCCCTTACAAACTCAGTTACTGAGATATATCTGTAAGGTTGGTTCTTTCTAAACCAGTATTGTTCTTGGTCCTTCTTGGAAGTTACTTCCTGCAGAAAGTCTGCAGCCCCTTTCCTCTCTGGACATTTGAAGCCCATATGTTCAAAGAACTCAAGAATATTCTCACGTGGACCTTGGTAGACAATCTGACCCTCAGAAAGAAGGATAATATCATCAAAAAGATCATATGTCTCAGGTGCAGGCTGTAAGAGAGAGATAACCATGGTGACATCCATGATATGAACCATCTGCCTCATGAACCTGACAATCTGAAATGTGGTGGAGCTGTCCAGCCCTGTTGATATTTCATCCATGAAAAATGCTTTTGCTGGTCCAACCAACATTTCACCTGCACTCAGTACAAACACTGTCAGTTTCAATCCACAATAACACTAATAGAAGAAGATTACAAATTTACACAAATCAAATTGACAGAAACAGGTTTCTTATATGTAACGAATCACAAAGGAAATGTCAACATCTAAGATTATTAAAATAACGGTTAAAGGATTAAATTCACCATTTTCTAATAGTTTAAGTTTTTGGGACAATTGGTAATATATCATATATCAGAGTAGGTAGTCCTAAGTTAGAACCTATCTCCACTCTACCTCCCTTTTACCATTCCTACTAACTTAAACTTTTGAGACAACTGATAATTTATCAAAGACAGTTTCTGAAATTTTTTTATCATAAATTTCCAAATACAGAGAACGAAACTAGCACCTTTGTACAGTATAATATGGGAGACTTCCTAATGAAGAAAACTGATAATAAAAAATGTTCTGCTTTGATGTCATCCCTAATAATATTCTTTTAACTTATTAACACATACCAGTAGTTACACGCTTCTTCTGACCACCAGATATACCCCTTCTCATGTCATCCCCGACCATGGTATCAGCACAGATATCCAACCCAAGTATCTGTTGGAAGCCCATAAGAAGAAGTTAGACTAGTTATATAACATAAGGGGGGGTAGGAAAAAAAAAACATAGAAAAAGAAAAGGCAAGGAACCAACAAGCTAGGAATTAAGAAATTAACCTTGAGAACATAATCTGTGATCAAACTTGTCTCTTGTCCAGCCATAGCTGTGGCTTTCATGAAGGCATCAATCTCAGGATCTGGTTTAATTCCTGCTTCTTTCTCTCTATTAGATAATTCTAACAGCATTTCATACCTGGTTCCAACTCCTAGGCAACGTCCAGAGAAATCCAATGTCTCACGTACAGTCATCTCACCATAATGGAGATCATGTTGGCTAATATAAGCACAGGTTCTTTGAGGTACAAATTCTTGAAATTCATGACCACAGTAGGTGACTTTTCCAGTTACCTGTTCATAACCCCAATTCATCAATACATGTGAAAACTGATTGACTTTATTAGTGTCAATAGAAAACACATAAAAAAAACTAGGATAAGATAACAAACAAACCCTTAAATCATCACCCAGTTTCCCAGCAAGTCCTTGTAGCAGTGTTGTTTTCCCTGACCCGGGAGGCCCAAGAAGCAGTGTCATCCTGGAAATGGAATAAATTAATTAAAGCTCATGAAGTAAGTTCAGAAAACACAAAATTAAACATTAGCAAGTGAAAATAAGTAGTAGTAATCATAAGAGTGAAACAAATTTGTGTGTAACAATAAAGATTTTTATGTGTTTTTAGTCCCACAACATCTGCACAATTCATTATCATACCTTGATGATCTGACTATGCCGCTCACATCTTGTAGAATCTTGACAACTTTTTTCTTTGATGGAGAGAGCCCAATCATTCCAAGAACAGACTATTCACATTATAAATTAAAACGTTAAGTGAAAAATCCTTAAAATTCATTACCAAAAAACTAGAATAAATGAAGAAAGTACCTCAATTGCATTCATGGAGGAATTAAGCAGAGTTGGAAGTGCTCTGGTCCCAACATATGCATCTCCTTCAACTGACATATTCTGGATTCTAACTTCAATCTTAGGGATTTCTATTCCTACCCTGTTTCCAACAAAATTTAAAAATCAATAATATTCTTAATACAAAAACAAAGATGTAAAATATCAAGCTTCAATACTTCAATTTCTTTACTTTTCCTACCAAAAGAATGAACCAAAGTAACCATAAACCACTAGATCAAGTATTCAAGCTATACTTGATGCAACTTTTTCTTAATATTAGAAAATCATATCGTTGGATTACATGTTTTCTGCGTTCTTAACACGCATGTACAGTAAAGAATGAAGGTAGAATTTGCAAACCTGTCAGTTCTGTTCCTGAGCCTCCTGAGGAACTTTTCATTATCCTCTTCAACAACCTTAAGAATGCTCTCCATCAACAGCTTCTTGTCCTGAGTGCCAAGCTTTGTGACATCAACTTCACCATGCACAACTCTCCCGTTGCTCATCACTTGCTTCAGCATCCCTGTCCGCACTCTATCATAAGTGGGAAGCCTCTCTATCGCCGCCCACTTCAACTCCTCTTCATCATTCACCACCTGCCGTCCACTCCTCTGAAAAACGTCCGGCTCATTCCACATTTCCCTCACACTCGTCGACCGCCAACTCCTCCTACTACTCGTCTGCCTTGATAAGTCATCTCCGGCCAATGCAGCCGCCGCCATGTTTATATATTAAAACTTTCCCACGATTTTTTTCGTTGTAACAAGCCTTTTTTCTTGTAGCAGAGTTCACCAAAAAAAAAAAATGAAATGAAATGAATCTATGTATTGTTCATGCTTTGAATTTTTGTGTTTGTTTGGTACGTGAGAAAACGTAGAGAAAGACAGAGAGTTAATATGTGAGGAAGTGTTGAGGAGGTTTATTTATATATAGAGTAGAAGAAGAAAAGGGAGGTATTTTCCACTATATTATATTATTTTATTTATTTGTTTATTAATGTTTTTTGTGTTGGTCAAAGTGGGAGTACTATACTGCTGTCACAACCGTGGGTGAACGAATAAGAACGTAGAAAGTTGGAATCCCATGTTGCCCTGCATTTTTTATTCTCATTTTATTTTGAGGATATTTGTTAAAATAAAATTATAATTATAGTAGCGTTAAATTCATTATATTTTCATAATATTTTTAAAACAAATTCTAAATAGTAAGTTATTATTGGTTTTAAGTTCTAACTTGGAATCCATCACTGAATTTTTTTTTTTTTTTTTACCAATAACAATCTATCATCACAAGTCAGCCATAATTTATTGTCAAAATATTATAAGGGTCCGGTTAAAGTATGCCCTTAGGACACACATTAAACTTTCTATTTTTAGAAGCATTTTTTTGAAAAATGAAAAAGCTGTTATTATTTTTTCAATTCTCGAGAAAAAATTTTTAAAAAATGAAAATTAATGTGTGTCATAAGGCCACATATTAGTAAAATCCATATTATAAATATATATCATTTCTCCTATAATTACGACGGAAAGTTTCTTTTAGTATTATATTATAGAATATGAACGGAACATGTTGTTCACATTGTGAGTACTATTTTTTAGTTTTTTTTTTTTTTTTTATGTATTAAATACTGTGAAGCGTGTGTTAGTACAGTTAGGTTGGTCCAATGAGTGTTGTATTTTTCTGACCAAAGTGGGGACGGTGAGGAATTCTAGGATGCTTCCACCGAAGGACAAAATTGTTTTTGTGTTAGATCCACGTAAGGTTAGACCGACGCTTCTATTGGCTGCTTCGTGGGTCCCATATTGCCAACACGCCTTCCGTACGCTCCTTAATAATATAATATTATTTTAAGATTAGATCATTTTTTTCTTTTTTTTTAATAAGAAGATTAGATAATCCTTGTCTTACTGATAAAATAATAATATCAAACATCTTCAACAAAAAAAATAAATAATATCAAACAATAATTGATAAAAGAGCAACGAGTAATGCAAAAAGGACTTATTCCACTTCTTCTTCTTTTCTTTTTTTTCTTTTTTTCTTTAATTCTTATTGTGTCTGCTTAAAGACTTAATCCACGAATTGTATTTTTTTTCCTTTTATTTTTTGCTAAAATACTTACTCCACCATATATCTAGGGATTGTGAGCATTTTCGCTTTTAATAAATTCTAACTAACTCAATAATTTGTTAAAAAAATAAATTCTCAAATAGGAGAGAACTAGTCAATTTTCTTTGAATCACACATAACCTTAGTGAGAAAGATCAATTAGTAATTTAGTAAAAAATTGAGGTAAATACCGTTAGTTATACCCAAAAAAAATATATCAATTCTTATAATGATAAAGAGTAATTATTGTATATGGACTCAATAAAAATAAATAAAAATAAAAGCAATTAGTATAAATTCAACATCATAGGTTTCAAATTAGATGGTCAAAAAAATAATAATTACTTCCAAATGTTTAATAAAAATGAGAATTATTTTATTTTTCTTCATCTTTAACGCAAGTGATAAATAGATTGGATCAAAATGAGTATTACATTCAATCCTTGTCTTTTTGGGTGGAGTGTGTAGAAAATAAAAATAAAAACAAAGAAGTAGGGAAACGTTAATATCTCCTATTTTGCATGTTTGACTTTGCAAAACTTGACCCCAAAAAAAGTAGCGCAGAATATGACTTTGTGGGACTTCCATTTCCGTGTACGAGTGTGAATGAAGGTGCAAATCCAAACTACTACTTTCAACGCCTTCTAGAAAAAACAAAGCCAGCGAAGGCAATTTTCTTGATTGGCTAGTTTTACGACTAACTAGGCAACTTCATTCATCACCGAAAATTATTGGTTACTCTGTATCATAAATATGTAGTCTCCCCTCTCACATAAATAATAGATTTCATTATAAATTTAATTAGTGAGACCTACCATTCATGTGAAATGAAAAAATACATATTTATCATACTCTGAAAGTACACAATAATTTCTCATCCACCACACCTCAATCCAATTACATTCATCGATCGATGGCAAATGTACGAGGATCAAAGATTGAAAAGCTGGCATGAAAGGCGGCGATTCGCACTCTACTATTAATTTTGTGGGTCCAATTCATCCCTTTGATTTTATTTTTTTATTTTTTTTGGGTTAAAAGGATATATATTAAAAAAAAGATTAGAGAAGTCATGCATTAAAAGATAAGACGACTCCACATGGAGAGTTTAAGATACAAAAAACTTGTTGAAGGGATACAGCTTGACAGCATAGGCATTCATCTCCCTGTAGTAGTGTTGGATTTTCCAGAGGGTAGCCTATTCAGAAGGTTCCTACAGTTATCAATAATAGGTGCACGGTCTGCAAAAGATACACCATTGTTTGACGGAAGATGGATCACGGATTTAGAGCATCTCCAACAGGCTATAGATAGCCAAAATTTGGAGAGTGAAACTGGAAAAAACAAGGAAAGAGGGCTCCAACAGCCTCTCTAAAACTCAAATTATTTTTTGTTAATGAATAGTAGCTCATCAAGTCTGATGAGCTACTATTCATTCTTCAAATTTTTTTTTCTATTATAATAATTAGGTGTTAGAATAAAAAAAAGTTGAAAGATATGTAGTTGTTAAAAAAATAATAAATAATGAATGAATAAATAATATTTAAATGAGATAGAGAGTCTATTGGAAAGTATATTTGAAAAAGTGGGTAGATAAAGGTAAAAGTCACTGTTCATTCTCCAAACAGTATAAAAATTTGCTGATTCTACTGGAGATGCTTTTAGCATCAAGCTCAATTTCAACAGCTTGGAATTTTCTAGCCCTCTTAATCGTTTGCAACAGAGGGAAATGGAACCAAGAAAGAAGGAAATGTGGTCTATAATCTCTATATTCACATGCAAAATAATGATTATCAAGTCAAGTAAATTAGTTCATCTTTACGGAAAATAAATAAATTTCATAGGTAATATTTCTGCAAGATAAAAAAAAAAAGGTCAACTCAAGTATAAATAAATTAGTTCCCTCCTACCCATTTCATTATCTACCACTTAAACTCCTAAACAAGAGAAGGGAAGAATATTCTAAAATTATTCTTTTCATTTATTTCCATTCCATTCTATTCCCTCCTCCCAAACGAGAGCTAAACTCCCCAACCTTTGCACATGTCCTCCAGTCCATCATCTCCACTTAGAAAGACTCACACATCATGGCTAAAGATCCTCCTACAAATTTGTACCTACTAACCCCACTTTCCCCAGTACACACCTTACAAGGTAAATGCCTAAAATTCTTGGAAATGCAATTAGCTTTAGATAAACACCTGACCTTCTCCATTCTAAGACATGAGTAAAATTCTCTTACTCTCACACTTCTAGAGCTCTTAGAGATTATTATGAGGTACTGACTTAAGCATTAAAGGGTCGTTGGCTAATAAGCTGGCCAGACTCTAACGCTCTTTGAGAGTGTGTTCATCCTTCCTTGCAATTGTAGGTCTTCCGAAACTCTCTCTCTGGACCGTCTACTCACTGATGATTTTTTGTGTATCATCAAAATTCATCTTCATTTTTCTAAACCTAAAAAAAAATTATAATTGATAAGCAAAACCCAACCATTATACTCATGGCTAGCCTTATTTCTCATCCTCATCAAACATCTCCCCATTTCCTCTTATCTTTTGCTAACACCAAAATCATAATCTTCCATCAAATTCAACCCATTATGTCACTCTCTACTCTTCTCTTTCTTTCTTCTCTCTTCCCCTTCACTCTCTCACTACTCAAGTTCTATGCATATTTTGCCACTTAATTTTTTTTTTTGAAAATTTAAGTGGAACTTGACATTGCTAATGTTTAGTTCCACTTAAAATTATATATAAAACTCGATTTTGAGAATATCAAGTTTTACATATAACTCGATTTTATTAAAATCAAGTTTAAAAAATATGGGTATTTTGCTATATAGTTTCAAAACAACAGTATTTTGTTGTATAGTTTGTAAATTAGGAGGCAAAAGCCCAATTTCCCCCACCTAAGTCGTAGTCCTACTTTCAGTTGCTACAATGAATATAACGGTGACCTTTATAGTCCAACATGGTGGAATGATGACTTTGGTGACTTTGGTCGTTTGTAATATCAATGCCGTGAGCCAACTTATTGATAAGGGTGTAATTTGTGATTCCTTCTCGTTATGCTATGGTGGGATGGACATTGTTATGGTTCTTGATGGTAGTTCTTCCCCAAAAGACATGGAGTTTGTAGGTGAATGAAAAATTTAAGCGGAAATCACCATCAAAACTCCAGCTAAAACAGATGCTCTTATGGATTGTGGCAACTAGAACATGACCCTTTGAGGAAGTATGACCTAGAAGAGTAGAGACCACTTTAATAGTCAAGTTAGAGGGGTAAGTTTTGAGTAAAAAATATATAACATTTTTTTAGGAAAAAATATGTAACACAAAATATATGTTAGAGATATATTAGACATATTAGCTCAATGTAATAGGCCCAAACTCACTCCTACTTGTACTAGTAATCTAGGATTTAGTCTCCTATATATACTCATGTTATACGTGGTTCATTATAACATAAGTTTTGTACTACACTCTTACATAATAAAGATGTAACCCTTAAGAGTTTCCTCCATAAATATAGGCCAACAAGGCTGAACCACGTAACCCTCGTATTCTTAGTATTCCTATTCTATGTTTTCCCTTCTGCATCCACTCTAACATATATAACATGGTATAACATATCGCGTTGTTAATATATTTAACAATATATAACATTTTTTTTTTTAGGAAAAAATATGTAACACAAAATTTCAAGTAACTTTTGATTGGGTGATGTAGGTTAAGGTTCTCAGACCCGAATCGAGAGGTCGGAACGTGAAAATAGGTTTTTTTAAGCATAAAGAACCGGATTTTTAGTTAATTCCGTGAACTCCTAAAACCGGGGTTGGACCGCATGAACCGGTGGCAAGAACCGTGCGGCCCAACCCCTTAGCAATTTTTTTTTTTTTTTTTATAAAAACAACTTAACACAATTTTATTCTACTTAATTAAATTATCCACCTCTTACAAGGAATAAAAAAATATATAATTAAAATCCTTCAAAGATGTTCAACTTTACTTCAAAAATTAATCATAAATTTTAATGTTTTCATGGTTATTATTTTATTTTATTAACTTTCTTATTTAATTATTAAATATATGCTTAAAAATCATTAAATTTCCCTCACATATATAGATATATTAGTCAATTTTGCTAGTTTTATAAATTTAATATCTATATTTAGGCATTAATTAATTATTAAATTAATTATGACATCATCACGGTTCGACCCCGGTTCGACCTCAAAAACCTTGAACCTCTCCCTTTTACGGTTCAATGAAAAGTCCGGGCCTAAAAACTTTGATGTAGGTGTGGAATGGTTGATAAACTTTTTCAATAAGATCTCAAGTTTTTAACAAAGTCTCTAGTGAAGTGAGGAAAAAAAAAACTTTACTACCTATATGTAAAAACAAAGGAGATGGTTTAAACTTTGAACTATAAAAAAATTACCATGCAATTAAAAGAGCATTTACATTTTAAAAATAAAAACCATAGTGGACCGTGGTCCTTGTGACTTGTGAGTAACTCCCGGTTTATAAACTTAGGTAACGTAGGGGGAAGATTACATAATCATAAATTGTCTCCAGACTTGGAATCTGGGTACATGGAAGGTTTTTCTCACCCAAAAAAAAAAAAAATGTCCATGGAAGGAAGAATAATTTGGACATTCACTTCAATATATCAATTCTAGAAAGTAATCAGCTTAAAATGTCAGTGTCCCCTCAACAAGAAGTTTTGCAAGAAAATTCAAACATTAATCTTTGCAGTATTGCCTTTGCCAAAGAAATTGCAAAGTGGGCCAACCTAAGAAATCTTAAAAGCAATGAGTATTTTTTTTTAATTGATTTTAAACTTATGAATCATGGTCCACTTTAAGCTTATTGCTTTTTATTTTTTAGGCTAAGATATCAGTGAGTCTATTTTTAATATATGCCAAATTCAATTCCAAATTTTTTATAGACCGGATTCAACATCAAATCATTTATTTTACCACAACAGACTTTATTAGTTGATTTAACAAGGCTACAAGCTATCACTTTATTTAAAATTTTAAATAACATTATAATCACACCCTTTTAAATTTGTAAAATTTAATTTAAACTACAAAATAGATTCATTTCAAATGAAAATGATTATTTCAAGGATGATTGTGATTCTTGTACATATGTTTCTTTTGCTTTTATTATGGGGGGGAATGTCACGGACCATGATTATTACTTATTTATTGTGAGTAACTGCTAACTACTGGTTTGAAAATTTCAGGGGCAAAAAAAAGTCCTGTCTAGAAACATTGATTGTCCCAGGTCAAGGAGAAAATAAATATATAAAATATATCACGTAGGCTTTTTTCTCACACTAGACACAAAGTCATAGAAACTTATTTTATTATCAAACCATGATATTTTAATTGTAATCACTAACCAAGTGATGGTGGGAACACATGCAATTGCTTCAAAATTTCCCATTAGAATTTCACATTTGTTTAAAGGAGAGATGCTATTACACCAACTTTGACCTGGAAAATTAATAACTCAGCCAAAACCCATTATTTTTAGTCCAATCTAGAAGGTCTTTATTTTGATCTTTGCATCTGTAGTTTGCACCGCGTTGTCATAGGTTGACTAGGTTCCAGTTGGGCCGGGCCATTTTCGGAATACCAAGCTCACTTGCTGTACCATGACCTCTCTTCATTGATTAATAATAATATATGATATATATGGTACTTAGTTCTACAATGCATTTCCAAGATCAATCAAGAGCTCCAATATTTTTATCAAGTCAACAAAGGCTAAACCTTAAGAGCTCTACTCTGTCCAAGTGATTTTGTCAAAGAAACAGTGAGATGAACCTGAAATTCAGATAAACTTCATTAAAAATAAATATATTTGATATCACAGCTTCCTTATGTAGCAACTTTAACCAACTCGACCCGGCAAGTGCAGTATATGCTTTTTTTTTTGAAGCGTTGAAGCTCAAACACAAAGTAACTTGAATTGTTCAAATAATGGAAAAGTACAAGCCTAAAAATAGGAGGTCAAGTTAAGCCTCTATCCAATGTTCATGTGCACTGAACGAGACACTAAGTCGACATATAAATACTTTAGGATACGTGTCATACATATGTTTTATGTAGGGCACAAGAGCACTGGAGGTAAGCTAAGTCCTAAAATGTTATGTTTTTATGATTATAAAGCTTGTCTCATTTAAATAACAACATGCTCAAAATATCTAATGTGAAGAAATCCCTGTCCTTGATTCTGGAAGTCTTGAAATATTTAGTTTTAAGATCTTTTTAAGCAACTGATTAACTTATCAAAGTTTGTTAATTGTGAAACAAGACCAAACTTGCTTCTTTAAAAAGAGGTCATTTTGAGTGCAAAATGTAGATCATTTTGATGTAGACAAGCACTCAGTGACAATGCACGCAAGGACTTTTGGTTGCAAGACCAAAGTTTTTTCTCAATAATTAAGGTATGAAGAAATTTTTTAAACCATCTCAGCTGACAAACTTTACTGACTCTTTTACATAGACTTACTTCTTCAAGTATATCATTTTGATATAGATAGGCACTGAGTGCATTCAAGGACTTCTTTTGCCTACAAGATCAGGCATTTTTATTGATAAACAAAAATCATGGATTTATGGAGTAACGTCATGATCTCATTCTCCCCTTATTGTTTATGAACCCAAAAAAAAAAGGACAAAAAGAAATACTATTCAAGGTCAAGGGCATTTCTCACTTCATCATGAAACAAGAAAGCTGAAGTAGAAAATATACTGGTAAAAAGAACAAAAATGTAAAGAAATACTATTGAAGGTCAAGGGCATTTCTCACTTCATTATGAACCATGAAAGCTGAAGTAGAAAATATGCTTGTAAAAAGAACAAAAATGTAAATGAGTGATAGCAAAAACAAAAACTATAATGCATACAACTAGAATAAGAGAAAAGATGTTATTCATCAATATTCATAAGCAATTACCAATAAATTTCAAAATTTTATTTCTCCTAGCCCAGCAACTAAGTGAACATTATCTTAATTAACATGTCCATAAGCATCATCTAGCATGAGGCATGAGCAATCAACATCAATCTGTATCATGCAATTTCCTATTCTATATACACACCACGGAATAGTAGTCCACGCAAGGCTATGCATGCAAGTAGCAGCAATTCTCTTCTAGACGTTGAAGATGTCCAAACTGTGACCGTGCCAATCCTAAAAATTGGAGTGATCAAATTGTCAACAGAATTTATTGTCCAAAATTGTCAGCTGCTCATACTGGGTTTTATTTGATTATTGCAGAAATTGGCAACCCCTAAACGACCGGCACCCTCACACCAAAATTTCAAAATAAAAAATGATATGAAACTTTTATATTAATCTGTCTCCTAAGTCTTTCTTTCACAACATGTCTTCATCATATATAAATGCCATGGAAAGTAGGTAACTTTGAAAATAAAGGCAAGGATGCCCATATTTCAGCATCAAAATGTCTACCATAAGCATTACTTTCCTCACAGATTCTTTACTTTGTCACTGTTATTTTGGCTTAGGTAATTGACCCACTTATTAATGCAAACTGGACCAATCCACAGGATAGGTTACCTCAAGTCTAGCCCCATTGATATTGGGAAACAGTGGATACTTAGCACGTTATAGCAACCAACTATGAGGTATCCATATCTCTCAATTCCCTTGTTCCAAGCTAATCAAAATAAAGAGGCTTGAGTGACAACGACCCAACACTTGACTAGGGCTAAATCAATCCTCCCAAGCCCCCACACCGAGAAATAAAAAGGCACACTAACAAAATTGATTGGGGACTGAGACAGGTTAGTAACAAGTGCAATAACAAGAAGAGTATTTAAGCAAAGTCAGAGGTCAAAATTGGAGATTTAACTGTATAGTCAATAGATCATAATTCTTGAAGAATATGTAGAAATAATGAAAGAAAATAAGCTAGTTCTAAATAGCAATATATTTAATTATAATTCAACTATATAAAATATCAATCCATCAAACTTCAAACCTATCTTTTAAGTCCCTCAAGATATCAGGCCACCTAATTCATTATGAGGTCAGTAACAACTTACCAACTCAGTCGAGAACAGTTGTGAAAAAATGTTGCCTTTGTAGCATTACCCTTATATAATTGGGCTACCTGATAGCTTGGAAGTTGGAAGGAGAAACTGATGGGGACAGTGCTTGAAATACTGAGTTGGTACAAGAATGCTTAATTTGACCATGCATATAAAGAACTTGGATAATAGGACTATGATTTTTGTCAAACCAGCTTTAGATAGCATTCACACGTTTGCTTCATGTTGGCCAGAGTCACAAGTTAAAGAGTCATTAATTTCAGCTACCATAATAAGTTTGGCATACATTCAGGAACATAAATAGTTTAGCTACAACAGTTGCAACTAGGCTGTGGCAAGGGGAAAACTCATAACTTTGAATGCCATATAAACACTCAATCCCCACTTGCACAACCCATACATCCACAATGCACACACTCCACATCTTTCTCTTCCCTCAAATGCTTCGGAACTCGGCACACACAAGTCGTGGCAAAGTTGTGATCCCTTGGCTGTATGCAACGTAGGCAGCAAAGACGTTCATATCCTGGCTGCAGTTCAGAGCAAAAACCGATTAAGAGTATTTCTAAATAATAATGGACTAAATAGGCGCCACTCATTTCCACTAAAACATTAACAATTACCAAGTCAAAAGTAAAGCAAATATTCCTAGCTTATCTACTTTGCTCAGACATTTATAAAGACATTAACTAATTTGAAAGAAAAAAAAATATTTCCAAATATAAGATCTTTATTTGATTTACATTACAAAACAGGGAACATTTTTTCAATTTTCAACTCACTGTTTCAAACATAATAGTTTAAAATGTCCAGCCCTAGGAAATATAGATTATATTCAGCATTACAAAAATGCCCTATATACTACATTTTTCATATTGAATTTCTGTAGCAAACCTTTTTCCACTTTGCAATTAGATTGCGGTCTGCATAACCTTGATCCAAGCAGAACTGATACAGCTCTTTAGATATGTCAGTCCTTTTGTGGTAAAGATCAAAAACGTAGCGGCTCTTTTGATGGGCAATTTTGAAAATTGGCCATAATGCTTCACACTTTCTCTTGCCATCATGTGGATCAAGTTCAGCTGCCAAACCAACAAAAGATTAGAGCACCTTTAGAACAAAAAGGTTTAAAAAGAATGGAAACAACTTTACTAGATCAAGATGATAGCAGCATCAAACATGTCATCAACCTTCTCTCATCTTAGCATCTAGTTCATGAAGAGTAGGCTCAATCAACTCCCACCCAGCTGGGTACTTGATACGGTTGGTCTTAACCTTCGGCATTCTTCCACCTACTACCTCACAGTTAAATGCCATTCAATTGAATATTTATTACTTATTATTAAATATTTTGCACATCCAATTAACCTTGATGTATATACTTATTAAAATATATCTATTTCATTTGTAATGATAAATAAATCAATTGTAACAAAAATTAAAGGCTACCACAAACTTTATTTGTCAGGATATTGGATTAGAAGCAACTGAAAAGCAACCGACTGTTTCTGAATAAAAGTTTTGGTAACAACTAACAAGACTTCCTTCATGCATTCTTTTTTTTTTTTTTTTCATACATGCGATGGGCTAAACCAAGTAACCAACTAGTCCCAACTTTATACACCCAATCAAGCTTCCATACGACATCATATATCCACATTCCATAGGTTCCAAATCCTCGTAAACAAAACCATGCCAACAATTAGTTTCAGCACTTCCTTGGGCATAACAACATGAATTGAGGTTATTCGGGAAACTTTACATCTGTTTCAGCCACAGATCCCTCTATTCTCATATGCATATTACAAAACCATCCAAGACATTTTATTTTCCTGTAAAGCTTGCTCTAATTCCCTAATGATATTAAATTACAACACACCATTGGTCAGCAACCATTCTGAAACTGGCATGCACTCACTCTCATGGCGCCGTGCAACCATCATTATTGTCAATAACCACTGTTTACACTGCAATACACCCCTAGAACTTCTTAATGCTTGGCCAGGAAACACATAATTTGTATTAATTACTCATCGACTGAACCTGTGCCGCCGATTAAAATATTACCATTAGCTATCTAAATTTGATAGAATGTCCAACATACATTGCCCATTTCTATATCCAAATAGACTCAAATCTCTCAACTACAAAATCACTTCAGACCAAGAAAATTAAATTAGAAACTGAATCACCTAAGAAGTTTCTGAAACTCAATTAAATTACTCTTCAGCTTAACTTTCCCAAACATTGAAACTTTATACAAACGGTGCACCTTCAATAAAGGTTTTGCATTATCAACAAGCCCAGAATGTTCAATTTGTTTTTTTTTCCAAAAGCAAAAGAAAATTAATCAGTCACTCTCATCTTTCCTACATGTCACAGTGACATTACAGATGGAATTGAGCATTGAAGATCTCTCAAAACTATTAAGCCATAACCTAACATTTGAAGAAATTTAAGGAAAAAAAAAACATATAGTTTATGTGATACCAAAATTAACCTCTGTAGATGGTAAATGAAAGTGAAATACGAAGACAACAACAAAAGTAAGATGATTGGGTGTTGTGTCGGATCCATTAAACGCGGAACCCTATTTAAAATTTGAATGAAGAGAACTATGAAACAGAGAGAGAGCACACCTTCAACTGCAAGCCCACTTTTTCGCAGGAATCTGCGTACGTATGGGAAGAGTGAATTGAGCAGCGGTGAAGAGAAGTGAAGAGAAGAGAAGAGAGTATTTACCAAATTATTTTCCCTCTTCTTCTTCTTCTTTTTTCCTTAGTAGGGTTTTTTTTTTTTTTTTTTTAATTTTGTTTATGTATAGTTTTCAAATTTTCATTATTTATTTATTTATTTTTGAAACTTTACATTTTTTGTGGGTTTCAGTTACCTCAATTGATAAAATCTTTAATGATTGTATAAAAAATCTAAGGTTCGATCTCTGCCTACACCAAAAACTGATTGGTGTCTTGGTCTAATAATAAAAAGCTATCATTAGAAACCTAAAGATTGAAACTCTAAAAAAAAAAAATCATTTTTTATTTTAAAAGTATAATTATTTACATATAAAATATAAAGTTATAGACTTTTTTTGGGGGGGGGGGGGGGGTGATGAGAATGAATTCCACCCACTTTTTGTCATTTTATCTACAATTCCATCATAAATAAATAGCATGATTACTTAAAAATAAGTTAACTCCTTAATATTCTATTACTTGAACATCATAAATTAAAATATGAGTCTACTCTTACACTTGTTGATCTTTACAAGAATAGTTGTTCTACTTTCATAAGCAAGATTAGTAAAGAAGACAAAAATATAAAGTAACTGTTAGCTTATAAAAAGATAAGAACAAATGCATTGTTAACGAGATGAAATCCCCTCCTATTTAAATCTTCTAATTCTATTCAATTTTTAGTCATATGTAAATCATATGGTCTTTATTTGATTTTATGTAATTTACATAAATATTTTAAGACCATTGAATTTTTAAAATAATTACATCTTTTTAAAAAAAAGAAAATCAAAATCAAAATCTTATGTCTAGATTACAGTTGGAATAAATTAAAGATATAAATAAGAGGAGATCATTACATTACACAACTTACTAAAGTGGCTTTACCGCTTTACATAAAGTAGCTTTTTTTTTTTTTTTTTTTTTTTGCCATATGCTAATAAAAACATATGGCATATCAAGATTATTTGTTGTGACTATGTCTTCTAATGAATCTTCAACTTTTTAATTTGATTTGTGTAGTAAGAAATAACATAATATAGATGACCTTATCTCATTCATTTTGACACTCATTCTTCTTCTTTGTTTTTTCCTATGAATTATTTGTGTGATTCATAATAAATCGTACCTTTGGTCATTTTTTGGGTTACCCCAAGCTTCCAAGTCCTTATCTTTAGAATCTCATATATCAAAAAGTGGTCTCCCCATAGGGTGACGTTTGTGTCCAGTGGCCAGTTCCACTAGACACGTTGTGATGCGGACACGTGTCCAGTTCCATTGGACACGTTGGGATACAGACACATGTCCAATCTTGGACATATGTCCGTATCCCAACGTATCCAATGAAACTGGCCACTGGACACAAGCCATTCCCCTTCCTATAAGTTAAATTGGACACGTGTTCATATCCCAACGTATCTAGTGAAACTAGCCACTGGACACAAGTCGTTCCCCTCCCCATGGGTTAGACGATAAAAATCTTCTACTCATACCTTGCTAAATTACCACAAAAGGACTGAATTGGGTTAGACGATAAAAATCTTCTACTCATACCTTGCTAAATTACCACAAAAGGACTGAATTTGTAGTCACAATCGCATGGAAAAACTGTCAAGAATTGGCAGGAAAATAACTAAACTAATGCATATCTTGGTTTTTTACCTGGTAGCTTTCCCGATTGTCATCTTTAGATCAATCCAGCTATAACCAAACTAAAGAATTGGATTCAAACTTGAACCATTGGAGTCTGTTAAGTATGATAAAAGTTTTAATCAAATGAATAAATATCTTGGACAAAACCCATCGATAACCTAACAGAGATACACCCTAAACTATAATGCAATTGTGGTGTAAAGAGCCTTGTAGTTCAATTAATCAGTACCCAAAAAAACAAAAGTAGTGTTATAGTGGCAACAATCTCTACTAATTATTAGCTACTGCCTACTGCCTACTATATTACTATGCCTTTTTATCTTGGTAATTAGAACTGCTACAGTGCTACCCATAGGTTTTTAACCACAACCTCACATTCTACCCTATTCATACATGGGAGAAAAGAAACCATTTTGAACTAAAGCTCATTAGCTTTACCAGTATCTACTTGATGTGCATGTACATAAAAGTAAATGTACAAAGAAATGATATTAGTTGCATCTCTTTCTCCAAACAAACAAGATGCATAAGTTCGTCAAACATGCCATTGCTTCTCAATACATTTTTTTCTGTCTCAAAATTGTAGATTACCGATAGACGATAATAATAGTAGTAATAATAATAAAAAGTCTGTTTATTGCTTGCGTAGGTCAAAGCATACATGTGCACATATCCTTTGAGATAAAATCCCATCCCGTATAAATCCCCCAATTCCCTCCATCAAATCTAGAGAAATGCACACATGAAGCCCAAGGGCAAGTTGTAATGTCATATCAAAATGTTGTATCAAAAAAGAAGACGCCTGAGATTTAATCATGCATTGTGAAACAAACAGATAAAAAGCCAATAATGATAAAGTTCCAATTTCCATTGGTAGCAACAAGCTGCCACTAAGCCATTATTACAGGGTACAAATAAAATACTTAGAGAAAATCATTGGTCCAACCCAGGACTTCTAAGCTATGAAATTTGAGCTGTCAAACACTTGGTCCATCTCTATCATCAAATAGAGATTGCTGCCTCATTCTTTCTTTCCAATGCCATTAGCCATATTATAGATCCCTCGTCCCTGGATAAATGTAAAATGTAAAATGTTAAAGATTCATCCATGACATGCAAATAGGATAAATTCTAATTTTCTCCATAAGTTCTTCATAAGACAAGTATATATTGAAACTCACAATAAGAAAAAGCGAAGTGGCAGCCAAAGCAGCTGGAATGGCAACTGAGGTTATCTTATCAAATGGTCCTTTGAGGTATGTGTGTTTGCGGATGTTTTGGTAGTATTTTTGCTTCTCAATAAGCTTCTCCCGTGGTCGAAATGGTTGTTCTGTGACTTCTGTCATGCTGCATTATGAATTTTGAACTGATCAATTTAATTATATAATGATATTC
Organism: Quercus robur; assembly: GCF_932294415.1. Classification (NCBI taxonomy): domain Eukaryota; kingdom Viridiplantae; phylum Streptophyta; class Magnoliopsida; order Fagales; family Fagaceae; genus Quercus; species Quercus robur. The sequence goes on along the minus strand of NC_065534.1, from coordinate 14,103,628 downwards.
CCAACGTTATCAAAAAATATTATATATGATGTTCCCCAAGTGATGAAACTATCATCACAGAAAACCTGTAGTCTTTGTTCTCACTACCCCACTAAGTAAACCAAAAATCCATCCTTTTTATCTCCAAGCTTCATCCCTCAATTATCCTATTTGCCAATGCTAGTTATAAGTAATTTTTTCTCCAAAGGCGTAGAACTTAATAGTTGTAACTTCATGTCCCTTGCCTTCCCACCTCACCAATTCTACAGTAAATAAGCTAAGGAGATTAGGAGCACAACTTCCCACAAACAAACAACCATATCTCATGGAAGATCTCTCCTCCAACATCCACAAAGAAAAAATAGATACATGCTTCAAAGGCAACATTCAATTGAGGGCACCGATGGTCCACTAAAAGGGAATGAAGTAACAGAAACCAAGGTTTAGCACCTCAGTCATGGTTGCATGTTATCACCCAGCAAAAACAGGATCTCAGGTGTGAATAAAGACATGATAAAACCCTCCAGTCATGACCAAAAATCCATGGAATTTATCATATGAAATCTATAACAAAAGGTTCAAAATCACACTTGCTTTACATGATAAGTACTCTAAAATATCCCAACACTCTACAACCCAGTATGCTCCCATTGACTGAGGAAACACATAGCAAATACCGGGTAAAGACCTCGGCCTCTCTCTCTCTCTCTCTCTAGATTTTTATAGAAAATTTTTTAACTCCAGACCAGTTTGCAGCTGTCTTCCTCTAACCCACTCTCTAGCTATTGAAAAGACCATTCATGTGTACTTTTGATAACGTGGTTTTTTTTATTGAGTTACGTGACTTGTTTAAATAATACATATAAATAATCTCATAAATAGCGACGTAGTGGGTTTGAGGAGATAGCTAGAAAGCACAGACACAGGTCCGGGTATGGGTTCAACACAATGACATGAACAATTTTTGAAAAAATATAACATTACATGGCGAATACAATACCGGTAGGACACGGGTTCGGCCCCCCAAATGAAGTGTTCGTGCTTCTTAGGTCTGGAGCCAAACTTTTCACACAAATCGGTGTTAATAATAATGATAAAGAATGTTCTAAACGAAAATTACATAGCAATTTAGCCCACTCTAGACATAAACCAAACACTTAAAAACCAGCCAGTATTGTTCCAATTACAATGGCCACAAAACCTAAACACCCGAATAGAGAGACCTAACAGTTAACAGAGCTAGATCCAATCAAAAGCCAAAATTATACAAGCAAATCAGAAAATCAAATATCCGAGAAATTAACAAAAACAGATTTATCAATATCACAAACCCTAGATCTCAAAACATCACAAAAACTAATCAGAGATGATTCACAATTCTAATTTCAGCTAAGGGAATTGAAAAAAAAAAAAAAAAAAAACGAATTACCTGCTGAGATTTGGGATTTGATGAATTATTCAGCGATAACAGCGAGTTGCGAATGGCGAGCGAGAGAGAGGGGATGGAAATGAAAGGAGTAAGGAGTAAGGAGTAAGGGCGCTTTGCTTGGCTGATTTTAAGGGGTAACGGGTTGGGCTGGGTTCTCTCCGGTTCGGTCATGTTTCTACAGTGTCAATGTACTGCCACGTCACCGTGAGTATATTCCTATTTTAAACCAATTTTCATTTTTTAAGAGTAATGCTAGGATGGCATAATTTGTCACAATTTTGTGGCACAACTCCTCGTCACGTTGTGAGTTATAATTGGTAAATATGTGTTCCTACATAATCCACTATCATATTTTTACGAATTACAACTCGTCACATGATCAAAATTATGGTAAATAATGTATCTCTACTCTCTAGCTTTACTCATTTTTGGTTAATGTGAATGTGACTACGGTGAGCTTGTTTTGTCAAAGTCTCAAAACTACAATAAAACACATTGAACAATTGAATGGAAAATAGAAATCACATGCAATAGTTACAAATTTTTTTTTTTTTGCTAAATAAACTTTTTCCATATTATTTTATTTTCGCTGAGTATTTATATTAATATATTACTTGTGCAAATATATATTAACCTATACTATCTATAACATATTTTTTTCTCTTTTGATTGGACTTTTTTATAGTTCTGAAATACCCTTAGACCTTACGTTTAATTGGAATAAAATTTGAGAACAACCTAGTAAAAATATATCTCCAACTTCATTTAAAAATGCCTACAAAATAAAACACTCTCCGACTAATTCATGTCTTCAAAACAAATTTATCCCAAAAAAAAAAAAAAAAAAATCTCAGTCCACTTTTAATATTTCCTTCAAGACCATATTCCAACCTTTTTTTTTTTTTTAGTTTTATCAAGACTCATTGGTTTCTTTTATTTAATTTTTGGATTGTGTTATAATTCAAAATTTGAGATGAATGAAAAATTATGACACTAAATCAAAAAAAAAAAAAAATGCTTTATCGTACACACAACTCCTGTGCAAAGAGGCTAGTAATTTTATATATCTCTTCTTCAATTTTTTTTATTAGACCAAACACAAAAGAAAAAGTATGATTACCCAAGTAGTATAGAAGTGATTATTGAGTGTGGGTGTGTTCATTTTTTTCCCCTATATCTCATAACAGCAAGGACTATTTCAATCATAGGCAAATGCATAAATTCACTAAACACATGCATGAATCTTTAAGTGGAAGAAATCAATAACTCTACACATGTACGATAGGGTAGTTAACTTTATTGATTTTCTTGTTGGAACAAATAATTTATTATTACTATATTATTAATGAATAATTTACCCGCATTTTCACCATTCATATACTTAAACTCTATAGAAAAATAGAAAATCACTTATATTATATTGTTAAAAAATGTGTTATATATATATATATATATATACTCACACACGTATATCTTGCTAAAAGCTAAAATTCAGAAGAAAAAAAAAAACAATTAGATTTCAATTGAACTCGCAATTTTGTGCCACATGTCCTATCTAATTTTTAATTTTTATACCAAGTGAATTATTGGTTATAAAAATCGAAGAATCCAAGTCTAATTATCTCTAATTCAAATCACATGTCCCATCTACTAGGGGTTACACACCAATAGAGGATAACGTGAGAAAGGATAGGAGGTGGAGTAGTTCTTCTACAAGAATTGAATTAATGATGTAGACTTTTAAAGTGGTGTTAAGAGCTTCATAACTGAATGAATATTTTCTAGTATTTCCAACATAGATATCCAAAATTTAAACCCCCTCCCTAGCTATTGAATTATTAGGAGAAAAAAAAATGTTCTATAGTTGTAGACTTTTAGATAGTTTCAAATAATTGGATCTATTTGGTGGAGTTGTTGTGAAGAGGTAATAATGAATAGAAAACATGTTTTTTTTTTTCATTTTTTTTCTTTTGAGAAACTGAATAGATACATGTTGAAACATAAATATCTTTAAATTAATCATGCAATAATATCAAGTTGGTTTTCTAACAATTATAGCATTTATTTGTGACTTTCATGGTCTATATATATAATTTAAACTCTCATAAATTACATAAAAATTGATTTCTCTTGTAAAATCACGAAACTTTTAGAAATTTTGTAGATTTTCCTCAAAATTGTTATTTGTAACCCAATAAACTAAGTTGTATTTTATGAACAAGTTTGTAATAACCTTTTGGTAACTCAAGTAGGGGCAAATATTGTTTAGGGAAAGAGATTTCAAGCCTCCAAACATCTAAAATTTCATTGTTTGTTCCATTAAATATCTTTTCTCTTTCATTATTTAGCCCTTTGGTCTCCAACAATATGTAGATTCATTTTCATAGGATTTGGTTTTTGTAAGGGCACGATTTGATTCCCAAGCCCATAAGGTAACAGGATCTAGGCCCAAAGGTAGACTAGTTTTTCCAAATAAAATCATCATTGACACAATATGAGGAGATCAATTCTTGTATATATCTCTTTTGAATTTGGTTACAAGTCCAGTTCTTATTCCTACAGTCTTTTTCTCTTAATTCTCAATCCCTTTTCCCTCAGGGTCTCCTTTCTATTTTATATTATCTTCTTTCTTTCATCTCCACCCTCCTCGTGTAGATAAGGTCGCTGGTGTTGATTCTTATCCTATCAGCACCTTCCTAAAGTCTTTAGGAGTAACTATAAGACTGAAAATTATTGTTCAGGTATCACTTTCACATTAATGCGGCGGTGGTGGCAGTTTTCTCTTAGATATTTCATAGCTTCCCTTTGTCTTGTGCTTTCATGATGTGTATTCTTATCAATAAAATATCCCTGAACATTACTCTGGATGGCAGACCACACCTTCTGACCTCTACTTTGCTTAGCCGAAGAGGCATTCCTCCTTGGCCCACCTTCCTTATTCTTCTTAGTCATAACTTGCTCGCGAAGCTCTGATTCTTACATCTTTACTATCATTTATCTGTCCTTAGACTACTAAGCGTCCTCGGACAAGGCCCACGGCCTAATATATACTTTTGGGCCCTTTATCCCTACAGTTTTCATGGTTAAATTGCATTTGCATACTTATAGTAACAATAACTGTTCAGGATAGGGCCCCAAGCCAATTGGGCCTTGGCTTTGTGGTACAATACATGACCCTATCCCCGTTGGACCTATGGCCTTGATTTCAACACATTTTAAGGCCCAATCTGAGCCCAAAAACTACAATGAGTCCATCTTGTCTTGAACATGTCAAAAGCAAGCCCCTGCTGATCAATTTTAACTTGGTCGGGAGTGTGATTGCTTGGGGATATCCAAGTTCTTGGCAATCCAGTATTGCCTTAAGGGATATCACTACCGAGCAGTCTTTTGGAGGCAGGAGCCAGTTCCAATGCCATTACCACCATTTCGATCAGAGCGTATTTTCATCAGGAATAATTAGATTGGACCCCACCCACATGAGTGAGCTGAGGGAATAATCATAACGCCTCCACCAACCTAAAGCTATAAAAAGGAGAATAGAATGAGAAAGAGGGGGTTGGCAATTCTGGAGAGAGAGAGAGAGAGAGCAGATAAACGAAACCCAAGAGTGAGTAACACAGAGATGAGAGTAAGGGTGTTCACTAGGATTAAGGGAAGCTATAGAGTGATTTGAGGTGGAACTACCCTTAGTAGGAAATGCTAGGCCCACTATACAAGTATATTGTGAGCCCAGTTCTAAGCCCAGTCCATATAGTAGAATTTGGGTACGCACAATAACAATAACAAAAAAGAAAAAGAAGAAAATGAATGTCTTCTAAATATGAGGCCAATGGGTTTAATTTTTAGTAGTTCATAAATCAAAATGAGTTTCTATTTAATTGTAAAAAAAGAAAAGAAAACAAAAATTGTTATAAATATGAGATTGATGGATTCAATCAATTTTAATTAATTCATAAATCAAAATGAGTTTTTGGCAAAATTTCAAGATAGCCTTTTTGCACATAAAAAGCTCTTATTAAAAATTTTCATATAGCCTTCATTTTTTTTTTTTTTTTTTGGGACAGATACGATAGAATTTTAACTTATGAAGTCTACTCCATAATGATTGCCCTTATCATTAGGCTAACACACTAATTAATTTTTTTATTGAGGTAGAATTCAAACTCCAAATCTTTTATTTATTGACAACGAACTTTATTAATTAAGTTAACTAGAACCTACTTTATAGCTTACATTTTGGTTGGCTAAACTTAATCCATTTCTTAAAATTATAGTTTCTAAAAGTGGAATCCAAAGATTCTTTGGAATTCAACCAAATTATGCACATTTTGAACCGGACAGAGAATACAGAGAATACGTAGAAATGATTAAAAGTGGAATCCAAAGATTTTTATTTATTTATTTTTTTTCTTCTTGTGTGGACAAGAATGATACCATTGTAGTTGAATTAGTCATTTTGTTTGAAACCTCAAATTTTAGAGAGTTTTGTCTCTAGAATAGAATACCATTACTTGAGGGTGTTTATGTGTGTGTATATATATATATATATATATATATAACTCTAGTAACTCAATCAGTTGGCACATATTTGTTTTTTTGTTTTTTTAATGAATAATTAGCACACATTTTCAAACTCCGAGAATAATCCACAAACATGCAAGTAGTTTTTTCAATCATGTCAAAACTAGTTTTGATTCTCTTAAAATGACAATCATTCCAATTACAACTTATTTGCCACCAAAAAAAAAAAAAAAAAAAGTTTTCAAAACTTTTTCAGTATCTTATAGGATATTGCCTTTAAGACGAGAGTCTATTTACACACCTCAACTAATAATTAATACTATCCTCATAACGTGAAGCTTTTATATTAAAAAATGTTATGTTTACAATATTTTTATAATAAATTTTAATTGGTAAGTTATTAAATGTTTTTAATTTGAATCTACTATTAAAATTACTTTCTTATCCACCAGTAACAATAAGTAACAATCTGTCACATAAAATTTGTTGTAAAATTATTGTGGATATAGTATTTCTCTTTCATTTTGTAAGAATGGTTTTCATGGTTGAATTTTTTCTAAATTACAATAACAATAGCAAAAAGAAAGAGAGAGGAAAAAGGAAAGATGTTTTATTAAGGAACAATTAAAGCAATCAAGCAATTTGTAAATATGTTTTTTTTAAATTAATTAATTAATTTGTAAACTTTTTTTTTTTTTTTTTTTGAGAATGGATTTGTAAACATGTTGATTGTTAAGTCTTAATTTTTTTTTTTTTTGGGAGAAATTGTTAAGTCTTAATTGAAGACTAAATAAATAAATAAAACTTAAATCCATAATCTAAGTTAATTTTATAACTTGAAATAATTACGTCCGAACGGTGTCGTTTTATTAATTAAAATGTGATGACGTGTCATTACCTAAACCGTTCATTACAAACAAAGGGTCCAGATTTCACCAACTCCAATCAAATGAAATTACACGTCTAGTTCATTAAAACACCTCTATCTCTCTCTCTCTCTCTCTCTCTCTCAGAGTTTTCATGCGCCACTGCGCTGCCAGCTAAAATGCGCTCCAAGGACAAGATCGCCTACTACTACGACGGTACTCTTCTCTCTCTCTCTCTCTCTCCCATTCACCGATTTCTTATTTCTCTCTCTCTTTTATTTTCTTATTTAAATCCTTCAAATTTTTTTAATTATCAAAAACCAAAACCCTAGCTGTATTCGAACATGGCCAATTTCTCTATCTCCTTGTATATACCATCTCGTACTCTGTTTGGATGCGATCATAATGCTAAACCAGAACAGAACAACAATTTCTACAATCCATCTTCAAATCTTCAATGTCAAAATGAGCTCATTTTTTGCTTGTAGTAGTACACACACACACACAAAAAAAAAAAAAAAAAAAAAAAAAAAAATTGACAAATATTTTTCATAACAGTTGAGTTGGCTAGATTTTACTGGTTATTACTGACATCACTTCCGGGTGTGAAATTTTTGGTCAAATTTTTTGTGTCTATAGACATTGAAAAATTTGATGCTATAAGCCAAGAGTTTCAACAAATTTCACAATTGTTGACGTGGCATGTTGTTAATAATAGTAGATGATATAAAGTGGCGTTAGTGGTGGCCTATATGAGAATTAGTAATAATATGTTGTGAAAAATGTATTGTTTACTCATGTGAAAATGGGTGTTGCAGGGGATGTGGGTGGTGTTTATTTTGGACCGAACCATCCGATGAAACCGCACCGGCTTTGTATGACACATCATCTTGTACTCTCCTACGATCTCCACAAGAAGATGGAAATTTATGTTAGTTACTAAATCTGGAAGCTGTTTATTTGATTTTTGAATTCATTGAATTTCATTCCTTTTTTTGTTTTTGTGGATTAAAGTGGTTGGTTCTGTGTAATGCAGCGACCTCACAAGGCGTATCCTGTTGAGCTTGCACAGTTCCATTCGGCTGATTATGTTGAATTTTTGCACCGGATTACACCCGACACTCAATACTTGTTCTCAAATGAATTGGCTAAATGTATGACTTTTTTTTTTTTTTTTTTTTTTTTTTTTTGTGTGGATTGATATGCGTTATTGATATGTGCTAATAATTGTTTATCGTTATCGTTTGTAACAAATGTTGGGAAAGGAGTAACTACATGCTTTAAAAGTCAAATCTTCTGATAGAAAAATTGACTGTAGGTATTTAAAAAGAATGTTGTGGTGAATCATTTAATTGAGTGGAGTCAATAGCTTGAGAATCTTGAAATTATTGCGCAGATTTGTGGCATAATATGAATCCTTGTTTTCAGTTGTGATTTCCATTCCATGGCCAGTGAAAGCATAACATGCAAGTATGCAATAAGTCCATGACTTTTTTAGAATTGTTGATGCACTTTTATTATAATTTTGAAATTAAATAACCGTATGCGTTGTGGTAATATATTGGTTTGTTATGGTGTAATTTAGTGCATTGTATAGATACTTGGTCCAGGTTATAGTTTTAACCTTTTTATTTTATCACTATCATCAATAACTCATTGTTGAGTGGGTTTTAAATTTTTATAAGTTTTTTTTTTTTTTTTTTTTTTTTTTGATAAGAAAAGGAAATTTTATAAGTTTTTCAACATGTAATTATCATCTCTCTCTCTCAAAAATAATGCGGCTCTTTCTCTCAGCCTACTGCCCAAATAGTAAACTAAAATAAAGTCTCTTTGAGTAGTGATGCAAACTCTATAATTTAAATCTAATTTGGATGTGTCATTGGCTGGCACTTCTTAAATGAATTTAATTCCTTTGGGTTGATTAATATCAAGCTATGCTTATACCTTTACTCTTTGTTTTTGAACCAGATAATCTCGGAGAAGATTGCCCTGTCTTTGAAAACTTGTTTGAGTTTTGTCAAATATATGCTGGTGGAACGATAGGTAATTTAACTACTAGAGTGTTGTTCTTAGAAGTTTGGGTTATGCCTGTTAAGCCTTGTATAGAAACTGACATTTGCTAGCAGATGCTGCACGCAGATTGAACAATCAACTTTGTGACATTGCCATAAATTGGGCCGGTGGATTACATCATGCCAAAAAGTGCGAGGCATCTGGATTTTGTTACATCAATGACTTGGTTTTGGGGATCTTGGAGCTTCTCAAACATCAAGCCCGTGTTTTGTATATAGATATAGACGTCCATCATGGGGATGGTGTAGAAGAAGCCTTTTATTTCACTGACAGGTAGGATAACCATCTTATTAGTTGATGAATTTGGATTAGGAAAGGTATACTAAAGCTACTGGGAACATTGAATTTAGTTAAATGATTAATTTACACATTATAGCTTACTGCTAACAATGCTAAATGATTAGATTTCTTCTAAATTCTTTATGCAGTGATATGTGATCAGTCTCTCACTCTGTCGATATGACCTGCTAGATGTAGGTTTTGCCTTGCTTGAAAAGTAACAAGTGTAAACTGTTACATCTATGATGTTAAAATCATATGTTGATAGGAACTAGACCACAGCTTGCTTATGAGAAATTACTTGGGAAATTAGACCACAGCTTGAATCAAGAAAATATGGGCTCGACATGGGTGATAAAAGTAGAGTACTGTATGAAGCCATGGCCCTCAAAGATTTTCAGAACACCCTTATATATATATGTATATATTTTTTTAGTTCTATGGTGAAACATTCATTTTGCACTTGGCCACCTCAAAGTTATCATATTGTATACCTGACACCCAACCCCCCCCCCCCCCCCCCCCCCCCCCCCCCCCCCCACAAAAGGGAATTTCTAGCTCTTCATGTGGCCCAAAAATTATGTTACCAGAACTCTTTTACACGTAAAAAATATATTTGTTGTTCTAGCAATCAGTAAATTAGGCCTTTATAACTTCTTTAAATATTTTTGAGAATAAAAAAAGCTGACCTTCAGTCATGCTGGTTTCTTCTGTCAAACCATGAGAACTCTTTTCTATGCATTCTTTCCACTTTGCTGTTACTTCTAAATTTCATATCTTAGTAAAGATACATGATTATTTTTTTGTGACCAGTCCAGTAGATTGAATTGTTTATTGTTAATACACTTATCGTGCTTTCTTTATACTCCTCACTAAATCTGTGAAAGTTGGACATGACAGGGTGATGACTGTTAGTTTTCACAAGTATGGAGATATGTTTTTTCCAGGAACTGGTGATGTTAAGGTGATTCTTTAATGCTGTGTTGTTTGTTTTTTGGGTAGTATTTCCAATAATGAAGACAATTTACAAATTTCAGTTTGTGCGAGTTAATTCCGTTGGGATTCCTACTTTGTTAGTTGTTTGCTCCACACAAACATTTCATGCATCCTGAGAAGACATGCATGCAACTGCTTAATCTCAGATTTGCATGCTCAACTGCTATCATTCCCTCTGTCCTCATTGTTTATTTATCTTTAGAACATGAGAATGTTATGTAGTTGAAATTTGAGTAATGTGCATTGCTATTGTTTGTACTGAAGGAAACAGGAGAAAGAGAAGGCAAATATTATGCCATCAATGTGCCACTCAAGGATGGAATAGATGACACTAGCTTCACTCGACTTTTTAAGAGCGTAAGTTCTAGCAATAACCAACTAATTTCAAGATTAATGCCTTTATTTCTGGCTTGATCCTGTCAAGTGTTAATTTCTGCTTTCAAATTTCCATTTTGTAGATTATTTCCAAGGTTGTTGAAACATATGTTCCAGGTGCAATAGTTCTCCAATGTGGGGCAGACTCACTTGCTGGGGACCGCTTGGGCTGCTTCAATCTCTCCATTGATGGTGCATACTCCTTGTAATTAAGCTTTTTCTCTTCCCCTATGAAGATAATTTCCAATACGCCCCCCCTCCCCCTCTTATTTTGGTCAATATTGATTTTGGATTGGTTTTGAATTAGTTCCCAATGGCTTAACCTTTGATTGCAAAGTTTACTCTGTGGTAACATTCTGATGCTTCTTACAGGGCATGCTGAATGTGTTAGGTTTGTGAAGAAGTTTAATTTGCCCTTACTGGTATGTTTTTAATTTGACCAAAACTTTTAGTTCATTAGTATCATACATCAGACATAAAGAGAGAAACTTCTTTGTGCAGGTAACTGGAGGTGGAGGATATACCAAAGAGAATGTTGCTCGGTGTTGGGCTGTTGAAACTGGAGTTCTTCTGGATACAGAGCTTCCCAATGGTATGCTAATGATGGTCTTTCTTATAATGTTTGATTGAAGATATGCCATGATGCACTGGATATATTTTAATTTTTAATTATATATTTACTATTGCTAATTTTTGTCATTGTAAGCAGCTATCATTTTTTTTTTTTTTTTTTTTTTGTCATTGTAAGTGCAGTTGATTTTCAAAGTTGGTGTGATGTATTGTACTTAATCTCAGCTCCTTAAAGCAATGTCCAAATCATAAAATAAAATGTCACTTTTAGCATGCCAACATTAATTGTTGAATTCTATCTACATCTTTTTTTCCTGATTAATGTGTAGTAAAGGGGCAAAAGACATGCAACATATTCATGATATTGTTCTTGCTTTTATCTAGATTGCAGTGTTCCGGTTGTTTTGGACCTTTTGCTTAATATATCCAAGTTTGCATAGTTAGCCTTCTATAGCTAAATTTTTTTAAAGCATCGCTCTTATAGACATTGTCTTCAGTTTCATGTTGAAATGGAAAAATGGGTTGCGGTGATGCAGAACAATGAAATTTGATGCAGCAGAAAATCCAAAAGAAATTGGAGAAAACAAATAGAACTAGAAAAGGGAGTATACACCTAGGAATAAGTACATTGGATTGCTTGGAATCAATACCAAGTGGGGAGGCTTAGGTTGTTTGGAATCAACACCAAGCCATTGGCAAATTACAACATTTATTTTTATTCATTATTCATACGTTTCCGTAATGTTTTCTCTGGGGCCTTTAAATAGGCTCCTAAATAAAATCAATTCCCAAAATAACTCAGCATCAATTTTGGTCCAATTGAATCAATCGATCAAACTGGTGTCCGCATCAGGCGGGTTGATATGAACTGATATGTATTTATTCATTAATCATACGTGTCCGTAATGTTTTCTCTGGGACCTTTGATTAGGCTCCTAAATAAAATCAATTCCCAAAATAACTCAACATCAGTTTAGGTCCAATTAAAACAATCAATCACTGGTGTCCGCATCAGGTGGGTTGATATGAACTGATATGTACTTATATACTATCTGCAAAACATTAGTTTTCCCAATGTTGACCTTGTTATATATTTGAAGCTTGCAAACAGTTGTCTGACCTATTATCTGAAATAATAACCCTTTATCTTCATATTTCTTGGGCATAACTTCAGCTTTTTCTTATACCATATGCTTTGTGCTGACTGCTTGTTGTGACTATTTTCCTTGTTTATAATGAGAAACCACAGATTATGATGCATGTTAAGCCTTCTTATCAAAAAAAAAAAAAATGATGCATGTTAAGCCTTTTTTCCCCTTGCTATAATCAATATTCCATTTCTATCTAGTTTGAGTATAAGTTTCATTATTAATTTATCTTTCTTGCAGAGATCCCGGAAAATGAGTATATTAAATATTTTGGTCCAGAATATTCATTGAGGATTCCAAATGGGCACATAGTATGTACTTTCTCAGAAATCTTATGTTACTAGTGCATTTTACTTCATCCATACAGCAATTTGATTGCTGAATCAGTTATTTCCAAATGGGCACATAGTATGTACTCTCTCTCCCCAGTGTCTTTATTGTTTTTGGTGTGTTTTACTCCTTTTCTCCCTATTGGTTGAGCAGGAGAACTTAAATAGCAAATCGTACTTAAGCACAATCAAAATGCAAGTCTTCGAAAATCTTCGTTGCATCCAGCACGCCCCAGGAGTACAAATGCAAGAGGTCAGTGGAATGCAAATATTGCCAAAGCCCATGTTATCCTGGGAAGTGAAATATATTAAAAGATTGAGTTACACTGTTGTTTACTTGCTATGCTAAGTTGCTAAACTCTTGAGCAGCCTTTGATAACTATATTTGAGTTAATGGCATAATTTTAGGGAGTCTTGTTTATTGGATTTGACATTTTTATAAATGCTGGTCATCTGGCACTCACACTGATATGTCCAACAAACTTTGTTACCACTTGGTGGATTCCGTTGGGATAGCCATTGCCCCAGAAGTTAGGCTGGCAGTCTGGTGTCAATTATCTGGGCCAGAATGCTTTTGTTGAGTTTTGACTTACAATGATTTTCCCATTATGAAGTTTTATGTTTTAAACTATGAAAAGTGAAAGAAGGTTCATTTTTGGGACCATTTAAAACATGAAAGAGCTATGTTTGCACGAGACACCTTAAACTGTGGAAATTTATTAATGGGATGGTTTCAATGGTCCATCAGGTCCTTGGTGCCGCCTTATTGACAACATCTTATCTTTCCAGCTTTTCTGAAATCAGACATTGGTTTTGGATGGATGTATCAAAATTATTGAACTGATAGCAATGTTTCCTCTGTTTCAGGTTCCACCTGACTTTTATATTCCTGATTTTGACGAAGATGAGCAGAACCCAGATGAGCGCATGGATCGTAAGTAAAATAAAAATCATATATGCATAATGCACCCCAGTGGAACTATCATGCCAGCATGCATTGTTCCTAAACATGATGTTTGCCAATTGAAATTTAACAAGAAAATTCTTTCAGATTTTTATGCTTCTATTATTATAGTTTTTTTTTTTTTTTTTTTTTTTTGTTATTAAAATTCTGTCTTTTCAGAGCACACCCAGGACAAGCACATCCAGCGTGATGATGAATATTATGACGGAGACCATGATAATGATCAGAACATGGAAGATGTATGAGTTGACACTGAGCACTGAGCACTGAGCACTATGCATATTTTGAGGGAAGGGTAGCTTTTAGTTAGAAAGGAAAGATGTACTTACTAACTAGATTCTAAATTGTGCAGTCCCTCCTTATTAAAGAAATGGCTGAAACGGACTAGCGATGTACCTATTCATATTGCTATTAGATTTCTTAATATTGTTGTAAAATGCATTGGCAGCAAGAAGAATACTTTTATTTTCTACTACAATGGAAGTGGTGTTTGTTATGTAAAGTTAATAGACAGGGAGCACATTATATGAGTATGTCAGCTTAAAATTGTCAAATTACTTCCGCACATAAAAGGATGCAATAGTAACATTTTTGCAAAATTTGCCAAATAGCACATTTTTAGAAATTTTTTAGGAGAATAGCATCCAAAAAAATGTGCTACATAACTAAATAACTTTGTTTGGGTGTTATTTTCCTAATTTTTTTCTAAAATTGTGCTATAAAGCAAATTATGCCTTAACATTTTGGTATTATCTTTGCTCCGTAATCAATAAATAAATATATATATATATATATATATTTATATATATAAGTAGAAACTTCAAGCGAGAGTGCATGAGGTTCTGCTATGTGACGCTTTAATGTTTTATTTAACATTTTTTTACCTTTTTTTCATTAAGTATTTTTTTACTGTTATCCAATAAATTATAATAACTTTTTTTTACTATTATATAAATTTAGACTTTTTTACCACTTTTTATTAAATTTATTTTATTGTTACTCAATAGATCATAGTAACATCTTTTTACTACTTTCTTTATCTCAAATTGTTTGACCTTTATTCCTTTTTGGAATGTCTCAAAATTATGTCCTATTTGAAAAGTCAAATACCATTAATTTATTAACATTCCCTTTATGCGATTAATTGATTTATGGGAGCATTTGTTTTAATTAAAAAAAAATTAAAAACCTAAATTTTGAAATCCACTATACATACCATCTTTATTCAAAAAAGAAAAACCTTCAGAGATAAGGTAGTTAATGATAAATTTGTTTAAGGGTAATTTAGAAAATTTCTAACTTTTTTTTAAAGAGATAAGACAGTTAATGATGTTTCCCTAAATAATTGGGTTTTTCTAATTAGGCTAAACAATTTGGGACAGAGTGAGTATTATATAAAATATGAGCTACTCTTGACAATTAGACCAAAAGTTTTTCTCTACAAAATGGACTACCTTTTAAAAAAGACAAAATTTAGGTACAGTACTTTAGATGTTATTTAAGTTTCGTTTTTAAGATTTAGTCATGTGGCTATTTAACTAAAAAATACACTTCCATCTCATGAGAAAAAATCCACATGGTAGAATTTTAAAAATGGAACCTAAGGAACAATACTTAAGTACTGTACCTAAGTCTTACTCTTTTAAAAATATACCAAACTGTAGGGACACGATTTTCGTTAACCCAGTCCTGGATGATCAGGCCCTGGCCTAGGAAGTCCCACACAATGAAATTTGTAAAGTATGGGCTGAAGAACTCGGTTCCAGTTGGCTCAAACGGTTCATTGCATGTTCTTAGTGGATGTAGAAATGTAAATTACGAAAATGTAAGTGAAAGTCGAAGTTCTATTCATGGACAAACTTTCTTACAATGACTTCTTTCTTTTCTCTCTCTTCCCTCTCTCCCCTCTCCTTTTTTTTTCGTCCCCTTTCTGGGGGACTCTTACATATAATATAGGCCCTCTCCTATCATCTGGGCCCTACACTTGTTGATCATCCAAACACCCACTTGAGTATCTGTCCCATCAGACGCCCTTACCAGTTCTTTGTGAGTTGCAGTGACCAAAATAACACTGTTCAGGGGTCTTCTCCTCATTAATGCGGTCAAGAGAGTAGTTGTGGTGCATTTAATGTGGTGGTGACAGCCTTTGCTGGGATATTTTGAGCCTTCTTTCTTTTTATGCGTTTGGAGTGAGGGCTACTGTAACGGGGATGCATCATTGATCTGGACTTTGGGATGTCCGAGGAGGAATTACTCCTCGGACGTGTTTTCTTTGCTCGGTTGGCTTGGGCAGGGATTTACGGGCCGCGCGTCTCTTCGGACAGGATCGTCCTCGGACGGGCCCAAGGCCTAGCCAACTTGTTATTCTGGGCCGGTCCCCACAATAGCCCCTCAAAACTCCGGTTTTGATCTCCCTCCGAGGAGAAAAGCGGGGTTTTGACATTTATAAAGGATGGAACGGATGACCTCTTGGTCCGCGCGCGTGGGCAGTTACTTTTGACGCGCCACAAGTTACGAGGCGCGGCCATTTACTCCAGACAGCTTTATGTCTCCCTCATCCAACGACGAGATGTGGATCTGACGGCCAGCATTGCTCCTTGAATTCGTGAGCGGAAGGGGTTTTTTCTCTCTCCCTTCTGCTATATAAAGCGCCTGAGAGGCTCCTTTTTTCTTTTTTATCCGCACATCAGAACAGAGAGCTTCAAAGAACTTCAGCGCCCAGAAATCCTTGAGCACCTCCTTCCTTCAAATCTCCATAATCGTTTCTGCGAAGCGCCCTCCCTAAAAGAGATTTCCGATCACCTCACCGGTCATTTGTGAAGATATCTGTAAGTTCCATTCGCTCTGTCGCTTTGATTTTCTCCTCGGATTTTGTTTTTCTCCTCGGTCTTTATTTCCATTCCTCCAGTTCAGCTTAGATGGGTAGATTCAAAAAACTAGTAGACACTCCGGCTGCCATGGAGGCCTTTAGGGCAAAATTCCATATCCTGCCGGGGGTGATTCTGCGGTACTGTCCCCCAGAAGGAGTATTGTTAGATAGAGGAGTGGGTGAAGTAGTCATTCCCATGATTGCCTTTATTCAAGGGGGAATGATGCTCCCCATGCGTAGGATTACCCGGGACTACTTGTTCTACCATAGGCTGACGCCACACCAATGCGCTCCAAACATGTTCAGGGTATTAGGCTGCATAGACGTCTTGAACGAGCGAATGGGTTTAGGTCTGACTTGGCATGTCATGGTACGCATGTACGAGTGTCACTATGTCGAGAATGGAGGGTATTACTTTAAATCTCGATCCGAGATGGTTAGGCTAATCTCCTGTCTCCCCATATCCAATAAGACTATGAAGGATGATTTCCTCATTACCTCAGGAGAATGGAGCGACGGTCTTCATTGTCCAACTCAGGTAGGAACCCCAGGTGCGGCGCCTTTAGGCCCAATCCTTTAGGGGGGGGCTTAGCTCCTCGGACTTACTTACTTTTCCGCTTATCATAAATGTCTTAGTTTAATTCTAACTTCCTTCTCGGCTGTATTGCAGATAAAGCTTTGGTTGCTCCCAGGCTGAGCCACGTGAACGTGCCGGCTCTAAATTATCTTTTAAGGTCAGAAATCTACGTCCACGAGGACGGGCAGCTGCGTGCGTGTCATTTGGTTTTGGGCTATCAACCACTAACCCGTGCTTTCCAACCCGTTGGCCATGCCATTAGAGCCAGTAGCCCCCGGTTAGCTAGGATTGACGTGTCCAAGCCTGGGTGTTTGGCCCGAGTAGATCTTAAGCCAGTCGTGCTACCTGGAGTTCGGGATCCTCCACCGGTCGTGCAACTGCCTCTAGGAGATCTTGAAGTCGCCGCGCCAGTTGAGGAAGAGGCCGAATCATCTTGTCTTTCCCTTGAGGAGGAAATAGACGAGTTTTATTTTGAGGAGGAGGTTGACAAAGCCCCCGTAGTTGAGCTCTCGAACCCTGAAGGAGAGCAGGACCGCAACTTCGTGGCTGGCGGTCCAATCATTATAACTTGCTCGAACGACTCTTCGGACGGGGAAGTAGGCGATATGGCTGGTAAGGGAAAGTCTTTGCGAGAACTGATGTCCAGCCGAGGAAAGGGTCAATCCTCAAAGACGCCTGCCAAGGCACAAACCCAAGATCCTCCTCCAATCGCCCCTCAGGTTCCTTCTGACCTTGGCCTCAAGGTTAACCCTGACCTAAAAAAGAAAAGGCCGGCTGACATTCCTGAGGAGTAAGAGGGCTAACTCCACGGAGAGCCGGGATGAGGAGAATCGGGCTGAGGTGCGCGTTAATCCCTGCGCATGGAGTCCGAAGATGGAGCTAGACGGGGTTGCTATCCCCTATACTGCCTCTGTTCGCGAGTACAATAGGGGCAAAGCGGGCTACATAGCTGAGACCCTGGAGCAGCCAGTGCTCCTTCCTCGGGATATGGAGGCTTACAGGCGGTTCTCCCAGCCCGAGCTTTTTTTGTCCCTTAAGAGGGACCTTGCGATGGTAAGCCATTCTTGCACCCTTTTATCAAGCCATCAACATTGTTGCATTCTGTCCTAATTCTGGTTTTATTTTGTTGGCAGATCACCCAGCAAGTGTTTGTGGTTGAGGAGTTTTGCCGCAGCAACCGCAGCTTGGCTGAAGCTGAGGTTCAATCTCGGGCTGAGGTGGAGAAGACCGTGGGGTCCCTCAAGCAAGAAATCTTTGAACTAACGGAGAAGTTCAAAGAGTCAGAGAAACAGCGCAAGAGCGCGGAGGCTGGCCTAAAGAATACTGAAACGCAAGCAGAGGATCAGAGCCAGAAATTGTACGTAACTGAAACCAGTCTCGCTACTGAGTAGCAGAATGTACTGGATCTCAAGGCCGCTCTGCAGAAAGCTCAGGATGAGATGACGCAGGTTAAAGAAGAGGCCCAACTGATCCGAGAGGCTGCAGAGGCTGAAAAGAAAGCTTCTCACCAGCTCGGGGTCCAAGAAACAGAGGCCAGGCTATCCGAGGAGATCCCCGAGGTGTGTAGGGAATACTGCAGCATTTCATGGGCTCACGCCCTTGATGCTGTAGGAATTCCTGCGGATTCGGCGCTGAAACTGCCTGAGAACGTCTTCTACCCTCAGGAGATCCGAGAGAATCCTGATGGCGTCCAAGCAGCTTCTGAGCAGGACTTGGCGGTGCCTGATGCCGTCCCCGTGCCTGATAAAGCGAAGGATCCCGCCATGGACTCTATCTCCGAGGCTCCTCCTCCTCAGCCAGAGCAGAAGAAGGACCCTCCTGCCAAGGCTTAGCTCTTAGGCTTTTAATTTTTGTACTTCCCCTTTTTTTTTGAATGAGAGTCGTCCTGTTTTTGTGTTCTTTTGTAAGGACCTCTCTTTGTATTGACCTCGGAATATTAATGTAGAATGTTCTCTTTGTTTTCTATGGATGTATGCTGGTACCATCCCTTTATTTAACGTTTGCAATGGTGTAAATAAATATAAATGGTTGAGATAAAAAGGATGCCGTGCGGCGAATTTGAATATGGGTTTCAATAATGCTAGGCTACGCGCACACCTTGAAATGATTTCCCTTAAGTAATAATTTCCCCTAAGTCTATGGTCCGAGGAGCCATGCAGGACTTAGGTTCTGTTTAAAACTTGGATAAATTGTTGTAAGTAATAATTTCCCCTAAGTCTGTGGTCCAAGGAGCCATGCAGGACTTAGGTTCTGTTTAAAACTTGGATAGTTGCATAAGTAATAATTTCCCCTAAGTCTGTGGTTCGAGGAGCCATGCAGGACTTAGGTTCTGTTTAAAACTATGAATAGTTGCCATAAGTAATAATTTCCCCTAAGTCTGTGGTTCGAGGAGCCATGCAGGACTTAGGTTCTATTTAAAACTTGGATAAATTGTCATAAGTAATAATTTCTCCTAAGTCTGTGGTCCGAGGAGCCATGCAGGACTAGGGATGGCAACGGGTCGGGTTCGGGCCGGGTTTTTGCATACTAGGGCCCGACCCGCGGGCCAAGACCCTAAACCCAGACCCGGCCCGAATAATAATCGGGTTTTTTTTTCTGGGGCCCAGACCCGCCCCGCGGGTCCCGTTTAACCTGTTGGGCCCAAATCTGGCCCAACTAATTTTTTTTTTTTTTTAAAGCCCATTGAGTTGTTTTTTGCCAGATTGAAGCCCATTCATTGGGCAGCCAATTTAAGCCCATTCAAGGCATTATTAAGCAGCCAATTTAAGCCCATTCAAGGCATTATTAAGCAGCCCATTCAAGCCCATTCATTGGGCAGCCAATTTAAGCCCATTCAAGGCATTATTAGGCAGCCAATTCAAGCCCATTCATTGGGCAGCTAATAAATCATAACTATAAATCAATAAATCACCAAACATCAATAAGGTAGCCAATTCAAGCCCATTCATTGGGCAGCCAATAAATCACCAAACATCAATACATCTATAAATCAATGAATCATAACTAAAATCACCAACTAAACATAAAAATAAAATAAATCCAATAAGTCCAAGAACTAAGTATCAAAAGTCCAACAAGTTCAAGAAATTCAAAAATAAAAAGTTACAAAACAAATCCTACAAGTGTAAGAAATTACAAAATGTCTTATCCTCCACAAACCAACAAATTAAAAAGGCTAAAAAATTACAAAATGCTAAAAAGGCTTAAAATAATTACAAACCAACAAATTAATCCAACAAGTTTAAGAAATTAAAAAGGCTACTAAATTATTACAAAATGTCTAATCATCCATAATTGTGACACAACTCCCATCCTCTTCATTAGGCTCCCCATCATCAAGAATTGTTTGAACAGTACAATCTCCGAACATAGTTGAAAAACCTACAATAACAATGAATTAAAGAATGAAATATCAAATTGTAACTAGCAAATATAAAACTACAATTTTAATTTTATAAATAGAAATTAGACAATTAGTAATAAGCAACAATTGCAACACATTTGAGAAGCAAATCGAAACTTAATACCAGCAAAGCAAAAGGTAGTAACCTCAGTTTCCTTGGAAAATAAATTTGGGATCCAACAACCATTAAAAGTTAAAATGGTCTCTTCTACTATTCTGATAAAAACCAGATTGCCCATCAATAATTTAATGCTAATCAATATAACCAATATAAATCCGACAAGATTCAATCTTTTGTGTTTCGTAAATCCGGTTCATACTAAGTAGAAATTTGCATCCAGGTAAAGACAGAACCAATATAACCAATGCAAGCAAAGAAGCAAAAAGTGAAATAAACAGAACCAACATATACACAGACAATATGTGAGGCAAAATGATGGTCAAAAGACAGAATTATTTTTTAACCAAATAGTTGTATGAGAGAGTTTTCCTCCTCACAAAAAATAGTACATCTAAAATTGATAAATGAAACAGAAAGAACAAAATAAAACAAAATTTTGATTCAGCTTCCTTACCTTATGTGAAGAAAGAATGGATTTAATTGGAATCCCAAAACCACAAGCAGCCTCAGTCCACACTAACCAACACAAATCTGTACAGAGAAAACAACAAAGACAAGAAACGTTAGCCAACATAAAACCCATTTTTAAAAAATCCAAACCCTATTGAACTCCAAGCTGATTAAAAAAAATAATAATAAAACCCAGTTCATATTATTATTTATTTTGAACTCCCATAAACTTAAAATTAAAAATACAAAAACAATGAAGCTCAACAACATTACAACAAAAAAAAAAAAAAAAGAAGAACCGGTGACATAAACCTGGAGATGAGCTGCGGAGTGAGGGAGAGCCGGTGACTGGAGATGAGCTGCCGAGTGAGGGAGAGTCGGACCTGTGGGTCGACGGTCAGCCACATTACAACAACCAAAAAAAAAAAAAGAACCGGTGACACAAACCTGGAGATGAGCTGCGGAGTGAGGGAGACTGGGAGAGCCGGTGACTGGAGATGGGCGACGGAGTAAAAGAGAGCCAGTCGGAGTGAGGGAGTGAGGGAGAGCTGCGTGCTGCGTGAGGGAGTGAGGGAGAGCTGCGTGTTGCGTGAGGGAGTGAGGGAGAGCTGCGTGAGGGAGTGAGGGAGAGCTGCGTGCCTGTGAGGGAGAGCTGCGTGAGCTGCGTGAGGGAGTGAGGCCTGTGAGGGAGAGCTGCTGCGTGAGCTGCGTGAGGGAGTGAGGCCTGTGAGGGAGAGCTGCGTGAGGGAGGGCTGGAGGCTGAGTGATTTCAGATTTGGGGATTACCGGGTTAGGGATTTAGGTTAGAATTATAGGTTTATATATATAAAGGGCATTTTAGTAATTTAGGGTACCGGGTTTTAAACGGGCCGGGTTTCGGGTCGGGTTTCGGGTTTTTTCAATAAAACCCGGACCCGATCCAGACCCGCTTCGAGGTTTTTTTTTTTTTTAAATCCATACCCGACCCTATCCTTAATCGGACCGGGTAAAATCCGGCCCATTAGGGTCGGGCCGGACTGGGTACCCGCGGGTCGGGCTGAAATTGCCATCCCTATGCAGGACTTAGGTTCTGTTTAAAACTATGAATAGTTGCTATAAGTAATAATTTCCCCTAAGTCTGTGGTCCGAGAAGCCATGCAGGACTTAGGTTCTGTTTAAAACTTGGATAAATTGTCATAAGTAATAATTTCCCCTAAGTCTGTGGTCCGAGGAGTTATGCAGGACTTAGGTTCTGTTTAAAACTATGAATAGTTGCCATAAGTAATAATTTCCCCTAAGTCTGTGGTCTGAGGAGCCATGCAGGACTTAGGTTCTGTTTAAAACTATGAATAGTTGTAAATAGACCAGTGGGCACAGGATAATCACGAAACAAAACATGGGCGAAGCCATTTTCATTAATAATAGTATCTTCTTAGGTTATTTACATTCCATGGTCGAGGTACAGTTTTTTCATCCAAATCTTCTAGATAATAAGCGCCTATCCCAGCCACGGACGTGATGCGATACGGTCCTTCCCAATTGGGCCCCAGCTTGCCCCAAGAGGGGTTTTTTGTGCTGCCGAGAATCTTTCTCATTACGAAATCACCCGGACCTAGAGGTCGCAGTTTAACATTGGCATCATATCCTTGTCTTAGCTTCTGATGATAATAGGCCATATGGATCGTTGCTTTTTCCCTTCTTTCCTCGGCTAGGTCTAGACTTCTTCCCAATAACTCGTCGTTTCTGTTTGGGGTGAATGAACTAGACCTCAGTGTGGGAAAGTTGTTCTCGATTGGGAGCACGGCCTCAGCCCCATAAGTCATCGAAAAGGGGGTTTCACCGGTTGACCGTCGTGGCGTTGTCCGATAGGTCCATAAGACGTGTGGGAGCTCTTCTACCCATCTCCCCTTTGCCTCATCCAGCCTTTTCTTCAGTCCGCTCACTATGACCTTGTTCACGACCTCAATCTGCCCATTTCCCTAGGGGTAGGCGGGAGTGGAGTATCGGTTAATGATCCCAAACTCGCGGCAATATTCTCTAAAGCTCTTGTTGTCGAATTGGAGACCGTTGTCCGAAATGAGCGTGTGTGGAGTCCCGAAGCGGGTAATAATGTTCTTCCAGATGAATTTCTGGGCATCCACGTCCCTAATGTTGGCCAAAGGTTCAACCTCCACCCATTTGGTGAAGTAATCGGTTCCGACTATTATGTATCGCTTGTTCCCCGCAGCTTTGGGGAAAGGACCGACAATATCAAGACCCCATTGTGTGAACGGCCAAGGGCTAGAGAGGGGGTTGAGGACCCCTCCGGGTTGGTGGATATTTGGGGCGAATCTCTGGCACTGATCACACTTCTTAGTGTATTCCTGGGCCTCTCTTTGCATGTTCGGCCACCAGTATCCTTGAGTGAGTGCCCTGTGTGCCAGCGACCTTCCTCCGGTGTGACTTCCACAAATCCCCTCGTGTAACTCTTCAAGTAGAGACTCGGACTCTTCTGGATGTATACAGAGTAGGTATGGCCCAGAGTAGGAGCGCCGATATAGTTTGTGGTCCTCCGATAGCCAGAAACGAGGAGCATTCCTCAGTATCTTCTCGGCCTCCAATTTTCCCTCTGGTAGGATGTCGTTTTGGAGGAAGTTTTTTATGGGGTCCATCTAGCTGAGACTCTTTCTGATCTGATGGACCTGGGCTGGGTTTCTTCTAATGGGACTTGCTTGGACTAGATCTTCGACAAGGATCATTCGCGGTAGATTATGCGCCGAGGACGTGGCGAGAATGGCCAGCGAGTTTGCATGGGTGTTTACACTCCTGGAAATGTGCGTCAGATTGAAGGACTCAAAACTCGTCTGTAGGCGTTTGATTTGTCCTAGATGCTCTTGCATCTTAGCATCTCTTGCTTCCAGCTCACCCATCACTTGGCCGACGACCAATCTGGAGTCTGAGAATGCTTCTATTGCCCTTCCGCCCAATCTTTGAACCATCGTCATCCCTTGAAGTAAGGCCTCGTATTCGGCTTCATTGTTCGTAGCTGAGAACCCGAGTCTCAGTGATTTTTCAATGGCAGCACCGTCCGGCAATATTAAAACTATCCCAACTCCAGATCCTCTTTGGTTGACCGCACCATCCACGTAGACCTTCCAATGCAAGGTACCCCCTGCTGAAATTGTACCAACCAATTTTCCATTCATGTCTTTTTTCTCGGTTATTGTTTCTATAGAGGGTTCGGCAAACTCCGCGACCAAGTCTGCGAGGACTTGACCTTTGATGGAGGATCTGGGCATATATTTGATATCAAAGGCCCCCAAAAGCGCACTCCACATGGCGATCCTTCCTGTGTAGTCGGCGTTTCGAAGCACCGCTCGAAGGGGGAGCTGAGTTAGAATGATGACCGTATGTGCCTGAAAGTAGTGAGGGAGCTTTCGTGTGGTGTGTACTATCGCCAGAATTGCTTTTTCCAAGGGTAGATATCGCACCTCAGCCTCATGTAATGATTTTCTCACATAGTAAACCGGCCGCTGCACCCATTATCATCCCGTATCAATACCAGGCTGACAGCATGGGGGGCTACAGCGACGTATGCGAACAGTACCTCGTCGGCCTCAGGGCTGGACATAATGGGTGGTCGTGATAGGTATTCCTTAAGTTGCTGGAAGGCTCGAACACAGTCCTCCGACCATTCAAACCCTTTCCACTTGTTTATCAAGAGGTAAAAAGGTCGACATCGATCCGCTGATCGCGATATGAATC
This sequence comes from Quercus robur, assembly GCF_932294415.1. NCBI lineage: Eukaryota > Viridiplantae > Streptophyta > Magnoliopsida > Fagales > Fagaceae > Quercus > Quercus robur. Next base: position 14,078,956 of record NC_065534.1, on the reverse strand, counting down.
GGTTTAACGCTGCGATCATGCCAGTGAGCTTCTGCACTTCCTTCGGATTCCGAGGAGCCTGTAGGCTGTTAATTGCTTTAATTTGATCGGGACTTACTTCTATTCCCCTATGGGTTACCATATACCCTAAGAATTTCCCAGACCCGACCCCAAATGAACATTTGGAAGCATTGAGCCGCAGCTTGTGCTCCCTTAAGACGGCAAAGATTATTTCGAGGTCTTTCACGTGCTCAGACACCACTTTACTCTTTACGACCATATCGTCTATGTAGACCTCGATGATTTTGCCTAGCTGCAGCTCGAACATCCTGGTCATCATCCTTTGGTAGGTTGACCCTGCGTTCTTCAGTCCAAACGGCATCACCTTATAGTGATAGTTTCCGATGGGCGTCATGAAAGCCGTCTTCTCCTGGTCTTCTAACGCAAGGGGTATCTGATGATAGCCCTGGAAGGCGTCCAGGAAACTCATTCGAGGGTGACCCACGGTTGCATCCACCAATCGGTCGATTCAGGGTAAGGGAAATGGGTCCTTTGGGCACGCCTTGTTCAGGTCTGTGAAGTCCACGCAGACTCTCCACTTCCCTGTCTTCTTCCTTACCACCACCGTGTTTGCCAACCATTCGGGGTAAAAGACCTCTTTAATAGCCCCTACTTTTTTCAGTTTTGCCACTTCGTCTCTTACGGCACTAGCATGTTCCTTTGAAGGGCGTCGGGGTGGTTGCTTCTTTGGAGTTGAAGAGGGGTTAACGTTCAGGTGGTGACAAATAAGGCTAGGATCAACTCCCGGGGCATCGTAGGCGTCCCATGCAAACACATCAACATTTCCTCTGAGAAATCTGACCAGTTCCTCTTTTTCTTGAGAAGGCAACTCAGAGCCGACTTGAAAAAACTTCTCCGGGTCGTTGTTGACAGCGAATTTATCTAAACTTTCACACCTTATCTCCTCAGCTAGCCCATCGCCTTGCCCTGCTGAGGCGGTTGGTTGCTATAAGCTCTCAGGGGCCGAGGACTCGGCACGGGGCCGATGTAAGATGGCGGCCACCATACACTGCCTGGCCACAGCCTGATCTCCTCGGATCTCTTCTACTTGTCATCTGGATGGGTATTTTACCTTTTGGTGAAGTGTGGAGGATACGGCTTCTAGGGCGTGGATCCATGGCCTGGCAACTATCGCGGTGTAGGGTGAATAAGCGTCGACCATGATAAAATTTACCTCCACCACCTCCAACCCAGTCTATATGGGTAGTCTGATCTGCCCCTTTGGTGTAACAATTCTCCCTTCGAAACTGATAAGGGGGGAGTCATAAGCTGTCAAATCCTCCGACTTCAAGTTCAGCCCCTTGTACAGATCAGGGTACATTATCTCTACCGCACTTCCTGAGTCTACTAACACCCTTTTCACATCGAAACCTCCAATTCTTAACGTAACCACTAAGGCATCGTCGTGAGGTTGAATAGTTCCTCTCATATACTTGTCCGAGAATCCCAGTATCAAAGAGCTTCCCTTTTTGACCTTTTGGGTTCCCTTTGCCTATCCTCGGAGGGGAGCCGATCAACAGCCAGTACCCTGGGGAGGGGTGGTCTAGTTCTTCCTGGTGCGGCGAGGATGACATGTATCGTTCTGGTGGGGGGTCTTAAGGACACATCCTTTTGAGATTCTTGTATTGCTTGATCGAGATGGCCGCTCGAGGGGTGCAGAAGGTGACGCAACTTCCCTTCTCGGACCAACTGATCTAGGTGATTCCATAGATTCCTACAATCCTTAGTGGTATGCCCATGGTCCTGATGATAGTGGCAGTACAGGTTCTGGTTACGTTTGGAAGGGTCTCCAGCCATCTTTCCTGGCCATCTGAAATAGGGTTCGTTCCTCACTTTCTCCAGCACCTGTTGCACTGGCTCCCTGAACACGGCATTCACCGTTTGCGTATTACTCTGTCCAGCCTGTCTCGAAAAATCTCTCCTTGGCTGGTTATGGTTATACCGTTCCGACCTAAAATCATTTGCTTTGGGAGGAGCGACCTTCTCCTTTCCCCTTCCTTGCAGATGATCTTCCTCCACCCTTTTGTACTTGTCGATCCTATCCATCAACTGATAAACGTTGGCAACTGGTTTACCAGTGAGGGATTTCCTTAAGCCATGCTCGGTGGGGAGACCGCTTTTGAATGTGCTAATAGCAACATCATCATGGTTGTCATCTAACTCGTTATACACCTCCCAATATCTATCCGAATATGCTTTCAGGGTTTCTCCTTCGTGCATGGATAAGGACAATAGTGAACTGAGGGGTCGAGGGACCCTGGTGTTTGTGATAAAGCAGGAGCAGAAAGCCTGAGTGAGCTGCTTGTATAAGCCTATGGAATTTGTCTTCAGGTTGTTGAACCACCTCATCGCCATTGATCCCAAGCTGGAGGGGAAGATTTTACACATTAGGGCTTCATTTTGCGAGTAGATTGCCATTTTTTGGTTAAACTGACTCACGTGCTCTACCAGGTCTGCTCGGCCGTTATAGATGGCGAACGCTGGTTGGTTGAAGCGTCGAGGCAGCTTAGCCCCTTCGATTCTATACGTGAAGGGTGACCTTGAAACCTGGTCCAGCGCCCTCTTCATAGCATCGTTTCTCGAACCCTTGCTGGATGGGCTCTCATACTTCCGTACAAGGCGTAGTTCCCTTTCGTAAGAAAAGGTTTCACTTGGGGGGGTCCTTGACCTCCGTCGGTAACTCGCATCCTCCGCATTAGAGGACTCATCTGAGCCAGAGGGAGATCGTTTTCGCTGCACACGTCGTAACTTCCTTTTCAAGTCATCTATCTCTCGCTGCATGGCTTGATGACTATTTCACCTCTGGGACATATGACTACCTATCTGACTGTGACTCTGGCTCATCCGGATAGTATGCACACTTCCCTCATGATTCCCTCTGCCGCCTAGGTTGGCAGGGTTATTTTGCCTCTGGGACTCAACGGGTTGCGTCTGTTGGGAGTTAGCCTGGTGAGGATTCTCCTGGTGTGGACCTAGTTCTGCCATGCTCGACCGTTGTGCTAGCTGATACCCTAGTTCTTCCCACAGACGGCACCAATTGTAGGGACACGATTTTCGTTAACCCAGTCCTGGATGATCAGGCCCTGGCCCAAGAAGTCCCACACAATGAAGTTTGTAGAGTATGGGCTGAAGAACTCGGTTCCAGTTGGCTCAAACGGTTCATTGCATGTTCTTAGTGGATGTAGAAACGTAAATCACGAAAATGTAAGTGAAAGTCGAAGTTCTATTCATGGACAAGCTTTCATACAATGACTTCTTTCTTTTCTCTCTCTTCCCTCTCTCCCCTCTCCTTTTTTTTTTTTCGTCCCCTTTCTGGGGGACTTTTACATATAATATAGGCCCTCTCCTATCATCTGGGCCCTACACTTGTTGATCATCCAAACACCCACTTGAGCATCTATCCCATCAGACGCCCTTACCAGTTCTTTGTGAGTTGCAGTGACCAAGGTAACACTGTTCAGGAGTCTTCTCCTCATTAATGCGGCCAGGAGAGTAGTTGTGGTGCATTTAATGTGGTGGTGACAGCCTTTGCTGGGATATTTTGAGCCTTCTTTCTTTTTATGCGTTTGGAGTAAGGGCTACTGTAACGGGGATGCATCATTGATCTGGACTTTGGGATGTTCGAGGAGGAATTACTCCTCGGATGTGTTTTCTTTGCTCGGTTTGCTTGGGCAGGGATTTACGGGCCGCGCGTCTCTTCGGATAGGATCGTCCTCGGACGGGCCCAAGGCCCAGCCAACTTGTTATTCTGGGCCGGTCCCCACACAAACCTTATGAAAAATCCAAACCCAGTTATTACCTTACATATTATGACCCAAATTCGACCCTTCCCACGTGTAAATCAAAGCCAAAACTTTTACCTACTTACAAACTCTCTTCCTCCTCCCCCACATAAAGATGATACTTTTAGAAAATCTCATTCTCATGAAATCGTGTCTTCATTTTGTATAGATGATACTTTTAAAAAATTTCATTCTTATGAAATCATGTCTTCATTTTTCCCCAATTTCAATTCAATACACTTTTGTCTATTAATAATGTTTTATGCAATATATGCAGACAAATTGTTTTTGTCATCGACCAGTGCAACAAAAATAAATATAAATCTTGAGATCCCTGAGATTGCTGAAATAATTGACAAGAGCATATTTCTAAAATTTATAATAACAAAAAATTCTAATAAATAGCATATATTATCTCACAAAATGCCGTTTACTTAATATTTTCTTTAAAAAAATTCAATGATGGAAATGGTAAAAAACATGATCCTATACATGAAATACCAAAAATACATGTAAAACAATTTTCATATGAGGATTTATCCTTAAAGAATATGATGACAATAGTAAAGATAAAATGCAATGAATGAGATCCTACAAAACAGGTTCGTTAATAATTTCAAATTATACTTATCATTTACATAAAAAGATAATAATACAACATATTATTTACATTAAAAAAAATACAATTTAATTTCAAAGTTCATTGCAAGATGCGAACTGCTAGGGTATTACAACAATAAGTAACACTGAAACAACAATGGGTTGGTATTACAATTCATGCGTGCTTTGTGAAAGATATGTGTGTGCAATTTATAATTGTTACTTTTTATGATGATGAACTCATTACTAACAAAATTTTATAATAAACTAGCCAAAGACCCACGTGATGTGTGGGAATATAAATATAATATAACGAGGTATAATATATAAAAAGTAAAAATTACTTCAATTATTGTCTTTTTTTTTTTTTTTTAAGAATTCTACAAATATTTTTTTTTCTTTTTATCTCTACAAATATATCATTTTATTATTCTAAATTTTGTTGTAGTGTATTATATTTGCTTAATATACAAATAAATTTTATAAGTTTCAAATTTATTATTCAAAATTTTCATCTCTTAAGAAATAAGGAAATTAGCATAATAATAAAAAATTATCACAAAATTACAATGTTATCTTAGCCAAAAGTAAAATGAAATTAAATGAATAAAAATAGACTTTATAATAATTTATTACTCAAACATTTGGTAGGCATATTCAAATTCCTATCTAAAAAATAAAAATAAATATTAACTCAAACCAATTTAACCAAAACTATAAAAGGGAAAGAGAAGACTTTCTGATGAAAAAAAAAACACACACACACACACACACACAGACACACACACACACACACACAATACCAAAACACTTATTAAAAAAGGAAAGAAAAAAGAACCATTAATCTTAATTGAGAGAGAGAGAGAGAGAGAGAGAGAGAGAGAGAGAGAGAGAGAGAGAGAGAGAGAGAGAGAGTTTTCTGTGGGAAAAATATGGATTGAATTGGGAAAATAATATCAAATTTATAAAAAATAAAATGGGGAGAAGAAGAGTCAAAACAAAAAAAAGAATAAGAAAGTGTAACTGTAAAATAGAGAGTAGTGGGGAGATAAAAAGACAAAAAGGAAGGGGAAAGGTTGGAAGAAGTGTAATCATAAGTGTGAACTATCAGGGAGAAGAAGAGTTTTTATTTTTTTTATTTTAAGAATAGGGAGAAGAAAAGTTTGAATAGAGAAAAAAAATATATAAAAAAAAAAGTAGATGATGTGACTGCTGATGTGGCTCAACAGGAGCATAGTAACTATAAATGCTACATTTCAGCTTTTAAATATATATAGATAGATATGTTATAATATATGTATAACAATTTTTTTTTTATAAAAATTACGTAAAGCATTACAACATTATCTGTGGATCGCATAGACAACTTACTAGTTTTAATAATAGGAGAGGGAGAAGATGCATATGCTTAGTGCTTAGTGCTTAGTGCTGTCGGGTTCTACACGTTAGAATGCACGGTTTAATTTCAAATAAATTTTGAAGGCAAATTCAAATAAATTTTGAAGGCAAAAAAGAAAATGTAATAACTCAAATCATGTTTAGACTTCAGAATATGAGTTAAGGATTTAACCCATCCCTTTGGTGACTTAGAAAAAGGGTAAATGCAGAGTAAAATGACAAAATAAATCATCAAGATTAAGATTTTTTAATTGATTTTGGTCCAATTCAGTTCATTCGATCTAATTCAGTCCAATTTGGTCCACATTAATCTATTTGGTTCATACGGTTCACTCAATCCATTTATGTCCACTCTGAAGCTTGGAACTTGGTAAGGGACTTCAATATGAACGAATAAATTTTTCAAATTTTTGAAGTACCTAATTTTTTTTTTTTTTTTTTTGAGAAACCAGTCCGTCCTTTTTATTAATCAACAAAACATTTATCAACAAGTACAAGTCTTTGCACATCACTAGGGATGTCATCCAACCAGAGACGAGGGCAAGGGGAAAACTTTGCTGTCTTGGCCAGTCTATCCGCCACAGCATTCCCTTGACGTTTAACATGGATAAAAGATACTGAATCAAAATTCAAAGCTAGACTTTTAACATCATCAATAATATGGCCAAAGGAGCTTAGACAGGGCGAGTCTGAATTGAGAGCCTTTGTAATTGTTTCGGAGTCACCTTCAAACACTACCTCTTCAAGTCCGAGCTGTATTGCATAAAGTACTGCTGATCTGCAAGCTAGAGCCTCCACTTCATCAACAGTCATGGGGAGACAACACCTGTCCGAGAGTGCACCTTGTATTGTTCCCCCTGAATTTCTAACTACCACACCGATCCCTGCTTGTTTGGTATCATGGAACAGAGCACCGTCATAGTTTACTTTGGACTGTGTACGTTGAGGTGGTGACCAATGAGTAGGTCCCGCTGGGATTTGCTCTGGTATGGCAAGTTCCCGTGCTGCCTGAAATTCTTGTAGCCTATCACACATGTCCTGGTAGATCCGGTTGAAAGGGAGTGAGCTGGACTGCATTCTCGTTGCATTTCTTTTGTGCCATATGCTCCATACAACATAAGCAAATCTCTCAGCCAATTTGGGTACCTCAGAGTTTATGATACCTGTCCACAAGTCCCGAAAATCCACATATCGTGTAGATAACTGATTTCTGAGGTAGTGTTCATTCCACCATACTTCCTTGAGCACTTGGCAGCCCCAAAGCGCGTGAATTGTGTCTTCAACTTCCTCATTGCAGTGGTCACAGATTGCTGTCCGTGTTACTTTCCTGATGAGCAGATTTTTCTTTGTAGGCAGAGATTCACGACATGCTCTCCAAATGAAGTGTTTTATTTTGTTTGGGACGTTAAGAGTCCAAACTCTTCGCCAGCAGCTGTTTTGGGCAGAGGGGTCCGATGCACCAGGTAAGGTTGGGTCAGGACAATTTGATAGCATTTTATAGGCACTCCTTGTTGTGTAATTTCCTGACTTTGTACCAGCCCATATGAGAGTATCATTTGTTCGGTTATAGCTTAGGGGGATGCCGAGTATTGCTTGAGCCTCATGGGGGAGAAATTCCTGCACAACTCTATCCTCAATCCAGTTATGGTTATCCTCATCAATAAGGGCACATACCTTGGCATTATTAGGTAGATTTTTCTGGGGAGATATAATGTGCTTGGTGGGCAAACCTGGCAGTCATCTATCCCCCCGGATCTGTACTTGTGATCCGTCCCCAATCCGCCAATATGCTCCCTGTTTAACAACTTCCCTTGCCTTTAGGAGACTCTGCCAAGCATATGAACCTGAAGTTTTTACCTCACTGTCCAAGATCGAACAATGTGGAAAGAACTTTGCCTTGAAGACTTTATAGAGCATGGAATTTTTGTTTTGCACTAGGCGCCACACCTGTTTGCCTAAGAGTGCAAGGTTAAAATTTTCCAATTCCCTAAAACCCAAACCACCTTGGATTTTTGGAGTGCAAAGTTTTTTCCAAGCTATCCAATGGATTTTTCTTGATTCTCCCGAGTACCCCCACCAGAATTTTCGAATCATTGATTCAATTTCCCTACACAAGCTCTTTGGGAGTTTGAAACACCCCATAGTAAAAGTCGGCATTGCTTGTATAACCGATTTGATTAGGATCTCACGACCTGCTTGAGATAAGAGCTTTTCTTTCCACCCTTGAATTTTATGCCATACTCTTTCTCTAATATAGCTGAAGCTTTCTCTTTTCGCTCTCCCTACAAATGATGGTAACCCCAAATATTTTTCATATTGTGTCACCGCTTCCACACCTAGCTGGTCCTTTATTTTATTTCTGGTGTTCATATCTGTATTTGAGCTAAAAAATAATTGGGTTTTTTCACGGTTGATTTTTTGGCCTGAAGCTTGTTCATATTTTGTAAGGATGTCCATCACCGCTTGGCAGTCGGTCTCTTTAGCTTTACAAAGAAGTAAGCTATCATCCGCGAAAAACAGATGAGTAATTTTCGGCCCTTCTTTACATAGAGACACTCCATGCAAGTCACCATTGTTGGCTGCTTGTTGTATTAGTGAATGAAGGCCCTCTGCACATAAAAGAAACAAATAAGGTGATAGTGGGTCTCCTTGGCGGAGCCCTCTACTAGGATTGAACAAGCCATGAGGCTCTCCATTAATCATGATGGAGAATGATACCGAACGGATGCAACAACCAACAAGATTTATCCATTTTCTATCAAAACCCAACCTTTCCATAATTTTGTCTAAGAAATTCCATTCAACCCTATCGTATGCTTTGCTCATATCAAGTTTCAAAGCCATGAACCCCGTTTTGCCTCTTCTTTTATTTTTTAGGTGGTGGAGAGTTTCAAAAGCAATGAGGATATTATCAGTGATGAGGCGATTGGACATGAATGCACTTTGTGTTTCGGATACCAACTTTGGGAGGATTTTTTTGAGGCGTTTTGCTATGGTTTTGGAAATTATTTTATACATGACGTTACAAAGGCTAATGGGGCGAAAATCTTTTGGACTAGTTGGTGATTTTGTTTTGGGGATTAGGGTGATGAAGGTGTGGTTTATATTTGGTGGCATAATTCCCGAATTTAAAACTGATAGAGTTGCATCAATAACATCTGAGCCAACAATATTCCAATAAGATTTATAGAAAAGTGGGGGCATACCGTCCGGGCCAGGGGCTGTTAAGGACTTCATTTGTTTTAGAGCTTGTTCCACTTCGATGGCTGTGAAAGGCCGGGTCAGGTCTTCATTCATCAGTGGTGTCACTTTTGGCTCAATACCTTGGAGAATTTGATCAAGCCCAAACGTATTGGTTGACTGGAACATGGATTGGAAGTAGTCCACAAATGCTTTTCCAATTTGTTGTTCGTCCTCTAGTATTTCACCACTGTCAAGGACTAGCTTGGAAATAAAATTCCTTCTGTTACGTTGATTTGCCCGGCTATGAAAATAGCTGGTATTGAGATCACCTGCTTTCAGCCACTCCACCCTTGCTCGCTGTTGCCACAAGCATTCTTCCTTCACCATCAAATCATGAACTTCAGCTTTCAAAAGTCTTACTTGGTCGTGATTTGATCCACCCATGGACTGTTTCTTGGCCTGCACTAGTAGTTTCTTCTTTTGGTGCAGCAAACGGCGAATGTTTCCAAAAGAAAGTTTACTCCACGTTTGAAGGGATTGGCTACACCGGTTAATCTTATTGACCACTCTTTCCATCGGGTTGGACAAGGATTGTCCCTCCCATGAATTTCTTATCACACCTTCACAACCTTCATCCTTCATCCACGCTGCCTCGAATCTAAATGGTCTTCTTTTCCTGTAAAATCGAATATTCTCATCATCAGTGCAAATCCATAACGGGCAGTGATCCGAAAGTGAACCTGAGATATGGTGTACACGGGTTGATGGGAAGAATTGAATCCAAGTATTAGTAGCAACTGCTCTGTCCAAGCGGATCCACGTGACCGTTCCATCATACTGATTGTTGCACCAGGTAAAGGGTGCACCCACGAAGCCCAGGTCCCGAAAACTGCAATAATCAAGGGCTTCTCTGAATTCCATCATTTGTCGCTCTCGTCGTAGTGGCCCGCCCATTTTTTCTTCGTTTCTGACAATCTCATTAAAGTCTCCCACACAGAGCCAAGGGAGTTCCATTTTTAGATTCAGGTGCTTTAGTAGTGCCCAAGAGTGTTCCCGGTTGGCCGTCACAGGATTTCCGTAAAAACCGGTGAACCGCCAGGCGTCATCCACTCCTGGGTTAACTACTGCGTCTATGTGCGAGGTCGATGCGTCGATAACGTGGAGATTAATTTCAGACTTCCAAAACAGAGCTAGGCCGCCCCCTGTATTTTGTCTAGAAACAATATGCACGTTGTCTAGCTGGAGCTTGTGTTTCAGGTTGTTGACATAGCTATCCTTTGCTTTGGTTTCCATCAGAAAGAGGATTAAGGGAGAGTGCTTTCTCACCAACTCGGTGAGTTCCTGAACTGCGCGTGGTCGTCCCAAACCACGGCAGTTCCAACTGATGGCATTCATGGTGTTCGGCGGGGCTGCCCAGCAGCCACCACCGTTTGACAAGGTTCAGGTGCATCATCCTGGGGCACGGTCTGCCGTTTTATGGGTCTGCAATCCTCCTCTGGTATTTCTGGTCTTGTATGCTCTGTTTCAAGCATATGGACGTCGCTAGGGGTTTTTTGATGGTCACGTGGAATCCTTACCCAGGTAGGTTTGGTTGGTAGTGTTTTGGGATGGTTATTTGTATGTGGACTGGGCTTTTCGGTGATGGGCTGTTCGTCGTGGGTTGTGTGGTATTGGGCTGGCATTTTCGGCTTGGCGGTTTGGGTATTGATGGGCTGAGTTATTGCTGGACAGTTTCCCACGTTTGCACTATCATTGTCTGACTTAATGCTGAGTTTTGTAACGTGCACCAAATCTGGAATGTTTGCATAGCCGTTGGCAGCACTTACGTTTTGGTTTTCCTCACTTCTCGCCTCTGAATTATGAGCATTAATGGTGCCATTAATTGTATCGGGAGGGGATGGTTTTGGGTTTTCCGCCGGCGCCAGGTGAAGGTTTCCGGACGGTGTTGTTGTGTCTTGCACGTCGGAAGTTTCAGATTCTGATGGTTGGGTTGTGGTACGGGATGGTGGTGTAGGTGTTGTTTTTGATTTTGGGCAAGTACCTAATTTTATTTAACTATTTATCATTTTATTTTCATGCCATTCATTGTATTAACTCAATGATTTACTAATTGACTTTTAAAAAAACATAGAATGGGAAAACAAGTTTAAGTCGTATGTAAATTAGGAGATTTACTAATTGACCTTTAAATGATTCACCTCTTGCATATGATTTTTTTTTTTTTTTTAATTAACATGTAAAACTCACCTTACAATGTATATAGATATTTAACATACAGAAATTCCTTCATAAATAAATTTATTATTTTCTCAATTTTCTAATAAGAATGATCATATATATTTTCATATAAACACTAATAATAATTAATATACAGAACAATGTCATATAAGCAATCACATAAATAAATAAATAAATAAAAATTCTCACAGAAAACAAGCTCGTTATATTGATAACTCCGAAATCCAATCCAAATGGCGTTCATTCATAAGCGGTAGTGTGAGGTTGCGGTGGATACTGTGTGAGTTACTTTTTACTTCAAAGAGAAAAGGTAAAAAAACAAAGACAAAAGCAAAAATCAAACACGAAAACAGGGACATTGTTCACATCAGACGACACCGAAGATTCTTTACACTTCTGTTCTGTTCTGTTCTGTTCTGTTCCGTTCTCATGGGTCTCATCCTCTGTTTTTCCAAACTACAAGGACAAAAGATTTGAAACCCTTTTGCAATAAATTCCAACTCTCGTCAAAAGAGTCAAACTCCTCCATTTTTTTTTCCTGTTTACTGGGAAGAAAAATCAGGTCCAAGTGGCAAGCAATTGATGACAGTAAAGTCTATGTTTAGTTCTATATAGCTGATGACAACAAATAGGTAAGCAAAACCAATACCTCTCCACTTCTCTTGTATGCACATGGATCACTGTGTTTACTTCACACTCGACCACTTATACTTTGTACTACTTTGTTGTTGTTGTTATTGTTATTGTTATTGTTTTTGTTGGCTTGTTTGTGTAACCAGAATTTATGTGAAATTAATTTCTAGGATGGAAATCAAATCCCTGTCAAATATTGTATTGGTTCGCTAGGAAAACAGTAAGGAACTTTTGGGTATCTTTTCTTTTTTTTTAGAAAACTTTTCCATTACTAGTTTCTTCTAAAATTCACAAACCTTTGAAAACCATGATAAAAATCCAGTCTTTAAATTTATGAGAATCTTGGTTTTAATTAATCTCGAGTTTTCCTTGAAATTCTGGAGGGAATAAGGCAGGGGCGGAGCCAGAGGGGCGCGAGGGGGGGCACCTGCCCCCTCTGACTCCTAAAACATCCTTGCATAGTCTACTCTAGTTAGTCCCTGAGACATTGAGAAAAAAAAAAAAAGAAAAAAGAAAAAAAAGGACACCCACTTGAAAGTGACCCAGGAAAAATAAAGGGAGAAAAGGTTATTCTCCCAAACCATGTAACCTCTTCACCATTTCACTATTCTCATAAGCAGTTTTTGTCTGTCTTCCACCTATTTCACTACTTTTTATTTTTTATTTAATATATTTATTTTTACCATTTTTACTGTGATACATTTCATAGCATTTTATTATTAAGTGATGTTAGAAATATTATAAATTTTACTACTTATGTCTTACAAATTAGCATCACACCAATCACAAAAAATAATTTCAAACATATATTCATTATATTGTTCAAGTAACACTACTCACATTTTTACCACATCAATTTGTAAAATTTGTTGTAGCTATGACTATGAATTGGTTATTTTTGTTATTATTATTTTTTTTAATACTATGAAATATATTCATATTTTCTTACCATTGTTTTGTTATTATTATTGATTAATATTTTTTAGATTAATTTTACTTTTAATATATTTTTTTAATTTTGCCCCCTCTAGACTAAAATTCTAGCTCCGCCACTGGAATAAGGTAATAGGGAAGGGAAAAAAAAATTGTGGAGGAAGATTAAAAATAACATTAATGGAAGTAGTAAAAAATAAAGAGTGGTTTCGAATAGAATAGAATGGAGGAAAATAATACATGCCTTGTTGTCCCTGAAAGACCAGAGTGGTATAATACCTATTTTGTATTTGAATTATTCCAAGTTCCTTGTCTAGATTAATTCATTACAAGTTTCATTGTGTGGACTATTTTTTATCAACTTTTATGTGGTATAATTTTTCAAGAATGTATTGTAACAGAATGTTTTGCAACGTGAAACTCTTATCTATCTCTTAATTTATTATGTATGTTTCACAGCTTTGATGATTTTAGGCATATTCTGTTTTTTTTTATTTTTTGCATAGGCGCCTTCTCTAAGTCAAGTAGTAATTTTCAGAGCTATAGAGTTGGAAATTAGTATATAGTTTGCCAATGGCTACTTCAGAAGCAATTCTACAAGTTCTATTACCTCGCTTGCATCACTCTGATCTATGTACCAACAGTTTAAACTCGGTGCACACAATTAAAGCCAATGTCAATAATAGAAGGATAAAAATTCCATTGTCAATGCAAGTGCATAGCTGCTCAAGAAAATCACAGAATTGCAGGAGGAGGGTTTATGCATTACGGAGTAGAGACAGTGTTTTTCATGAGAAGACTGATGTTGGTAGGTTGGAATCTATGGGTTGCCAATGCCAACAGGCTGAAGGAGTTAGTGGGTTTTCAGAGGATCAAAATGAGACCCGGTTCAAGGGGAAAACAAGGAGGCCAACATCAAATCCCATTAATGGGACAAGCAGTGCACCAAGCATTCAAGGATATGAGGTGGGTCAAAAGTTGAAACATGAAAAGGAAGATCATGTTAGAGATGGAAAGGCCGCTGCTGCAGGAACAACTAAAGATAAATTGGATAAGGGTAGGGTGAATGTATTCAAGGATGAAGCTTGGAACTTGCTGAGGGACTCCATTGTTTATTATTGTAATAATCAAGTTGGAACAATTGCTGCTAATGACCCAAGCAGCAGCAGTATTCTGAACTATGATCAGGTTTTTATTCGGGATTTCATACCTTCTGGGATCGCCTTCCTTTTGAAGGGGGAGTATGACATTGTACGGAATTTCATTCTGCACACCCTTCAGTTGCAGGTAATATGACTGCTCTTCATTGAGCGTTTTAATAAATCACCTCTTGCTTACTGAAGACAATTCTCTTACAATGAAGTATTTCATTTTATTTTTTAATTTTTGAAAGCCCAAGTCTATACTTAGGCTTGGGTTTTCTTTAATCTCAACTAACAAATACTAATGTCAGTTCTGAACTAGAAATCCTTCTCCCTGTTTTTTTTTTTCCCATAAATATAAGCTTAGGAAAGCAGTAATTGGTTATCTGATTTTGAATGTTTGTAAATCCTCTGTGGAGCAATGAAACCCAAAAAAATAAAACAAAAAGCCTAAGCCTTCACAGCCAATCCAACCTAGTAGTAAGCGATCTGCTAAAAACAATTGTTGCTTCTAAACATTTTAACATAGGGAATTTTCTTATGGACTATATTCCAAATGTGAGAGTTCTGAACTGTTTTCTATGTCATGTCTATTGAAAAGCTCTCTTGAAGCAAGAATCTTTCTTGACACAGGTGCTCTCTCTAAGAAGTACCATGTTAATTCCTCATGTAGTGAGCAACTAACACTCATCTTAACAGAGCTGGGAGAAAACCATGGATTGCTATAGTCCCGGTCAAGGATTGATGCCTGCCAGTTTCAAGGTGCGTACTGTTCCTCTAGATGGTGATGATTCTGCAACCGAAGATGTATTGGATCCTGACTTTGGTGAAGCAGCAATTGGCCGTGTTGCACCAGTTGATTCTGGTAAGAAATTTCTTGTGGCTAATAATTTCTCTTTGAAAATATCAACTACATGTGATTTTATGACTTTTAATTTATAATACTTGTTAAATTACTAGTTGTCCCAAAAACTTAAACTATTAGGAAATGACGAGTTTAATCACTTAACCATAATTCTAATACTCCCCCTCACTGGTGGGCCTAAACTTCCCCTTAATAAGTGGGGTCCCAACAAGTGAGAATTTAACATTTTAAATGGGAGGTAAAATGAAGATAGGGATCGAACTCAAGATCTCATGCTTTAATACCATGTTAAATTACTGATTGTCCAAAAAGTTTAAGCTATTAGGAAATGATGAGTTTCTCACTTAACCATAATTCTAACAATCCTAATTTTACTCTCAGGATTGTGGTGGATTATATTGTTACGAGCATATGGAAAATGCTCTGGAGATTTGTCCTTGCAAGAGAGAATTGATGTACAAACTGGGATCAAAATGATTTTAAAGTTGTGCCTTGCTGATGGTTTTGATATGTTTCCTACTTTGTTGGTGACCGATGGTTCTTGCATGATAGATCGTCGAATGGGAATTCATGGTCACCCTTTGGAGATTCAGGTTCTCATGTTTACTCACTTTAAATTGATCCTTCATATGACTATTCTTTTTTTTTTTCCCACTTTCTTTTAATAATGATTAGGACCCATGCTTGGAAGGATAGATTCTATTGCCCGTTGCTTAGAGCTATTATAAGCTAAACCTTTTGATTACTTAAGAATCTGATAAGTTGACACGCAGTGTAGATTTTAACTATGAAGCAATATGGTTGTATATTTTGTAATGCTGAACTCAAGTAAAAAATTCTGCTAAATTACTATAAGAGAATATTAGAGGCATAAAGGGAAACTGAGATTTGAGTTTTGACTCTTTAGAAGCCATCTGTGCCTTTCTTTGCAGAAGCTGAAGCTTCTGATTCATGTTGATGAGCATTCTTGCTGTTTATGAGAAAAGATGAATGGCTTAACTTTGCACACAATATTGCATGTCCTTGCAGGCACTGTTTTATTCAGCATTACTTTCTGCACGTGAGATGCTTGCTCCTGAGGATGCATCAGCTGACCTTATACGAGCACTTAATAATCGTCTAATTGCATTATCTTTCCACGTAAGGGAATATTACTGGATAGATATGAGAAAAATCAATGAGATCTACCGGTACAAGACAGAGGAATACTCATATGATGCTGTTAATAAGTTCAATATCTACCCTGATCAGATTCCTTCCTGGCTGGTGGAGTTTATGCCCAGTAAAGGAGGTTATTTGATTGGAAACCTGCAGCCAGCTCACATGGACTTCCGTTTCTTTTCTCTTGGAAATTTATGGTCTATTGTAAGCAGTCTTGCCACAGTGGATCAGTCACATGCCATATTGGACCTTATAGAAGCAAAATGGGATGAATTAGTTGCTGATATGCCATTCAAAATATGTTATCCTGCTCTTGAAGGGCAGGAATGGCAAATTATCACAGGCAGTGATCCCAAGAACACGTAATGCTTCTATGTTGATTTTTAGTAAGTTCCTATTCCTATTTTATACCTCTTCCCTTTAACCTTGTTCTTTGTTTCAGTCCTTGGTCTTACCACAATGGAGGTTCTTGGCCCACTTTACTTTGGCAGGTTAGTTTGGTATTACATTTTAATTTAGGTTTATTGCCTATGTTTTGGAGTTTGAATTATATATATATATATATGTGTGTGTGTGTGTGTGTGTATATTTATTGATAAGTTTGCACACACATCCATTTGGGTTTTAAACTCATGACCTTACCCTCCACCTTATCTTATGGGGGGAGGACGTGTCATTTGAGCTAGAGCTCATTTTCGTCTTGGAGCTTGATTTCAAAGTGCACCAATAAGTTAGGCTCCATTTACTTTGGCGTAAGATATTTTCTAGAAGAAGATGCATATTTTTCAGTGTTTAGTGCAACCAAAAATTACTATCAATGGAAAATATTTTCATGGTCAACAGAAAACTATAACAAAAAAGCAGAAATGATTTATGTTTTTTAAAAGCTTAAACCATTTTCTGGACCAAGTCTATACCACCTTCCTCCCTCCTCCATGCTGCTGGCATGGCCACTACTACCTCCCACTCCTAACTCCCGTGTTTCTACTATCACCTCCCTCCCCTCACCACTCCTTTGTGGCATCACCACCTTCCTCCCCCTCACTCCCCATACCATCGGTAACACCCTTTCCCCACCACCCCTCTCACGCTACCACCACCTTGCACTGTCACTACCTCCCTTCCTACACTTAACTCCTCCCATCATTGCTACCACACCCACCACTACTTACTGACTTTTTATTTTTTTTAACATAGATTTTTAGTGCAACCAAACATTTAGAAAATTATTGTGTTTCAACCAAAAATAATGCTTGAAAATATTTTGTACCTATGTCGAAACAAATGGATCCTTAATTTTTTTCCAATTTATACCAATTTTAAAGTTACTTCCAAAAAAAAAAATATTTAAAGTTTTCACAAAAGAGAACAGTTTTGTTGCTGTGCTCATGTGATGCCACTTGTAATTTTCCAAGCTAGTTATAAGTGTGTGCCACTGCATTTGACATGAATGACAGTATCTATTGGCCTTTTGTATTGCCCCCTCCTGTCACATATGCATTCTTTCTCTTCTTGTGTGTTTGTGCATGCTTGAAGATAACCAAGACTATGCTCAACTAGATATAATGTCAAGATAACTCTCTTCCTATCAATATTTACCTAAGGACATTTCAAAAAGGTGAAAGGTTAAATTCTTTCTTTGTCCAACTACAAGAGGTCGTTTTTCAGACTGAAAGTTCTATGTCCCATGCTTGGTACATAGTTGTTAAGTTTTTTGAAGAGGCAAGCTTGTCCTTCTGTTCAGCCATGATAGAAACCACCTTATCTTTAATCTGGACATTTCAGCGCTCTTAATTAGACCTCCTGTAGAATTTTTTGTTTATTAATACGTTGTTTTCTTGAATGTATTTCGATGAATGTAGTCCCCCTACTGTTTTGGATTTTTGGATTCTCTAATTTTTTGTTGAAACAGTTGAGTATATATATAAGATGCCTATTTTTGGAGTTTTGGATTCTCTATTTTTTTTTTGTTGAGACAGTTGAGTATATATATAAGATGCCTATTAGTTGAAAGGTTATCAAAAAATATTGGCTAACGATTATGTTCCTATGTATGTTGGAGCCTCTTCCATATGGCTTTGACTATATTAAGAATCTGATAGGCATGGAATGTTTTTGGTTGATTTGATAGGTTTAGAAAATTTCGGTATGTTCTTTGCTACTAAATCATGTAGCGGTAGACAAGGGAAGTAGGAACTGTAAAGTTTTCCGCCTTTTTTTGGGCAGCATACAGCCCAATGACTGGAAGTATATATTCTGAAATTAACATGATATGGGGCTTGTTTTTCAGCTCACTGTTGCATGCATAAAGATGAACAGACCAGAAGTTGCCTTAAAAGCTGTCGAGGTAGCTGAGAGACGCATTTCTCAAGATAAGTGGCCTGAATATTATGACACCAAGCGAGCAAGATTTATTGGAAAGCAGGCACAACTGTACCAAACCTGGTCAATTGCAGGATATCTGGTGGCAAAGCTCCTCCTTGCCAACCCAAGTGCAGCAAAGAGCCTTGTAAATGAAGAGGATTCAGAGCTTGTAAATGCCTTTTCTAGCATGATCAGTGGGAACCCAAGGAGGAAAAGGGGTCGAAGGAGGCAGAGCTTCATAGTATGAGTTTGAAGTTTTGAAGTCAAGTTCAGAGGAGGGATTCAGATGACAAAGTCTTAGTTTTGGCAAACCAAGTGCAGTTCAATATTTAAATCCTATAAATTTGATTCAAAATAGTTTTTCTTCTGAGAAAGAAAGGTTTTGACTATATTTTTAGCTAGCTTTTCTAATGAACAGTCTTGTAAAATACTGTTATGGTGTCAGAAATTGTAACCTGTATATCCTTTTATTTTGGTTTGAAAAGTGTTATTTTCTGAGATAGTTCACATGCTGACCACTTATGTTTTATGGTGATGTATCAAGACATGGTTTCTTGAGAATTGAAGAGTGTATGTGTCTCTCCTCCCATCCCTTTTCTGGAGTACTTGTTCAGCTGTAAGCGAGATCTTGTGGAGTTGCTTGTGACATATTTTGGCAACAGAAAATTGATGTAATAAAAGCATGAATTAGTTGCTCTTGTTGATCACTTTGTCAGTTTCTTTCAAGTGGTTCATCAGATTTTCTTTGGAAAAAGGTTCAACTATTGCATTGAAGCATGGTAACTAGCGCACATAATGCGTACGTCTGGAAGACTAGTGTGTTCTACAGTTACTTATTTAGTAGTCTTTACCGTACTTCTTGGCGAGCATCTGTGGGTTGTTGAACCTCTTAATGATGGAATTGGATAGGCCATGTGTTTCTGAGTGTGTCACGTTAGTTGAGTCTGCTTCTGATTAAGTTGTGAATGACCTGGTGGGATGAATGAAGTTACACTTTTTGGTTTAACATTGCATAATTATTTGGTTGTTCTGGTGCTACAGAGTGGTTGGTCATTAGTGAGGTTGATTTTGGCGAGACTGATATAAACCTCCAACATCTGAATCATTATAGGCAAGTGAAGGATATAATGCCAAATTAATTATTTCTGACTTAGTTTCACATAATGCCATTTCATTGAAGACTTAAACAACTCAACAGGTGCCATCATGTCTACGGGGTTTTGGCTAAGTTTTTCCTTCATGGTTTTATGTCAAGTTCTATGGACAAGAAAAGAGTATATTAGTTAAAGGAAAGAGATAAGAAATATGAACAGAGAGCTCTAACTATTGGTGCATCAGTCTAATGGCAAGATAAAATTATGGAACAGGATGCTATGGTCCAAATTCTATAGTATGCATGCCAAGAAAAAATAACAACCTCTGCAATACATTATAAAGCTTTTAAAGAATGTGAAAATTTGTCTCTCGTACATTTGAAAAAGTTGGAGAAAGGCAAAACGGAGAAAATATATTTAAGATAAAAAGCCTTTTATCACGCAATTAGTGATGTGGAAATTTTTTTTGAAGAAAGTCCTGAAAATTTTGGGCTGAATTGAAATTTTCAGTTGGGAAGACAATTGTTGCTATAGTATGCTCAACAACGTAGTGGTTGGGTCTTTGTGCAATGATCATTACCTTCAACCAAAAGCAAAAGCAACACATCATGGGCTTAAGTGTAACAATCAGCCTAAAAAAAAAAAAAAAAAGTATATCTGTGCGAGCTTTGAACATTGCCTTCTTTCTTTTAGTACCTTCAATAATGTAAACATCACACTTTTGAAATCTGAATATAATTATTAAAAAAATCACCGGCGAACTTATGTATATTAAGCCATTACCTGAAAATGCAGAATCTAGCTTGATCAAGTGTCCAGCACACTAAATTGCTGCCTCAATGCGCTATGTGGGTGTCTTTTTTTTTTTTTTTTTTTTTTTTTTTTTGTGTAATAATAAGTAGAGTAGATTTATTGAAATTAAAAACACTTTATGCTCACGATGATGAATGCAGAGTCCAAAAAATTACAAAGCAAATCTAAGAGAGCTGTAAGATTCAAGGACAGAGAGGTACAATGAGTAAAACCCCAAACCCAAGACCATTCAAACAAGGTAAAAAGCAATGAGGATTTCAATTATTCAGCTTAGAAAAGTGACATCATAAATCCAATTCCACAGAAATAGTTCAAGTACCATAAACCAACTGATGGATTAAAAAATCCATAATGAGACTGCCATGGATTGGATGTAAATACTTTACATTAGTAATAAAAATTGGATGTAAATACTTTACATTACTAATAACAAGCATTACACCGAAGAATACAGTTCGTTCCTCTATTTTTTGCAGGAGATGATCAACTGGCTTTTGACCAGGGGCTAAGAATCCAGAATGTGTTTGTTTTCTGCCAAGATGCTATCCAACAACGATTCACAAGCATCTTCAAGTAAATCTAAAACCTGTCATAAAATAAGGTTGCATAAACCAACTATGAACTAAATGTACTGAAATTCTAACCATGATTACCAGTTTGAATCAGAGAATTGGGGAAGGCCTGCAAATATTTGACATTCTATCTACATGCCATAATAAAGTTACCATGTCTTGAATCTTGAAATTTCTTTAAAGTTCTCACAAATGCAACAGCATCAAGACCATCGTTACCCCGTGTCATACACTGAACATAAATGTTTAGTTCAAGTTCTCACAAATGCAACAATATCCCTATTCTCTTTTAAAGCTTTATAAAGCTTGGCAAAAAAGGGTTGGTTAAGAATTACAAACATTACTGCATATAGTACAGTACATTGCATGTAAGAATTTCAACTCAAAAACATGCACAAACAACATAGGCATTTAGTCCTCCATCTCACAGTTCATATTGTTAATGACAACTTACCTAGATGATTTAATCATTATATTACCTTCTCAAAACCTTGTGGTCCACCATAGTAAGGATCCGGGACTTCAGTTTCATCATGTTTCTTACAGTAGGAGCACATTAACTTCACCTGCATCATCAATACACCAACGAGATACCACAAAATCAAAACCACACCATACCATGACAACAATCTCATACTAACCACCAATGGGCTAATAGCCCAATTGGCTTTCCACCCTTGCTGGTGGCTCCTGTCTGCAGGTAAAATCCCTCTTGTGTATGGGTGCTTGAGTTAATTTAACATAGCAAAAAGAAAAAGGCTCACGCTAACCTTTTTATGTGCATCATCAGGTAGGGTTTCTCTAAATTTCCACCTATTAAAAGCCTCCAATATATCCTCTACAAAAAACATCAATACCCACAAAATAAGTTTATTATTGCATATTTATACATTGGTATAAGTTTGCATGTGTGGCAAATAAAAACATTCTTCACAACTGTTGACATGGCCAGTTGTGATTAGTGTTATATATAAGAGTGGTGTCAATTATGAATTAAGGAAGTTTAAAAAAAAAAAAAAAAATTATGAATTAAGGTGAAAGTGATGTTGCTACAGTCCCAACAAATTATGTTAGCCGTTGTAAAAAATGTTCTTTTTTTTTTTCCATAACACTACTAATAAAATAAATCCAAATGATCAAAATTCAAGTAAAAAAGAATAAAACTCACTACAATGCTTAAGATTATCAAATTCCTACCTCTGTTTTGCCTGTCCATTGCAAGAATAAGATCAAAATCCCGAAAATCCGACAGCCTGATTGGCCTTGATATAGATGTAATCTCAATCCCACGCCTTTTAGAGGCCGCCCTCATTCTTGGGTCAGCTTCATTTCCCTTTTACAACAATTAAAAAAAACAAATTTTGTCAATACTATTACTATCCCAATTTTTCCCCTGTTTTCTCAGTAACCAAACAAATAATGGGGCAATAAGGTACCAACCTCATGGTAATCAATGGTGCCAGCAGAATCAATGTTAAACTTAGAATCAAAACCCCTTTTCTTGACCAAGTCTCTAAAGACCCCTTCAGCAGCTGGGCTTCTGCAAATGTTGCCCAAGCACACAAAGAGCACAGAGAAGGGTTTGGTCTCTGTCTCTGTGGCTGTGCATGGTGTGGTAGATGAAGCCATTGATGCCCTTATCAGAGACCCAAATGGGAAAGAGGAAGTGGGTTTGTGGGGAATTGGAGGAAAAGTTTGGTTTTTGAGAGATGGGTATTGTTTTGGTGGAAGAAGAACAAGAAATGGAGGGTTTAGAGAGATGGGGTGGGAAGAGTGGCAACATTGTAAATTTGGTGGGGTTAACAATCTACTTTGCACTACTCTCATCCTCCCTGGCTGTGCTGTGAGCCTGTGGCTGTAAGGGTGGAGGATTTGTATGAATTGGTCCACTGGATTTGGCTCCAAACATTTTGGAGATGGAGCTTTGACATGGACCTGGTTGACTGTGCCCTGTGGGTCGGGTTCGGGTTGGTTTTTTTTTTTTTTTTTTCGTCAAAAAATTAATTCAAACTAATCAAATACAAGTATTGAAGCACATTGGTTAAGATTGTGATTTTTTGCAATCTAATAGCTTAAAAAAAAAAAAAAAAAAAAAAAAGACAAGCAAACAACTTTTAGTTAAAAAAGTATTTATTTATTAATTTTTGTTACTTTTCAATGCAATAGAACCCGTTAAATTCTCTACTTAATAAATGCACTTCAACAACCAGTAATGAGTGCATGTCCAAGTAAAACTTTTCAATTTTCATTTTGATTGTGGTTCTCGTATTTAAAAGTTTTGATTTGAATTCCTTCAAGTTTAAATTCACCTTTTCTACTTTTAGTAAAATTAATTATTGAGTAGGAAATGTACACTAAAATTTTCTTTATTGATTGTACTTTTCAATTTTCATTTTGATTTTCGTCCTTATACTAATAAGTTTTGACTTGAACTCTTTTAAGTTTAAATTCATCTTTTTTTTACTTTCAGTAAAGTTGATTATTGAGCAGGAAATGCGCACTAAAATTTTCTTTATCAAGAGAACCGGACAATGTGTTATGAAACCTTTCACTGCCATATACTTACTTCTAGTCATATGATTAGACATTACATTATAAGATTTTCGGAAATTTTAAAAGGATTTTTGAGCTTATATATGGCTGCAAATTGTTAAAAGGAATCCATTTGTTTGTGAGTAACTAGATTCCAAGATTCTCAGACATCAGCGGACATGGATGCCAGCAAGAACATAGTAGAACATTAATTGTGCTTAAAATTCTATGCCATGTCCCTTCAAAATAAGATCTGTTCCATTATCATGTTGTACGTTACGTCACATCCTTCTTCCTATGTCTGATGTAGTCTCGCTGATATGATATGTGGTGGTGATAGGTTGAGTTATGACAACAAAAAAGGAAAACACATTTTGGTTCAATGAATGCATGGACGACACTGTCCAAGAAGCTTAGTAAAAAGTAAAAATGCCTTTGAGTTTGAGCTTGATATTGATAATAGGTAGAATGGAATGGAATGGAAGACAACTCTCTGAGTAGCCATAAAAGACCATGAAAGTGAATATGTTTAATGTATAATGTCCCACGAGCTTGGCCAATTAAGGTACAAGTGCATGAAATAAAACCTACCAACAAGGGTAGAGAAAAAGGCTCCCCTTGGTTCCCATTTGGACTCTCAGCTACTGATTCATATTTTATATGTAAAACTCTATAATATGCCGCCATAGTATTGTATAACATTTACATTATAAACTATATTATCAGTTGCAACAAGGAAGAAAAAGTTAAGAAAAGAAAACCCTCTTCTAATTAGAATAGCTCAAACTCCACATACTCTCCTCCTGTAGTCTCAAGCTCATTACACTTAGCACTCTCCTTTTTCTGTGCGGCTGTTGCAGCACTTTCAATATCAGAGAACTTTGGCAGCTCCGGTGGTACTGCACACCGTATTAGAGCCCAATTAAGGCCTTCAAAGAAAGGGTGCTGCTTGATCTCTGCAGCCCCTTTCACAGATCCTAACCGATTTTCGGGGTCCTTTATGAGAAGGCCTCTAATCAAATCTCTTGCATGAAAGCTAACTATAGGGCTATTTGGAAACTTGAGGCTCCGTGACACTACGTTCGATAGTGTTTCCTCATTTCCTGAACCCTTGAAGGGCGTCTTACCATATAACAGTTCAAACAGAAAAATTCCAAACGTCCACCAATCAACAGCACTCCCGTGACCCTCCCCTTTGATGATCTCAGGAGCAAGGTATTCATGGGTTCCTACAAAGGAGTTTGATCGAGCACTTGTTGGCTCCACGACAAGCTGTGGGAGTGGGCTGACCTGGGCAGCTAGATCAGCTTTTATCTTCCGAGCTTTTGCTGCAGCAGATATAAGTCTAGGAGTGAAGCATGGGACTTGCCAAGATGGTTGGAGACAAAAAGGATCGATGCAGCTAGATTCGGTACATGGACTTGACATCTTTTTCACGGGTTCCAGGATGGGAGAAGAAGATTTAACCACCATCGGATTGACAGCACATCTCAGTGATAAGTCAAAATCTGAGAGCATGATGTGACCATCTTCTCTGACCAGGATATTTTCTGGTTTCAAGTCTCTGTACACAACTCCAAGCATATGTAAATACTCCAGTGCGAGGAGAACTTCAGCAACATAAAACCTGCATGTGTGATGGCTTGAATTATTCTAAAGAATATTGAACTGTCTGAGTAACAATTATGGAAGACAGATGATGTAGCAAATCCCCCTAGATTTTTTTATTAATGGAATTTGATTCTCCTTCACCTAATTTGATTTATCATAAAAATTCCAGCACAGTTTTTGCCAAGAGAAGATAACAAACAAAAACAAACAATTAGCATACATGCCACTTTGCCGACTCATTTTAATTCTGATTGACACTACATGCGTCCAATCGACCCAGTAAGGGATACCCAGAAGTCAGTGTCATACATAAGTTGATAGGAACCCAATATCTACCTAGTAAGTATGAGCTGGAAGTGCAAATAATTCAACTTTGGCCATAAACACAATCTTACAGAGCTGAGGGTTAATCAATACATCCAAAACATCTGGGAGCCACTCACTTTCCTCTCATTTGCTCTGGTGCTACACTAGCACCTAAACTTTTGCCATCCCAAGTCCTAAAGTATAGACCATACTTTTATTTTCATCCACTCATCAATTAAAAAACGAAGTTTCAATTCTAGAGTGTGAGCTTAAGACCTTTTTACCTATTGTCTAATTATTTGGCTCCAAGCTCTTGACTCCAGTCCATCCGATGTAAGTACAGGAGCATAGCTTCACTGATTTGCTAAGGCATATTAACCTAAGGAAAATGGCAGGTACAAGGCCACAAATCATTGCAAGGAAATTTCTTCTGACCTTGAACTGCAGATTAAGGTTTACGCCATAATATTACCCACTTAAAAAAATTAAATGTTAACAATCAAATATAATGATCTGTTAAACCAATAAAACAAGTTCACTCATAACCATCAAGTCTTTTAATGTCTGGCAAAAGCTCTGAATTTCAGCCAAACAACAGCTTAATTGTATGCTTAATAGAAAAGTTAGCAAAATCCAAGAAAATTGTATATATGGGGGTAGGATCAAACAACATTTCATTTCAAACTTTGTAAATATTACACCACACTACATAACTTTTCATTAAAATAAAATTTTGCCAAAACAAATGGTTGGATACACAAGTTCTTCTCATGCTTGTCTTGCATGTAAAATTTTACATTTGTTGGATATCATTTACCATCCAATCTATTATGCATGAACTCATCTTCTTATTTTGTTTTAAGAAAATAGCAAATAATGTTACTAAACTATTTTTAAAAAATTAATAATAAATTAGTTATCGCTTAATCTCCATTCACCTATTGGCAAGTTTGACAGGTATGAAGAGAAAATGTAATATGGCAGTAGGTTTGATGAAATTTCAATATATTAATTAGTCCTGCAGTGGTGTAACTTTTATATGGTATTACACCATGTTTAACTTGAATCTGACCAATATATATAATAGAAAGTGTCACCTGGGATAAAACATAAGGAAAATTATTTTGAAAGAGAGAGAGAGAGAGAATGACCACTTCAATCATAAAGAAACCATTGAAGAAGACATTGCAGGACCTTATCATATAAATAAAATTAACATGAAAAGCTACCTGGAAGCTTGTTCCGAGAAACACCTGCTTGGTTGCTTCTGCCGCAGCACATGCAAATCTCCACCTGGACAATACTCCATAACCAAACATGACAGCTTATCCGTTGCAATATGGGCATACAGAGTAGGAAGAAAAGGATGATCCAGCATTTGTAATATCTCTTTTTCAGTTTGGGCCCTGGGCATTTTTTTCCTGCTCACCAAAAAATCATTATCCATCACCTTCAAAGCAAATAGGCAGTTTGTACTAGTTAGTTCAGCGAGATAAACAGTCCCAATGTCTCCACAACCAAGCCTCCTAAGCATCTTGAAATGCCTCAAACTTAAGTTTCCTTGCTGCTTCTGAACACTATGGATGGCTTCCCATCTCAAGTCTTTAGACATGTGAGGCCTCTTGCCACTGCGACTAGGCCCACACACATTGCTTTCCTCACTATTGCTTGTGCTAGTACTATAGTCACCAATGCTACTTTTTGAGCTTTGGGAGAACTCCCCCTTTTCTCTAGACCTCGATCTCTCATCAGTCTTTGTCACAAGAGATTTACTTCTGTTACTACAATTCAAACTGAAACCTGGTTTGCTTGAACCCGTGTCCAAAGTACTTGAATTGGCTTCAATGCTAACATTCATACTGCTAGATGCTGAAGAAGCCTTCTCATTTTGTTTCCTATCAGGCTTCATAGTACAACTTTGTGTCTGATTGTCCACATTACTTGTACTAGGACCCAAATCATCATCAAGTTTTTCATTACAAGGATTAGAACTGCTTGAGGCAGAACTTGAATCCTGCTTTGTTTTTGTCTTGATAGAGTTCTTGTTCCTGAAGACTGGCTTCATTAAACTTTGACTGTTGCTAGCCCATTTGCTTACCCTACTAGCATTGCTGGAGCTAGATGAGGAAGACAGAGAATGCAACTTACCTTTCTGCCCCCCATCTGGCATTAAAGTTTTGCTTGGAACTTCTACTGAAGTGGGAGCAGCTGCATCCACCTCCAGAACCTTCTCGCTGACATTAGTGATTGAAGAATCTGCAGATTTTAGTTTTCTGACCTCTGCCTTTAACATTTCACTCCCAACATCTGTCTGCAAAGGAACAATCTGATCCTGTGATGGTAATCTGGTCATCATTGCATCTGGCATCATTCCACCAGCTGAAGGAGTGGAAGGATGAGCACTATGGTTTGATAAATCTGCATTGGGCATTTGCATGGATTCAGGTGTCATATCAGAAAATCTTGACATGCTTCTTTCTGGTACAAGAGAGATTTCCATCAAATTGCCCTTACCTTCTTTTGTTGGAATGCCAGCTCCATTTGCCTCAACAACCACTGCCCTATACAACCTTTTGATGGTTCCTGCTTCTGAGACTCCTGGTGAACTGGGTGGCTTAGATAATCGCTTCATGGCAGCCATTTCAGATGCCTGCGAGATGCAGAGTCCTCTTAGGGCTTGCTTCAAACTCACAGGCTCTGCTATTCCAATTCCTGATGAATGAGACGAACTAACTCTCATCGGCCTTTTCTGAGCACTCTTTCGCAAAGGGTCTCTACCAATTTCATGCGACTGACCCAATCTTCTAGCTTTAGTTTTAATGTCAATTTGCTGAAAAAGGCGATTAATATCATCCTCTATAGAATATCTATTTCCCAATTCCTGCATACAGAGGTTTACAGTTTTCTCATCCATTTTATATTGAGAATCCGATTCTTCTGTTGATTCAACAATTTCACTAGTACCGGGTAGAGTCCCCATCTTTGCTGATTCCATAAAAATTCCACAAAAAGTAGTTTCAGCCTTGCAAAAATTAACCCAATTCTAGAGAAGAATTTTGAACATGGACCAGCACAGAATCTAGAAAACACACCAAATATACTCTGAAGCTTCCTTCTATCATAGTGATTTACAGATTCAAATGGCTTGTTAAATCCTCTTCACTAATTCAAAAATGAAGCATCCAAACCTGTCATGATCGCCACATTTCAGATAAGTACAGGCCTTAAATTTATTGAATAAAATTATGCACTTTTCCTCCCACAAAGGGTTAAATACTCCTAGATATAACCAAAGGGCTAAAGACTTTTCAATTTGATCTAACCAATCAAATCCAACACCTCTCAGCACAACAATTTATGTCAACTGTATCCATCACCCATTTGGTCCCTCAAAATAAATACAAGTTACAAAAAACAAAAAATTTTCCAACATGACATACTTTTAACATGTGAAATCTACTTTTTCTTCTTGTTTTCTTTTAATTCCAGAACCCATCATAAAATAAAATATATATATATATATATATATTTTTTTTAAAAGGGAAATACAAATCAATTACTGGTATATCTTTGAATCTGTGACCTTTATCCACCACACCATATCAAAAGATTCATAAATCCAAAAACACATGCTTAGGCATCCATGTTCCTGCCTCTAAAGTTTCAAGCATAAAGAGTTTCACACACATATTTCCCACTAAATAATTCATCCAAGACCCAAAAAAAGATCACAACCTAAACCATCAGTTAGGATCAGGTATATGATAATGGATCCACTCCAATCTTCTATTTTTTATCAATAAAAATTCTTTCTTTACAATACAAAACATTACATATAAAATTTTGAAAAATGCAGGTAAAAAAGTTGAGAAAATTAGCTTTTTGATAAGAATTGGACAGGTTCATTAACTAAACCACAGCAAACCCAACAATCAAAATTCAAAATTTCAAAAAAAAAATAATAATAATAAAAAAAGCCAAAAAGAAAAGGCTAATAGAATCATATGATCATCCCAGGTGTCAGCTAAAAATTGAGCTCTATGTATGCATCACAATCAAAAACAACCAAGAAGAAAAACAAAACAGACTTTTTGAGACACAGAGAGATAGAGATAGAGAGAGAGAAAAGCAAAGCAAACCTGAAACAAAGAGAGTGGTCCCAAAACAGTCCTGAGAGACACAGTGATCAATAAGCAGTGGAAACAAAGAAAGCTTCAAAAACAATAGAAAAAAAAAAAAGACAGGCTTTTTTGGAAGGGACAGACAAACAAAAAGCTTGTTCTTCTTCTGGGGTCTTGATTTTTGTTGAAGATGGATACTGGTTAGAGCTCACGAGAGAAAGCAAAGTGGGTTTGGTTAGAGGTTGAGAAAGCACTAGCAGTGAATGAAGAAAGAGAGAGAGAGAGAGAGAGAGAGAAAAAAAAAAGAAAGGGTTGAAATGCAAATCACGAGAAATATCAGAGAGTCACAACTATTGCTGGTACTATAGCTCCAAAGCTTCAGCTACTGTTTCTTTCCTCTCACTTTCTTTCTTTCTCTCTGACTCAAAATGGCGGAAAGGAAAAAAATATCACTCATAGACACAGACATAGATACACAAAAAGAAAGAGGGAGTTTCATTTTCATTTTCATTTTTTTATTATTCATTTTTGTATAGTATAATAAATTTATAATAATATTATTAATTTGGAGTCATCGATCTCTTACACTATTCACGGTCCCACGGCAAATTGCTGTTACTCTGAGATTTCGTACACATTATCAGTTTTATTTTTTTCCTCTTTAATTTTTTGTCAGTTTGTTTTAAGTTTTAATTAAATGGTAATTTATGGGTTTCAATTAGTTTAATCGATAAAATTTTTTATGATTAAATAAGAAATTTAAAGTTTAATTTCTGTTTATATTAAAAATTGATTGGTACCTTAATCTGATGATAAAGAGCTATCATCAAGAATCGATACTATAAATTGATACTCTCTAAAAAAAATTATAATTTATTATTTTTAGTTTGTTGTAATTTTGAATTGGGTCTGGATAATGTATTAACTACCCATTTTTTGAAATTGTTTATAAGAATTTGAAAAAAATTAATCACTTTTATATTTTCCAGTAGAAAAGTTCCTTAAATGGTTAACAAACTTAGATGTGTGTCCCATACTTTTCATAGTGTTTGTATTTAAGCCATTTTATTTATGTGCTGTGACCAGGCGTTGTTAAGTATCATTTAATTTCAAAACAGAGCTGGTTTTCCCATCAAAAAAAAAAAAAAAAAGCTGGTTTTATGGGAGAAGTTATTAGGTGCATTGGAGGATTGCTGTCCCAACTAGTGAAATAATGTTACTTATATAAATGTGTAAATCAGATTCTTAATCAGTACAAATTAAAAATTAAAAATCACTCGGTAATGTCACATTTGCATAAATAACAATGTTTTTATCGGTTAGAAGGATCATGATGACTACTTCAACAATCCTTCTAATGGATCTAATAATTTCTTGGTTTTATGGATCCAAAATTTTAAATTTTAAGGAGCAAAATTAAAATCACCCCAAACTTTAAGTCAAAGAATGTAAATTACAAATTATTCTTTTATTTATTAATTAATTTTTTAAAGTCAAAATTTTTTATTAAAAAAAAAAGGAAGAAGTATATTTTTACTCAATTTATTTCTTAACTCAAATTCTTAAATAAATTGTAAGAAGCTTAAAAAGCAAATAATGTTTAACTTCTGTTTTTGAACAACGATAGCTTCTTCTTCTTTTTCTTTTGTTTCCCCTTCAAGCTAAAGCATTAACATTGACTCTTTAAAAATATTTTTTTGATAATTTTTTTTTGATAATCTAATATTTTTTAGATAAAATGAAAGACAAAGAGTATTTTAGTCAAGATTCACAGAAGTAAGAAAATGTCCTTCATCCAGCTCTCCAAATACTATTCAAATTTATACACAACGTTAAAATTAAGTTAGGAAAGTATTGTATTGCTCTGTAAAACTTTTTTTTTATAATCTTTTATTCAAAATTTCTCTCTCCTCCTTTTATTCTCAATCCCATGTTTGGTTGGAGTGAAAATAGAAAAAATGGTAAAAGGGAAAGGCAGATGGAGAGAAGAGGTGGTGAGATGAATTAATTAAATTTTTTTTTTTTGAGAATGATGATGAATTAATTACTTCTGAGATGCTATTAAAATAATATTTCTTATATAATATGAACATTATAGCAAATTTAGCCATATTATATTTTTCGTTATCTCATTTTTCTTTTCAATCAAACAAAAAAATTTATAATATATATTTATATATAACCAAAGTTGTTTGGCATTTAGTTAACTTTATGATATTGTGCCACATAAGTTTTTGAGATCTCATAATTTTACACCTCGTAATTTTAATAATAAATTCTTAATTTAATTTAAATTCTATTCTATATTTAAACCCTCCATTGGAATCTTGACATCATTCCTATTTTATTTAAATGATATAATATATGCTCCATATACAATCATCATCATAATAAATGCTAATATTATAATACATAGTTCCACATAAAAATGCAATCATAACAATTGTTATATCAGCAACTATCATAATTATCAAATTTAATATTTTAAAAAAATTAAAAGAGAAAAAATCATATTATTATATTTTCCTATGCATTGCATAAATACTAAAATTTTTTAACTTTTTATTAATTTCATAATATTTTGCCACATAAATTTTTGAGGTCTCACAATTTTACGCATCAATATTCTAATATATATTTTTTAATTTATTTTAAATTATATTATATATTCAAACCATCAATTAAAATATTTTTCGCATCATATTTTCTTTAATTAATAAAATTGATAGTACCATATATAAACAAAATCATAATAAATATCTACTAATAATTATTGTAAGGACCGGATTTGGGTTTCTCGCCCAAATGGTGGATGGACTTAGGCCCCAAAGACCCAATGCAATGAATTTGTAGAGAATGAGTTGAAAAATTAGGCTTTAATGAATCAGTCCACAAATGAAGTGGATTCAAATCACAAGAATATGTAAATGGACAAGTTTAATATAAAGAAAAGTATCCTCAGCGTAGTCCGAGGAGATCAGTTTTTGTAAATTGATTCTCAAGTTTGATTATAAGTTCAGTTCTTGGTTGTTACAGTGTTTTCCTTTTTCTTTTCGATCCCCCCATTTTCTCAGGGATCTTTTACATTATGTATCTCACTTTGAATGATCTTGTCCCTCCACTTGTCGATTGTCCAAGCCATCACTTGAGTGCTTGTCCCATCGGACACTTTCATAGGCCCTCTGTGAGTTGGGGTGACCAAGACAACACTGTTCAGGGGTCTTCTCCACATAAATGCGATCAGAGAGTTAGCTGTAAAGCATTTAATGCGGCGGTAGCAGTTTTTTCTTAGATATTTCTCAACTCCCACATTGTCCCGTACGTTCACAGTACATATCCTTATCACCAGAGTTTCTTAAAATGTCACTCTAAATAATAGAGCTCACCTTCTGACCCCTTCTTTACTTAGCCGAGGAGATCGGCTTACCTCTCCCAGCCTTTACAGCCATAACTTGTTCGTGAAGTCCTTAGTCATACTTCTTCCTTATTGTTGATCTATTCTCGAACCATTGTGCCTCCTCGGATAAGCCCAAAGCCCAATACATATATAGGCCCGCGTCCCCACAATTATCATAACTATACTAATAAATATTAATTATTATGACAAATATATATTAATAATAATTATCATAATAAATATATTTTATAAAAATACATAATAATAAATAACTATTAAAAAATATACCATAATTATCATATTTAATATTTAATAGAAAAACACAATCAAAATAAATGTTTATTAATAACTACCATAACTATTAATTTCATATTTATATACAAAATAAAAGAGAGAAAAATAACTTTCTCTTACATTACATGAGTTTTCAACTAGTTTTATATTTATTTTTCATCATTTCATATTTCCATTCTCTCTACGTAACACACATAATAGAAAACTAATATTTTCTATCCTTGCAACCAAATAGAGTTAAACAAAAAAATAATGATAAATGGTGTAGGGTGTATTTTTAAAATTGATAGCTTAAAAAAATGAAGAAGAAAAAAAAGAAGAAGGTGACTTAAGTAAAATTTACCAAAGTGAATGTTTTTTTTTTTAAATTTTGGAGATCGTTTTGAGTTTTGAAAAGAGATCAAGTTATTAACTTATTATACTTTGCCGGTTCACGTTTTAACCCCAAATTTGGGTTCAATTGCAAAAATGTTGATTGTATAATTTTTCAATCATCTTAATATGGTAACAATATATCATTTATTATGTAACAATATATAATTCTAGGTTGTGATAATTGTAAAATTTCTTTAACATATTGTGCCCTCTTATCGAAAGAAGTCGAGAGACAATTGAAATTTTAAAGAGGAGAAATGGAAGGTGGGGGGTAATATACAAAAGAGAATTGAGAAAAACAACAATCCTTTTTCTTTCTTTCTTTTTTAAAGAAAAACACCATTCTTTGAAGTCCACCCTTTCTATTTAAAAGTATAGACAGAGTTTAGGAAAAATGTAAGGAATAGCTTATGCTGAACCTTTATAAACCAGGTGGGGGGAGAAGCTAGGAAGAGAGAGAGAGAGAGAGAGAGAGAGAGAGAGAGAGAGAGAGAGAGAGAGAGATATCACAACAAACTTGAGGTGGACATCCTTCTCAAAAAAAGAAATAAAACTTGAGGTGGACATTACTTATTTTTTACTCTCTCTCTCTCTCTCAACATTTAGGATATTTTTTTTAAAAATGTCTTTCTAAAAAATTCTTACCTTTCATGTTGATTTCACTTCTCTTCACTTATAATTACAAATTTCCAATAAAAGTGTCTTAACTTTTCTTTTCATTTCCAATATTCTCTACTCCCTCACTTTTCTACAGTATCAATTTGTACTTAAGTATCTTGAATCCTGAATTAGTGATGTCCTAATTAATCCTTTCTTTAACAAAGGAAAAAGGTTCCCAATGTTTTGTTGTTTATAGAAACAAGGCACCCAGAGGTTGGTATTGAACAGGTTTGAGTTAAACTGAAATATCAACTTTTTTTTTATGGTCATAGAATCAGTCTTGGTGAGATGGCTTGGCTCTCTTGTGGGATGGAATGATCATGATCTTATTTCTCTATGTAGCTAAGGAAGAGAATCAAGTTGCTTTTGCTATTGCTAAATGCTAATTATGTTAAGGAATATATATATATATATATATATATTGAGAATGTTAAGGAATATGTTGATGCTATTGTTTTGGCTTGAAGATTTTCCTTATTAGCAATTGATGTACTTAATTATAAATCAAAAAAGCTTTTTATTTTAACAGCAAAAAAAAAAAAAAAAAAAAAAAAAGTATATCTTGAATTTTCCCATCACATATAAACGCGTCTAGTATGGTTTAAACCCTAAACAATAAACATCCCATGAAAAAAGTGATCAATGTTGATGCCATTAGCGCAATGGACTCTTGGCAACAAAGTCACACATTAATTAAATACATGTCCCAAAATATAACTTGGGTCCTGGGACCTAACTCTGGTGTGTGTTTCTCTTTATTAGGGTTTGAATAGGGCTATATATATGAAGTTATGATTGCCATATATGCCAATTGATTGAGAACCCTAAGATTAGCAGTCTTTGTAGGTGAACATGATGCTTAAAAATGCCATGTGGCCCAACGGTTTGTATTTAAAATGTGTTAATTACTTTGTTCCCGGATATGCAATTTCTTTTTCCTTCTTGAATTTTATGTTTTTCTTTTTGCTTGAAGAAACAAGAAAGCCTTAAAATATATATTGTCTGGTAATTGACAGCAACAATACAACAAAATATAAAGCCACCCTACTCCACTGAAAGGAAGCTGA
Source organism: Quercus robur (assembly GCF_932294415.1). Classification (NCBI taxonomy): domain Eukaryota; kingdom Viridiplantae; phylum Streptophyta; class Magnoliopsida; order Fagales; family Fagaceae; genus Quercus; species Quercus robur. The sequence continues at coordinate 14,043,776 of NC_065534.1, read as the reverse complement.
CAAGCAGTTAATTGAGCACCATTGTTGACCTAGTAAAAGTTCCAAGATATGCTGTTACTGTAGTCTTTGTATATGCTGTACATGATCTCTGAGTGAAGAGCTCACCTAACTTGCACGCTACAGAAGATGAACTCTTTCTAGTTTTTCCTGAATGTGTAAATTAATTCTCTCGTTTTAAATATTTCTTTATGGACAATCCTCTAAAAACGAATTGGATATGATAATTAAAACATTGATAAATAATACAAGTATAATTGGTTTTGGTTAATTAGTTTGTTAAGAATTTATAAATGATCCCAAAATTTTGATATATTTCCTTATGGACAATCCTCTAAGAATAAATTGGATATGATAATTACAAAAGAATACATGTAGTTAATTCTGATTAGTTTGTTAAGCATCCATGAATGATCCCAAAATTTTAATACTGAGGCTAGATTTTTATTAAGAATCCTCTAGAATGAATTCAAAAAAATTTTTGGGAGAAGCTCACTTTTTCACAAAAGTGAATGAAGAAAGAAGAAAGAAGAAAGAAGAAAGGAGCATAATCATACCAGCTCTAACTTTGTCTGTTATCAATTATCTTCAGAATTTGCCAACATTTGCTTCCATTATGGGTCTAATCTTCTGTTTAGGCATGTGACTTACACTAAATTTATAGGGGAAGAGAAATCAAATTTTCCTAATTATGTAAAACAATTTTATCAAGAATTGGTAAAACAAACCATCACATACTTTTCAATCTCAAACTTCAACGCCGCGCACACACAGAAATTCCTCATTCTTAATTAACTATGTAATAGAATCACATTTTTTTAATAGATTAAACGAATAATTTACTTAATTATATGATGACCTAAATGATGTCAACATAACTTATATATTTCTGATTCTGTTACTTTTCCTTCACTCTATTAAATTATTTCGTACCCTTTGGATGATTAAAATAAATTCATACTTTGTCCTCTTAATTCATTGTTTTATGCTTTCTCTTTTTTATTCTTTTTTTATTAAAAGAGATCTCTTTCTCAACAAAATCTCTGTCAGGCATGAAAGTATAAATATGCACTAAGAAAATAATATCAACTTAAACAAAATAGTGAATTCCATCAATATGATATTTATATTAAAGGCTAACAGTATACTTTATACACATTCAATTTGCCAGGAGGTTGACTCATCTTCATGGTGCTTTTTCTTATTATTTTCTTATGTAAAAGACACAATAAGATTTGAACCTTAAAAAGTATATTTTGTTTTTGTAGAGTAGCGCAGCTGCTTGGACGGGTTAACATCCTATCAAAAAAGTGACAGAGATTCAAATTCAATAAAAAATATTAAAAATCCTTTATAAATTAATTAGTTTGTTCAAAAAAATAAAACAATTACTAGTTATAGGGACCACCAATCACTGCCCAGAAAAATCGTTATATATAGAACCAAACCAACTTTACAATTTTCGACTTAAAAAACATAGTTAGATGACAAAAGTAGTAGACATGTGAAGAGAAAAGTTTAAAGCACACGAGAAAATAGCATATTGTCTCCCTTAATGCCACTTGTTGTAACATCGAACTTGGTGTCTGTAAATTCTTAGAAAGCAAAAGGAAGAACTTGATTATCACGTAATGATGATAACACTACAGCAAAAAAATATAATCAATACCCAACTTTAAAGGGCTAACCAAATAATGTATGTCCAAATTTTTCTTTCTTTTACTCGGTAGGTAGAATGCTTTATTGTTTTAACCATCATCATAGAGATTAATGGGTGGTGGTGCTATCTATATATCCCATCTTTGACGGAGTTAGTCAGATTAAATTATGGGATTTGAATGAGCGGCTAATTCTTTGAAGAGTGACAATAGTAACACCACCATCTACCTTCTCATGATTATGGGGATAAAAGAGAAAAATATATATAGAAAATATTGAGGTTATAACTTATAATATATAGAACACAAGAATAATGAAAATTTTGAGGTATTATTTGGACATATATATGTGTGGATATTAACTAGATTTAAAGGCTTAAAATGATCATTCTCTAATTAAAAGGAGTTGTAACTAGGGTGACTTTCAAGTTGTTAAGGTAGATAGTTTTCTATTTTTTATTTTTGCTAAGGTTAAGGCAGATAGTTTTCTTGTAGTTCTCTTACATAGTGGGGGAATCAACCATTAAGATTACACTCATATAATCTTTTTTTTATAATATATATACAAGATAAAAATTCTACTATATAACCTAATCTAAGAGTATAGATGCTTGAAACTCCCTTTTGGAAGATTGAACTCCAGTTCTTACCCTCTTCACCTCACATAAACTTTGTACTTGTGAAATGTCACGCCAAGAGTGAGAATTGAGAAGTGAGAATTATGTTAAGAACTTAAGCCAACCCATCTAGTTATAAATGCAATGGTTATTACTAATAATTTCATAACAAACTTTTGTATTAAGTAGTCATAAATTATATTCTCTAATTTTGATATATTTTCATTTTCGTCTTCGTAGTTTCTTTTTTATATTTTCATTTCATTTCTTTAATTTACATTAAGCTCCATTAATTTTCATTTAAGTTTTCAAAAAAATCATGTACATCTCTATTCAGACTGCATCATTAATTAAACTCCCCATTGATTTCCAATAGTAAACTAAGTTAATTTATGGGGTATAATAGTGTATGTTATAGATGAAAGGATTTCGTTGAAAATAGATGTAAGTTAAAGAAATGAATCTATAAGGCCAAAAATTTAATGAAAACCAGTTAAAGTTAGAGGGCATAATTTGTAGTTTAGCATAATTAAATTTGTAATGTCCTTTTTTTCGAAAGGTCATAAATTTACACTCCATTATCCATTTGAGAAAAAAATTTATTGTTTAAGTAAAACTGAATTATAGTTTCTTAAGTACAATATATTAGATTTTCTAATAAAATTCAAACACATAATTGTATTGGTCCTATTGGAATATTATTATTTTTTTTTGGAAAAAATAACATTGCATTTGTTTAATTGGTCAATGCAGTTATATGTGTTTACGGTACCTAATGTACAACACCTAAAACACTATACTTAAATTTTTTTTCCTTCTTATTCAATATTTATATATATATATATATATATATTTGAAATCTGCCAGTAATGATAGAAAATAATGATTCATAGCTAAAAAAAGACTTAAATGTCATATATTTGCCCTAGGTTATTCGTTTGAGGGTTTTTCTTTTTAATGCCTGTAGGGTTGGTAGGCCCAATGGAATATATCTATATGTATATATTGGGCGGGGGGCCCAATCCGAGAACATATAGTAGTTCGAGGACGAGCAAACACTGTCATAGGGGTCTTTGTTAGTGAGTGAGGAGGCGAGTCTTGGTCATAAGAGTCCAATAGGGTGGTTCGAGGATGAATGCCTTCTCGGCTGAGCAAAGTTGAGGTTCGAAGGTGTGATCTGCCATCCAGGGCAACGTTCTGGGAGATTCTATTAATAAGGATAAGTATCACTGAAGCGCAGGACAGTGGGAAGTCCTAAAATATCTAGAGAAAGTTGTTACCATCGCATTGAATGCTCTGTAGCTAACTCTCTAGCCGCATTAATGAGGAAGTAATACCTAAGCAGTAATTTTCAGTCTTACAGCTACTACCAAAAACTTCAGGAAGGTGCTGATAGGATAAGGATCAACACCAACAATCTACTCTACACGTGGAGGGTAGAGATGAGGGGAGGAAGAGAATATAAAATAGAAAGAAGACCCTGAAGGAAGGGGATCAAAGAATTAAGAGAGAAATACTGTAGCAATAAAAATTATACTTGTAATCAACTTCAATAATTATATACAAGAACTGATCTCCTCGGACTGTACTGATGACAATTTTTTTTAGATAAAATCAATCTATTTTTACTTTATTGTCATCTGGATTCATTATAGTCGTGACCTAATTCATTAGAACCTAGTTTTCCAACCCATTCTCTACAAATTCATTGTATTGGGCTCTTTAGGCCTAGATCCTTTTAACTTTTGGGTTTATGACTCAAATTGCGTCCTTACAATGCCATTTAACTTTTTAACATGGAACTATAAATTCATTTTAAGTAAATTATAATGATATATAATAATAATTGTTGAAGAATTACTAAAAGTTTCTTTAAGATTGTTGAGTGATGCTAAAGGCATCGCAACTTTAACTATATATTAATCTTAGAAATGGATGTGTCAGCTTTCAAACATAAAACAAAAAAGCAATTAAGAAATTAATTTATTATATTTTCTTAGAGAAAATATTTATTATATTGTAAATGACACTTGTAGGGGTATTGAGCCCAGGAGCTCATTATTTATGTATATAAGGCCCAAGTCGAGGATAAGGGGTCGTCCGAGGAAAGGTAAACATTGTCAAGGGAGCTCGTATTAGTGAATGAAGAAGTTAGTTTTGATCACAATGGCCCTGGAGGTTAGGCCGAGGATGAGTGCCTCCTCGGCTAACCCAAGCCGAGGTCTATAGAGGTGGTTTGCCATCCAAGGGGATGTTCCAGGACATTCTGCTGGCACGAATAAACATTACAAAAACAAAGGACAGTAGTGAGTTCTAAAATATCTAAGAAGAAAGCTGCTACCACCTCATTAATTGCTCTGCAGCTAACTTTCCGACTGCATTAATGTGGAGGTGATACTTGAACAGTGGCTTTTAGCCTTACAACTACTATCTAAAGACTTTAGGAAGGTGCTAATGAGACAAGTATCGAGACCAACCATTTGGCCTGCACGTGGAGGGTGGAGATGAAAACAGAAAAGAGTATAAAAGAAGAAGGAAGCAATGAGAGAAAAGGATCGAAAATTTGTAAGAGAAAGCATTGTAGCAGCTTGAACCACATCTGTAACCATTTTCAATCAATATATACTAGAACACCTCCTCGGATTGTGCCGAGGACAAATTTACTTAGATAACTCCAATCCATTTCTGTTTGATTATCTTTTAAAATTCATTTTAATTGTTATCCCATTCATTAGAATCTAATTTTCTAACTCACTCTCTACAAATTCATTGTATTGGGCTTATTGGGCTTGAATCCAATCATACTTTGGGTCTAGGGTTCAAAACACGTCCTTACAATTGGCACTATCTGGGGGAATAACTTGTGTAACAGTGAGTACAACAGTTAACTATGGTAGGATCAGGTCCCTATCAACAAGAGTCCACGAGGTCCCAACGACAAGATGGTTTCCTTAATCTTAAACACAGGAGAGATCAGAAGGGTAGCATGCACACTACTCATACAAGTAGAAGCCACTCTTGAGTTGGAAGTCACATCTCTCAAGAGCAGAATAATAGAGTCATGCAACTAGAGATTGACCATTTAAAGAAGAAGTTACGCCATGCATGGCGAAAGCGAACCCCCTCCAACTTTGACGTTTCCTCTGATGATGGAGAGGATGCTAGTTATAGACGAAGATTAAGAACCCACTTAGCGAGTCTTTCTCCTACGATGAAAAGCACCATTATAAACGTAGGTATAAGAGCTCGCCTCGCAAAGGCCTAGGAAATGACGCTATGAGCAAGGCGTTGAACTGGATTTCCAAGTCACCCTTCACGTGCAAGATTGAAGGGGCAAGACTTCTTCAGTGATTCAATCAGCCAACATTCACCATTTACAATGGTCGAACGGATCTTGCGGAGCATGTGAGCCATTTTAACCAGAGAATGGCCGTCCATTCCAAGAACGAGGCCTTGATGTGTAAGGTGTTCCCATCCAGTCTGGGACCCATGGCGATGAGATTGTTTGATGGCTTGGGGGCAGGTTCCATAAATTCCTTTAAGGGGTTCACCCAAGCATTTTGCTCTAATTTTATTACTTGCAGCAGGGTTCCTCGGCCCTTGGATTCCTTACCGTCCTTATTCATGCAAGAGGGGGAAATCTTGAAAACATACTTGGACAGATACTGGGAGATGTTCAATGAGATAGATGGTGACTTTGATGACGTGGCCATTAGTACTTTCAAGGTTGGCCTCCCAGCTGAGCACGGTTTAAAGAAGTCTTTGACGGGAAAGCCTGTCACCAATGTGCGTTAACTCATGGACCGGATTGACAAGTATAAAAGGGTTGAGGAAGACTAGCAGCAGGGGAAAGGTAAGGCTAAGGTTATCGCTCAAAAGAGGAGGGATTTCAAGTCGGACCGGTACAATAACAACTGACCTCGAAAAGACTTTGCTGGGTAGCTAGAGCCTGCCAATACTTAGGTGGTTAATGCGGTGTTCCAAGAACCAGAGCACTAGGTTCTGGAGAAGATCAAGAATGAGCCGTTCTTCAAATGATCAAATAAGATGGTAGGAAACCCCATGAAGCGCAATCAAAGCCTTTATTGCCAGTACCACCAGGACCAAGGACACCCTACGGAGGACTGTAGAAATTTGTGGGATTATCTGGACCAGCTGGTCCGAGAAGGAAAATTGAAGCAGTTTTTGCATCATTCCAGTGGTCTACAAGGTCAAGCAAATTCAAAACCCCGAAGAAATGCCTCTTCAAGACCTCCCTTGGGTACAATAAATGTCATCTTTGCTACTCCAGGAAGGACTGGTTCTTGTCCCTCTAGAGTGATGTCTGTAACTCGATTATCCGACAAGGACTCTAATTCGAAGCCAAAGAGGGCCAAAGTGGATATCCAACCGGCACTGAGTTTTTCAGACAATGACAAGATTGGAACCATTTAGCCACACGACGATACTTTGGTGGTCACGCTTAGGACTGGGGGGTATGACATGAAGAGGATGATTGTGGACTAAGGTAGTGGTGCTGAGATCATGTACCCCGATTTGTACAAGGGGCTGAACTTAAGACCCGAGGACTTAACAGCCTACGATTCTCCTTTGGTGAGTTTTGATGGGAAGGTTGTCATCTTGAGGGGTCAGATTAGACTACCTGTGCAGGCTGGTTTAAAAGTGGTGGAGGTGGACTTCATTGTGGTAGACGCTTATTCCTCCTACACGGCTATTGTGGCTAGACCCTAGTTTCATGCCCTAGGAGCCGTCTCTTTTACTTTGTACCAGAAGGTAAAATATCCGTCGGGAGGCCAGATTGAAGAGATTTTTGGGAGTCAATCCACGGCTAGGTAGTGCCTGGTGGCTACCACCTTACATCAGCCCGAAACTAAGTCCTCGACCTCTGCTGAAAGGGGCTTATAGCAATCAAAAGCTCTGATGTTTCTTGTCAATAGATCAGTAAAGGGAGCGAAATGTGAAGATTTAGAAATGGTTGTTGTTGGTGATGATCCGGAGAAGTTTATTCAGATCGGAGCTCAGCTGCCTCCTCAAAAAAAGGAAGAGCTAATAGAGTTTCTTAGGAGAAATGTTGATGTGTTCGCATGGAACGCTTACGAAACCCCAAGGGTGGATCCGAGCTTCATCTACCATCATTTAAATGTTAATCCATCTATCACCCCCAAAAAGCAACCACCTCAGCACTCATCCAAATATCATTCTAATGCTGTCAGAGATGAGGTGATGAAATTTAAGTAGGCAGAGGCTATCAAGGAGGTATTCTACCCTAAGTGATTGGCCAATATTGTGGCAGTGAAGAAGAAGAATGGGAAGTGGCGAATGTGTGTAGACTTCACAGATCTAAATAAGGTTTGCCCAAAAGATCCATTCCCTATGCCTAAGATAGACCAGCTGGTGGATGCAACTGTAAGCTATCCTCGGATGAGCTTCTTAGATATCTTTCAAGGATACCACCAGATACCACTAGCCTTGGGTGATCAGGAAAAGACAATTTTTGTCACTCCCACTGGAAACTACCACTACAAAGTGATGCCTTTTGATTTGAAAAATGCAGGGTCTACCTATCAAAGAATGATGACTAGGATGTTTGAACCATAGTTGGACAAGAGTATTAAGGTCTATATAAACGATATGACGGTGAAGAGTAAGGTAGTGTCGAGCATGTGGGAGATCTCAAGAACATTTTTAAAATTCTGAGGAGACATAAGTTGCGCCTTAATGCTTCCAAATGCTCTTTTGATGTGGGATCAGGTAAGTTTCTAGGCTACATGGTAACTCACCAGGGAATTGAGGTTAACCTCGATCAGATTAAGGCAATTAATAGTTTACAAACACCTCGGAATCCCAAGGAAGTCTAGAAGCTAACTGGAATGACTGCTGCCTTGAACTAGTTTATCTCTCGGTCAATGGATAAATGTAGATCCTTCTTCCTATTGATGAATAAGTGGAAGGGATTTGAGTGGACTGGGGAGTGCACTTTGGCCTTTCAGCGGCTTAAGGAATATCTCTCTCAGCCACTTGTCATGTCTAGTCCTGAGGTGGATAAGGTCCTGTTTGCTTATATTGCTGTGGGCCCTCATGCTGTAAGCTTGGTGTTGGTACAATTTGATAGCGGCATACAAAGGCCAGTTTATTATGTAAGCAAGTCACCACATGAGGCCGAGGTCTGTTATCTACCACTGGAGAAGGCCATTTTGGCGGTGGTACATGCTACACGTAAACTCCCCCATTACTTCCAAGCACACACAGTTGTTGTCCTAACTCAGCTTCCGTTCAGAGCTTTGCTTCGAAGTGCTGATTACACGGGGAGGATCGCTAAATGGGGCACAATCCTAGGAGCTTTTGACATCAAATACATGCCTCGTACCTCTGCCAAGGGTCAAGTCCTCATCAATTTGGTAGCCGAGTTTGCTGAATCCCTATTGGAAGTAGAAACAGAGAAGCGAGGCATGGATGGAAAATCAATTGGCATGATCTCCTTACAAGATCCTTTATCCTGGAGAGTATACATTGATGGTGCCACAAATCAGAGGGGATCCGGAGTAGGGCTAGTTCTAGTATCCCCCAAGAAGATTACTATTGAGAAATCATTGAGACTGGACTTTTCAGCCACAAACAATGAGGTTGAATATGAGGCTCTATTGGTGGGAATGGCCATGGTGCAAAAAATGGGCAGAAAGGCAATAGAGATATTCTCGGATTCAAGATTGGTCGTAGGCCAAGTGAAGGGGGAGTTAGAAGCCAGGGACGTGAGAATGCAAGAATATTTAAGTTAGGTTAAGCACTTGCAATCAGGGTTTAAATCTTTTAGTTTGATACATATCCAAGAAGCAGAAACACACATGCAAATTCCCTGGCTACTCTTGCCACCTCCTCAGCAAAAGATTTGCCTCGGGTCATACTTGTTAAGGACTTGTGCAAGCCTGCTATGGTGAGAAAAGATATGGTCTAGATCCATCAAATCAGGGTAGGGCCAAGCTGGATGGATCTTATAGTGCTATTCCTTAAAGAGGACATCTTACCCAAGAGGTGCGAAGAAAGGCTCCTCGGTTTTAGCTGTTCGAGAACCAAAAATTGTATAAGCATTCATTTTTTGGGCCGTACTTGCTGTGTATACATCCTGAAGCATTAGAGCTACTCCTTGAGGAGTTACATGAAGGGATTTGTGGGAGCCATACAGGAGGCAGATCTTTGTCTTACCGAGCCCTCACTTAGGGATACTGGTGGCCGAGCATGCTAAGGGAAGCACAAGAATATGTAAAGAAGTGTGACCAATGCCAAATATTTGCACCAAACATCCACCAACTGGGAGAAGTCCTTAATCCTCTGTCCATCCCATGGCTATTCGCTCAATGGGGCTTGGATATTGTAGGTCCTTTTCCTAAGGCCACAGGGAATAAGAGATACCTGCTAGTTGGCACAGATTACTTCACCAAGTGGGTCGAAGCTGAACCATTGGCTAACATTAGAGACGTGGATGCCAAGAGATTTTTTTGGAAGAATATTGTAATCCAATTTGGGGTCCCTCATACCCTTATCTCAGATAACAGCCTGCATTTTGATAGCAAGGCCTTTAGGAGGTACTGTTGTGACCTGAGAATTACAAATAGATATTCCACCCCAGCTTGCCTCCAAGGGAATGGACAGGCCGAGACTGTCAATAAGGTCATAGTGAATGGACTCAAGAAGAGGTTGGATGATGCGAAGGGAAAATGGGTGGAAGAGTTGTCATATGTCCTTTGGACATATCGGATTACGTCTCGTAGGTCAACAGGAGAAACACCATTTTCAATGATGTTTGGGGCCAAAGCTGTTGTTCCTTTAGAGACTGGATTCCCAACACTGATGATGAGTTCTTTCACTTTGACCAACAATGATGAGCTATTAGGGAAGAGCCTAGACTTAATTGAGGAACGAAGAGAAAATGCAATGGTCCAATTGGCCTATTATCAACACAAGTTCAAGTAAGGGTATGATGTCAATGTGAAGCTAAGACCACTAGCACTAGGAGATTTGGTGTTAAGAAAAGTTTTAGGTATTGCTAAGAACCCAACCTGGGGAAAGCTGGGGCCTAATTGGGAAGGATTGTATCGCATCACTTCAGTGGCATGCATAGGCACATATTATCTGGAAGATTTAAATGAAAATACTGTACTCCGTCCCTAGAATGTAAACAAACTAAAAATGTATTATTATTGATGAAAGCAATCTTTGCCATATTTTTGGTTTATCATATTATTTGTCATGCGTTCTACCATTTGTTGAATATCAAACAGAATTTTAGCTATGCCTGGCTCCTTGGACCATATACCTTGGGTAAATTGATATTCTATGACATCTATTTAAGTATTAAACAGAACCTTAACTATGTCTGGCTTCTCAGACCACATGCTTTGGGTAAATTAATACTTACTAACATCTATTTAAGTATTAAACAGAATCTTAGCTATGCCTAGTTCCTTGGACCATATGCTTTGGGTAAATTAATACTAACTAACATCTATCTAAGTATCAAACAAAACTTTGGTCATGCCTAACTCCTCGGACCACATACCTTGGATAAATTGATATTTTTTAATCATCATTTTAATTATCAAACAGAATCTTAGTTATGCCTGGATCCTCAGACCACATGCTTTAGGTAAATTAATACTTACTGACATCTATCTAAGTATTAAACAAAATCTTAGCTATGCTTGGCTCCTCGGACCACATGCTTTGGGTAAATTAATACTCCCTAACATCTATCTAAGTATCAAATATAACTTTGGTCATGTCTGGCTCCTCGGGCCACATACCTTGGATAAATTGATATCTTTTAATCATTGTGTTAAGTATTAAATAGAACCTTAGCTATGCCTGGCTCCCCGAATCACATGCTTTGGGTAGATTAATACTTCCTATTACTTTCCTAAGTATCCAACAAAACCTTGGTCATGCTTAGATCCTCGGACCACGTTCCTTGGATAAATTGACGTTTCAAGCCATTCACAAAGGTGTCAAACAGAACCTACATTATATCTAGATCCTATTGAGTATGTTAACACTTCCTATTGGTTATTTAAGTGTCTGATGGGATCAACCCTAATTAATGATGCAAATCTTCATTAAAGTGACATAGTCAATTGCATGCTTGTAAGCGTCACTTAAAGCATTTGAAAGTATATCCATGATCTGTTTCAGGTTTGATTATTGTATTCAGATCTTCTAACTTAGTAATGGGAAGAAGTTTAGATAAAGTCTGGCATGAATTGGTGTCTTACCTTTTGTATAGATAAATGGACTTATATCCAATTTCTATATTGGCTAAGTATTAAACAAGATAGAAATTATATTGACACTTGTATGAAAATCATAGAAATAAGGACAATGCTCATAATTTTCATTAACAAAAGCCTTGAAGTAAGGCAAATTGAATACAAAATGGCAACTTGGTTACAAATTATGAAAACCAAAACAGAAGTTGCCAGAAAAAACAAAAGAAAGAAAATGAAAAAGAGAACTATCCTAAATCTACTTCTTTTTTATTACAATTTTTCCTTGGGGATGGGCTTTGGATTGCTGAACTGTAGCCTCTAAGGATCCTTGGTTTGCTCCCTTAGAGTCACCCTTGGTAGGAATTGGGAGGCTTGCAAAAACAATCTTCATCATAGGGGCCTCTTTGTCTTTGGAAGGATCCTGGTGAGCAACCGGGGGCATGATGACATCAGAGGCCACCTCCTTGGTCACCTCAACTCCTTTTTCATTCACCCCAAGATGCTCGGCCACTTTTGGAGGGCTACCTGAGGAGGGAGGGATCTTCTCGGTGCTGCTCTTCTTTAGATCGGCCACCTTGGCAGGGGTGTCTGGTTTGGAGCTGCTGGAGGAGGAGGCACGGATGGCTGGAGGGTAGTAGACACTCTCTGCCTTCCTAAGCATAGAAGAAGCCTCAACCCCAGCTTGGTTGAGAGCCTCATTCCATACCTGGAGGCAGTAAGTCCTACATACCCCTAAGACCTTGGCCCTAAGGGCTTCCTCGGTCTCAGCCACCCCAATGTCATATCTTTGTTGCTCAGCCTCCTCCTTAGCCCGCTCTGCCTCTTCCTTGGCCTTCTCCACCTTGTCTTTGGCCTTTTGGACCTCTTCTAATTTCTTCTTCAGAGTAAGGATCTGCTCCTTGGAAGCGGCCAATTGGTCCTCAACGTTTCAAAGCAACACCCTGTGGCCTTCAGCTTGTCTTTCAGCACTATCCAGAGCAGATGTAGCGCTTTTTCTTTCTCTCGCCTCCTTGATTAGCTTGGCCTTAAGATCTTGGACGCTTTTTTCAGCTACGTGGAAGGCATTCACAGCTGCTATCCTCCTCCTCTCTTCCTCCATCTTTCGATGGGAGTAGTTCACCATCTCCTCGGCCCTAAAGGTGGCTTGAATGGCCTCGAAAGGAAGAGGAGTACAGTTTAAAAAAAATAAAATAAAATAAAAACTTTACTTAAACTTAAAAATTTACTTACCATAGCCAAGTCCCTTTTCAGTCCGAGGAAGACTTTGTGCTACCTCATAGACCTGAGGTCAGCCATATCCCTAAGCAGTAGTAGGGATTGTTCTACTGCATCTGCCACATACCCAACTGTGCCCTGTTGGAAATCCCGGATAGAGGCATCACTAAGTAAAGGAGCCTTATCCAGCTCCATGCGTGGGGCCTAAACTGGGGCTGTAGATCTGTGGTCACCCCTCCACTCTACCTTGGTGGCTGACCTCATTTAAAGGCCTTCCTGTTGCTTAGCATCCCTCTGGGGCTCAACTTCATGAGATGGATGGCTTTTCCCTACTTCTGCCACCTCCTTACCTTTTTCCTCCCTTTTTTCTCTTATAGTCTATTGGATCAGTTCGGGGAGGTTAGGTGGGTGGAGAAGGGGGGAGCTTCGTCTGAGCAACCTTCTCAAGAGCATCTCTCCCAGATTGGGACTCCAACAATTCCTGGAGAGTTGACCTCTGTTTGCGTTGGATGCCTATATCATTGGAGGTATTAGTAGGTTCTTGATGAGGGTTGAATTTGATTGAAGATGTCAAATTCGTCTTCGGAATCGAACATTTCTACTACTTTTTCTTTTTCTTCTTCCTCCTCTATAAAGGCAGGATGAGAAGAGGTTCCCTCCTTAGCTATGTGTTGTGTTGGTTGAGTAACCTTTGAAATGTCTTCTAGTATTGGATTGGTGGTGAGCATGCCCTCAGGGACTGGACTACAGATGAGGAACCTAGGAGCGACTACACTGATCCTTTATAGACGCGGATCTCTTGCCTTGATTACTCACTTCAGCGCTTGGAAGGCCTCAGAAATTGGAATGTAATCCAAGATCAAGTGAGCAACCCTTAGTTGTTCATCTGTGTGGACAAACACCTCGGCCTTGAGGATCTTATCCAAGCTTGCCTGATTCACAAGGCTGAAGCTAGGGATGGCAGTGTTTTTGTCTGCAAAACCATTGGGAAAGATAAAAAAATATCATCAGTACAGAACAAAACAAATTAAAGAGAATTTCAGGTACACGTACAAAAAAAGGAGAAAATAAGAAAAGCACAGAATGGGTAACTTTAAAAATCCATCCTAAGTCTAAAGTCTCACCTAGTTTCCCCTCTCTCGTCAAGCAGGGGAGGCCATCGTGTCATTCCCCTGACACGATCAAGAAGTCATTTTTGAGGCCCTTGTTGGATTCGGGAAGGCATTGAATGAGCCGGATCTCGGGGTACCTAGATTTTAGATAATACCCCTGCCCCGTCAAATGATGGAGGTTGTAAACCCAATTGATATCGTGGTGTGTGAGGTTTAAACCCATTCTCTCATTAAGGGCATCTATGGAACCTAAGATCCTAAACATATTTAGGGCACACTGGGTAGGAGCTAACCTATGGGCCCTAAGATAATCCCTGGTTATAGTGCCCATGGGGATTCTCATCCCGCCCTCTATGAAGGCAATCATCGGGATTACCACCTCTCCCTCTTGCCTGTCTTCGTACCATTACCCCTCTTCACAGTACCTAATTCCTACTCTTGGAGGGATCCTATACTGAGCCCTAAAGTTCTCTATTCTCTCCTCGGATTCTACCAAACTCTTAAATCTACCCATTTCTAGAAGGGTTTAGGGAAAACTAGATGTAAAGTTTTGTGAAAGACTTACTGAAATAAGGAAAATGTCCTCGGATAGGCTTTTGGTATTTATAGAGGCATGAGTAAGTTAAGAAAATTGGCAGGTTCAGTGTATGTGCGCTAGACCTAAATGAATGCTAGAGTGAGATGGGAGAATTGATTTGAAAGGTATTTAAATCAAAGAAAAAGCTACGAGTGGGAAAATTCCCGCATATGTTCTAGCAGAATCCTCAACTGTTGGATTCGCATCGCGCCGTAAAACGTGGGGGACAAGACGCTGCAAAAATTTAATGAAGGCGTGTCTCGTATGCCGAAGCGTTAGGAGCGTGTCTTGGGTAGTTAAAAAGACATCTACACATGCAGAGGAGATATGTGATGGGCACAGACTAGCTAAGGTAACATCGAAATCCTCCTTTCTTCCCAAGGAGCCAGAAAGAAGAATCTCGAGGGGCTATTGTAAGGGTATTGGGCCCAAGAGCTCATTATCAATGTATATATTAGGCCTTCAGGCCCAAGCCGAGGATAAAGGGTCATCCAAGGAAAGGTAAACATTGTCAAGGGAGCCCGTATTAGTGAATGAAGAAGTTAGTTTTGATCACAATGGCCCTGGAGGTTAGGCCAAGGATGAGTGCCTCCTCGGCTAACCCAAGCCGAGGTCCATAGAAGTGGTCTGTCATCCAAGGGGATGTTCCAGGAAATTCTGCTAGTACAGATAAGTATTGCAAAAACAAAGGACAGAGGGGAGTCCTAAAATATCTAAGGATAGAGTTGCAACCATCGCATTAATTACTCTACAGCTAACTCTTTGGCCGCTTTAATGTGGAGGTGATACCTAAATAATGGCTTTCAGCCTTATAGTTACTACCTAAAGACTTTAGGAAGGTGTTGATGGAACAAGTATCAAGACCAACCATCTAGCTTGCACGTGGAGGGTGGAGATGAAAACCAAAAAAAAAAAAAACTATAAAAGAAGAAGGAAGCAATGAGAGAAGAGGATCGAAAATTTGTAAGAGAAAGCACTGTAGCAGTTTGAACCACATCTGTAACCATTTTCAATCAATATATATTAGAACAGACCTTCTCGGATTGTGCCAAGGACAAATTTACTTAGATAACTCCAGTCCATTTCTGTTTGATTATCTTTTAAAATCCATTCTAACTGTTATCTCATTCATTAGAGTCTAGTTTTCCAACACACTCTCTACAAATTCATTGTATTGGGCTTATTGGGCTTTGATCCAATCATACTTTAGGTCTAGGGTTCAAAACGCATCCTTACAACACTAATCAGAATTATTGTCATATCAAATTTTAAGTATTTTGTAGTGAAAGTGTGAAATTGCTTGTATTTTAGCATTTTTTCTAAAATTGTTTTATATAAGGAATTTTTTTTTTTTTTTTTTGGAGAATCATTTTATATAAGGAATTAGATAAAGTGGTTTTAAGAGAAAAGAGAAATTTTAAATTATTGATTTCTATTGAATCTAATATAATGTAATTTTTAAGTGTCGAATAAGATTAACTATGACTAAAAAATGAATGAAAGACAATTTTTTTTTTAATTGGAAAAAAGGACAAAATTCTAATACTATCAAATATGTACTAGTGATGCTTGATATGGTTCAACTTTTACTAATATTATTTTAGAACTCGACTTAACTATTTGCAGTGCTTTCTCAAAAAAAAAAAAAAAAAAAAAAAACTATTTGCAGTGGTGTTAATGTTAAGTGTACCTTTTGTTATAAGGTACTGATTGTGCATTCAGCACCCTAAATTGGCGGTGCGTGGCTCCTACAATATGTGTGACCTTTTTTTGTTTTTTTGGGAGAAACCTACAAAATGTGTGACTTAATAACTCAGCAATAACTTTTCTGTGATGAAGTTTGTAGTATCCAATGCATGCAATAGAGAAGCTTAGTGGGTCTTGCTATATTAAATAACCAATTTAATTAAAGAGGAGAGAAAGAAAGATATCATATGTAATAATTTTAAATTAAAAAAAGTTATGAAAATAGATTTTTTTTTTTTTGACAAAAAAAAGATTATGAAAATAGATAAATGTGAAAAAGGGAACCATAGCTATGAGTAAGAAAATAGGTTTCCAAAAAAAGAAAGAAAAACCATGAGTACAAAATACAGACAGGAAAAAATAATACCAGTGAACATTGTTTTAATATAATGTGTAAGGACTGAGTTTGAATCCCAAGCTCAAAAAATGAATAGGCTTGGGCCCAAAAAGTCCAAAACAATAAATTTGTAGAAAGTGAATTGAAAAATTGGGTTAGAATGAGTTGGATGGCAAACAAAGTGGACTCAAATGACAAGAACAGAAAGGTAGATGGATTTCAATTGAAGAAAGTCGTTCTCGGATAGGTCCAAGGAGATCAGTTCTTGTATATTTATCTTAAGTATGATTACACGATTATTTCCTGACTGCTACAGTGTTTCTCTTTAGATTTCTCTCTCTAATTTCCCGTCCCTTCTCCATGGGGGGTTTCTTACATTATATAATTCCCTTTTGATGATCTTGACCCTACACTTGTTGATCATTTAAGCCACTACTTGAGTGCCTATCCCATCAGACACCCCCTCAGGCATTCTATGAGTTGAGGTAGCCAAGACAACACTGTTCAGAGGTCTTCTTTACATTAATGCAGTCAGAAAGTTAGCTATAGAGCATTTAATACGGTGGTAGCAGCTTTCCCTTAGATATTTTTGAGTTTCCATCATTCTTGTATGTTTATGAGGCACGTCCCTATCACTGGAGCTTCCTAGAAGGTCACCTTGATTATTAGGATACACATTTGAGCTGTGCTTAGCTTATCTAAGGAGATATTCCTCTTCGGACCACCTTCCCATTCGTATCTCACTCATGAGATTCTAAGCTTGACCTAGCCACTACCATTTATTTGTCCTCAGATCATTACGCTCTCGGCCAGAGCCCAAAGCCCAATATATGAGTTGGGCCCTTAACCCTACATAATGTATTATAACCTCAATCTACAACTATAAAAGTTACGCCCTTTTGTAGTTGTATTCTGGTTAAATAATGTATTATAAATCTGGTTTAAAACACTAATATTATTATTTTTATATGTGTTCTAATAAGTATTACTGTTTACTAAAAAAAAAAAATCTACTATTAAAAAGATTCCAAAAATAACTCTACGGAAATATGTAAGATCATCCAAACAGGTAGACTCATATATTTCCTATAGCTATATTTAACTTTGGGTTGTGAATCAAACTAAAAAATAATAATAATAATAAAAAAAAAAAGGTTCACGTAATGATATATATGGGGACATTAGAAGGCTTTTGTCCGCTTTGGGGAGTCAGTCCCTCACGGTTTTGTCCTCGGCCCTGAGTTAGTAGTGGTACACTCTTGGTTGCTCCAGAAGCTTATAAACCTTGAGTAGGAGGGTTCTCTAACCGATGTGGGACTAAGGTGAGCCTAGGTGTCAATCACCTCAAAGGCAAAAACCCCCAACACCACACCCGGGGCCGAGGACAAAACCGTGAAGAACTGGCTCCCCAAAGCGGACAAAAGCCTTCTAATGTCCCCACAATATACTTTTCCAAAACTTTAAAATAATATATATTTTATATAAGTGTTTTAATCTCTTTTTATATATTTTTTTTCTTTGGATAGTATAAGTGTTTTAATTTTTGGTATCAAAACATTACTCCTAATTTATCCAAAAATGCAGTTGTTCCAAAGAGAATCCAACAAAATGGAAGTCTGCAAGCCTATGATCCATGGTCTCCTTCAGGCAATAATAATAATAATAATAATAAAACCTTTTTAGTTAACAAATCCTAGGCTTAAATAGTGTTATTGTATTGAAGGCGAACTATCAACCACCTTCAAAAGTACACCACCTCGTCCATCAATATCTGGAGTTGACAACACCACGTATATTCAATATTGATTATCGACTAGGGTAAGTATTCTCACCTTGCCCCCTTCCTTCACATGCTCTCTCTCTCTCTCTCTCTCTAATTAATTTAACACCAAAAAAAAAAAGAGAGAGATCAATTTTATTTAATGATCATGTTATTTTG
The DNA here is from genome assembly GCF_932294415.1 of Quercus robur. Taxonomy (NCBI): domain Eukaryota; kingdom Viridiplantae; phylum Streptophyta; class Magnoliopsida; order Fagales; family Fagaceae; genus Quercus; species Quercus robur. The sequence goes on along the minus strand of NC_065534.1, from coordinate 14,025,321 downwards.
GCTGTAAAATGCTTAAACTTTAGATTGGAAAACATATCATTTATTTTCTTCAAATTTCTTCCTTGAATTTCAAGAGGAAATGTGATTGGTTGGTGCCTTATTGCTTTGTTGTTGATCGGTTGACAAATAGGGTGTAGGGTTAGAAATCCTATGAATTTGGGTGTTGTTTTGTGTTTTGGAGACTATTGGGCAGTAGCAGGTAAGGAAGAACTATTGTTTGACTTTGGCACATGAGAATGAGATGGGGGCTTTGGACTATTTCGAGTGTGTATGGAACTGTGGATGGCTTTTTCTTTTTCCTTTTATGTTAACTGTGGATGGCTTTAGAGTATAACAAATCGAAATGGCTGATTCATTTGCCGACCTCATGACTTTCACGAAGTGACAATGCTGCTGCTGTGATGTATTGTGCTAAATTGGAAGTTTCTCTTTGGAAATTTCGTGGCTGTGGGGTGTTTTAATTGGAAAAAATTTGGCATAATAATGGAATGCAAAAGTGTTTTGTTTTACCCCTCCTTCTGAATGGTTCCTATATTTAATTATTTATAAGCAAAAGCTTTAAGAGTTTTAGAAGCTTAGGGGACTTGGCTTCCAAATGAGAAACAATTATCTTTAATTCAATAAAAGTTCTAGAAAAATTATAATGAGAAAAATAAATAGAAAATAAAATTTTGGAGGTTTTGACGAGCTTTCATAATGGCCAGATCGGAACTTTGACCAATATTTTCAAAATTTTTCCTTTTTCCCCTTTTTCTCTGATTTCATTCTTGTATTTTACATTTTTAAGAGATAAATTCAAGGTTTTTATTTTATTTTATTATGATAGATCTTTTTCTTTTTTCTTTTTTTCTTTTTGATTGGGTTAACCTAACCTAGACATAATTTGCCTCTCCAAAATAACAAAATAATTATCCTAATAAGTATGTTAGAGATATATTAGATATATTAGTCCAATTTTGCACTCTATTTCTTCATTTGTAGCTCCGAAATTGGTCAATTGGCATATTCTTCATTGTGGTTTCTTCAAAGGCATTCTTCAAGACATCTCCAAGGGATCTTCTCATGCTTATCCAACATCAAGCCTTGATCAAGCTTCCGTCTTGAGTTTGAGTGAGGATGTTAGAGATATATTAGACATATTAGCACAATATAATAGACCCAATCTTAGTCCTACTTGTACTAGTAGTCTAGGGTATAGTCACCTACATATACTCATATTAGTATTTATTGTAATACTGGTTATTGTACTACACTTTTATATAATAAAAATGTAGCCCTTAAGGAATTCCTCCGTGGACGTAGGCCGACAAGATTGAATCACGTAACCCTCATGTTCTCAGTGTTTCTATTTCTATACTTCTCCTTCTGCATCCACTCTAACATATATAATATGGTACTAGCCTCATCACACGCGCTTCGCACATGCGATGAGGCTTTTTTTTTTTAATGGTCCTATTTTGTAAAAAAAAACTGTTTTTTTATTTTATTATATATATATATATATAATTTTTATTTTGAAAATCTAATTTATAAGTGAATAAATCAATTTGAAAATTAATAGGAGAGTGGTCCTATTTTTTAGGCAATATTTTAGTGGGAGTTAAAGTTGTATTTTTACCAGATTGTCCTTTAATTTTGTCTCTACTTAAATATAGGGGTGTAGGGGTATTTTTGAACTAAAAAAAAAAAGAGGAATCTAAACAGGGAAAGCTCCTTAAATAATAGTATAGATAACACATCGCATTGCTAATATTTCCAATTACCCTATACTAAGGTTATGCCATTCATGCATGTCCATGATCATTTTCCCTATACACAAATAGGAATTAAAGTTTTAGCTGACTTTTATTAATCTTTTTAAGGACCAATAAAATTCAGTTAACCTTAATCGGTTAATCCTATGCATTCATGCTCATTATGGAACTGTTTTTTAACCTTTGAAAATTATCTCTTCCTATATTTTTAATAAATAAATAAATAATTGATTTCGGCCCTGAAAAGGACCAATTTTTCCTTGAATTCTTCCTTGAATTTCATGATGATCCATTATGATATAAAATTAAACTCTAGTTGAGTTATAATATTTTGCATTTATGTAACATGATGATTTTGCATTGGGCCATATTTTGTTCAAAACTAGGATTTTTTAAGGCTGGAAAAAAGGGATGTCTACAAAAGTATCATTGAAAGTTGGCATTGAGTATGCAGAATCGGCTCAAGCCGCACTAGTAACAGTTGAAAGGAGGCCCATTCAGCAGAGAATTCTGGACTCGACTACCCCATCTTAAACTTGGTCCAAGAATTAATCAGTCAATCTCAACTTGACATGACATGGGAAAAGGCAAAAGAATGACCCCAAACTCTGGAAATTACCCACGGAAAAGAAATTTTACCTAACCATAATCAGGTTGAGTATATTTTTATTTTACTTTGCTAGTCACTTTACTTTAGTTAGGATGTTCCACCAATCCAAATGTGTGTCCAACATTTTTTAGCCTCAAGCGAGATGGTATTTAGATCATGTGAGTAACATATTCTAAATTTTATTAGATGAATCTTAACTTGTGAGGCTAAGTTATTGAGTTTTAACAGTCATTGCTATCAGTTAATCTCAGTCCCATATGATACTACCAGCTAGTTAAATGATGAAAAATCTTTTATAGCAACCAGATGTTGTTGAGTTCTTTTAAATATTAGAACAAATGTCATGTTTTGATATTTTGGTGGTGGGATAGTCGAGTCCAAAATTCATGCCAGTGGATCACTTGTTGGCCACTACCATTATGCAATGGTTCCATTTTGACAGTAAAGTAACGTAATTAGCGAGTGAAATATGATAAAAGATGACTTAGAAAAGGACTGTATCATCTAACAATGTTAAGGATGGCTGTAAGGTGATTCAGTAAGGAATTGTTCATATAGCTTTTAATAACAAGCTTGAGTTCCTCGACAGTATGTAAAAATGTCTCCGACGCATGACACCATGTGACAATCAGATCGAGGTTCAGTTAGTAGTATCCAACAACACCACCACAAGACAGCCATAAGCACAAATGTTGGTTGTGACATGCTATATGGTGATGTCTATGTAAGTCATACGGCTTCTGGTGGCTATACAATTACAAAAGTGAGATATTCAGTAGTGATGAAAGACATTAACCAGGACGAATGAAACTGTGAATGTATTCAGTAAAATTCAAATCACTAAATCTAATAAAATTGGGGTTAAAAAGTCCAACAAGGCCCAGTTGACAAGATTTGGTAAGTTTATATAAACAAGTTTAAATATTGACAAAAGTCTAATAAAGGTAGGGATGACAAAGTAAGCCCAAAGTCATTTGTCCACCCAAACCCACACACTCTAATTAAATCCAAACTCATTCAATTATTAGTTGGGTTAAATGAGCATCAACCCAATTGATGTTGAGTTAGCGGAAGCTCTAACACTGGACTGTTGAACAAAAGACTGAACAATAGAGCTTTTATTTAAAACTTGACACTTTGTATTACAACACTTTACAAGCAAAGCACTGATACTTTAACTCACTAACACTAGTGCACACAAAGCTACTCTAGCACACTTAGCTTTTACAAGACACACACCAACTCCCTAGACACCTATTTATTGACACTACACACTTGCTACCTATGGCACACACTTCACCACCTCATGCAACTTCACACATCTCTCACTTGATGCTTTATGACACTCTTCACTTCACAAGTCTCTCACTAGTCTCACACACTACACCTTCACATACCACCACATCTATGTATACTAGGTGTATGTTGGTTAGGAAACCAACTTGAAGCTTCCAGCATCTTCCTTTTTATTGGCATTAAATGAATGCCATTCTCCAACCTTCTAGACTATTCTATAAACATGTGGTTGAGTTTTACTTCTACATAGAAGTCTCTAGAGAACTAAAGAGAGACATCTCATAGAGAAACTCGGAATGCAAGAGAATGTGTGAGATGTTCTAGGAGTTTTTAGAAGTTTCTAGAGACAAGAGAGTTGGTGTTGATTTCTAACAATTGGACCTAGTAATTATTGGGTTTTAACTAAAAACCCAATGAGGCCCATTTAACCCAAAAACAATTTACCCAAATTCAACCTAGCCATTCCCATAAAAAAGAAAAAAAGAGACCTCGGACGTTTCAATGTTTTAGGGTTTTCATTTTCCTTCATTTTCTCGGCCTCCAAACACTTCTCTCTCTCGCTTGCTCTCTCTCTCTCTGATCTTTCAGTATTCTTCTCTACACAAAACCTCACAAAAAGACAAAATAAAATACAAAACACAAAAATATATACAGAAATGAAGCTCGCTCAATTCAAACATGAAAAAAAAAAGTTTCAAAAATCCCATCTTTGAAGAAATAGAGAGAACCTTTGGAGGAGGCAAGTGCGGGCTTATTGTCTCGGCGATCAGCGGAGGAGGCGACAGTCCAATCATGGGCGGCATTAGCGGAGGCAGAAGCCGACACGAGAGCCGCCACCGGTGCATTGGCTAAGATCGGAGCAACAGCTGCCGCCATAGGCTCTCTAGAAATTGAAGATGAAGAAAAAGATGAGGAGGAGGAAAGATCGTTGTTGATACAGCAAGAAGTAGAGACCGTCGTTTTTTTCACTACTGAGGCCATTGTAAAGAAAAGTTTTTTCTTTGTTTTTTCTTTTTCCGGGGAAATTTTTGAGCTTGAAATGACATTTCTTTGCATTTGTTGCACTGTTTGGTTGCCAAGAAAGTGAGAGAAAATGGAGAAGAAAAGAAAATATTTTTTTTATTTGGATTTTTAATATAATTGCTGATGTGGAATTTTTTAATCCTAAGAATGGAGACTAGAGAGAGTGGAAAAGGGAATCCAAGAAAGTGTTGGGGTTTTCACTTTAATGAAATTTTGGTAATTTTGATAATTGGGTAATTGGGTGAGTTGGAGTTTACTCATAATAATTGGGTTGGGTTAGATTTAGGTTAGAAGTAATTAGTTAAATGGGTTTTAATGAGTAAATGGGTTTTATATACCCAACCTAATTATACCCACCCCAAACCCACTCAAACCTACCCATTTGACACCCATACAGTAAAGCAAAATGATTTTTATTTTGCAAAGCATAAAATGAGTCCATCAAAGCTAATTAAACAATGATCTTATCCAGCAAAGTAATAGGAAAGATTTCATCAAGGCCAAGTAAACATGTTCAAGAATGACAAAATAAAGTATCTGTCATGGTAAAATAAAAGATGTCCCGCAAGGTCATGTAAATTAAAGGAATTTAGCAAAGAAATATTAATTAAATTCAGTAAATTTGTATAAACATGATTAATATTAAAGTAAATATAATTAGTTATATATAATAAAGTAGCAACCAAAGAGAAAAGTGAGTTATAGATTTGGGTGGTGGATGCCAATTGAAGTTACATTACTCTCTCATTTCTCTTGCTAGAAGAATGTTTTATTTTTGTGAAAATGGGAATGGTGACCATAGAGCCTAGAGGCCAATCAGTATAAGAGGATTAGCGAGTAAGGGAGAATGAGATGAGTTTTAAACTTTGGTTATTGCCCCTTTGCTAAACGTGAAGTTCTCATCTTTCTGGACGTATAAGATATTACTGTTTACCAGACTTAAGAGATTAATTGAGTGGTGAATAATGTTTGGTAATATGGGATCAGACTTAAGAGTTTTGGTAGTGATGAAATTGAAGAGGTTTCGATGAAGCTAGAGCAAGAATGTGGTGCTGAGGAGATTGAGAAAGTTTAGGTGGTGATGGTTTTTTATATTGAAAGATTAGGAACCAAATTAGATTGATTTCAAAGCATGGGAGCCTCTCCTTTTAGAAAAATGAAACATTAGCTTTGTTGAAATGTCAGCTTCCTTGTGGGCGGGGAATCATATGACCTTTTTGTCATGGATGATGAACATGCATGGGTGTGTAGGTTGGCCCTATTTTTGCCCGATGTGGAGTATTTGGTTACATGAACTTGATTTGGTTTCTCCCTTGGTATGCTTGGTAGGGGTGAAATGATAGAAGGGGAGAGAAAATGAGAGAGAAAGGCGTTTGGTTGGGGGAGGAGAAAATAGGGGTAGACCGGGGAGTTTTTTCCTCGGCCCATCATTTAAGAAGAAAAAGTTTTCTCCCCAATTTGGGAAGAAAACTAGAGAGAAAAGTGGGGACTAGGGAGGGAGTGGGTTTGATGAGAAATTACTAATCTACTCTCCCCTTATTTAATGTTGCTTTCTTTTTTTTTACTTCCTCTTTCTTTTTCTTTTTCTTTTTTGGCTGGCATTTTGTTTTCATGTTTTGCTTTTTGCCTTCTTTTTTTTGGCATTGTTTTCATGTTTTGCTTTCCTTTTTTCATATCAAATGGAAACTTATTATTATTATTATTATTAGTTTTTCTTTTGCTAGATGTTTTATTAGTTGTGTTAGTTTGTAAGTTTGTAGTAATTAAAAAAATTAATTTTTATAAACTATTAAAAAATAGTTTTTTATATACTAGGGGCATGAGAGTAAATTTTTACAAACTACATTTTTTATCCTCTCATTTTTCTACTCAACTAAACAAAAGAGTTTTTCATCTCTCAACTTTTCCACTTCCTCAACCAAACACACAGAGAGAACACTAAATATTTTCTATCTACTCCCTGCCATTTTTCTATCCTCCCACTTTTCCAATCCTATCCATTTTCTATCCGACTAGATAAGGTGACTAAGAGCTACTAGTCAAGCATTTAATGGCCAATCTAAAGCATTTCGAGAGGCTAGGTTTTTAAAGCCTAGATTAAGCGTTGGAATTAATTTACTCAAGATTTATGCTAGAGAGGGAATGACAATTGCTTGGGCTAGCTGCATAAATTGGCCAAAAATCATGTGGAGAGAGAGAGAAAAAAAAAGTAGTATCATAATTTAAAAAAGGCATGCACTTTTGGTTGGAATGTGGCCGTCATTCGCTTGAATTACATACATCGAAGCAATAGGTTGTCAAAATCGGGATCCTACGTAGGATCGTGGGAGGTAGGTAAGATCGTGGTTCGTAGGATCGAATCGTAGATCGTAAGATCCTACCTATTTTTAGATTTTAAGCAAAAATCCTATTGATAATGACTTTGTATGTTATATAATCACTTAAAATATGAATCCATCCATTAAAAAAAAAAATTGCATCATAAAATGTAATTTACACGCACTACATTGTTCTTATGTTATTCTAACGAAACAAAATATATTTAACTTTTGACATAATATATCTAAAAAGTTCAATACATGTTTAATTAGCAATTAAGTACCAAAATATTATCTACACATATGGAAAATGTTTTCCAAATTCTAAGTTCCAAATCCAAAATAAGTTAGGCTAGTTAGCATATAAAAACTAGCTAACTACAAATTTACAATATGTAATTCAAAAAGAGAATTCTCAATCTAAGGTAAACTAGCTAATTACAAATATAAAATCTAAAAGAGAATTCCCATTCTAAATGTTCTTCTAATCCAGTCACTATCATTGTCATATCTCATTTCATCATCTATATCCTTCCTAGTATCAACATCCATGGCGTAATCATCGAAATCCCTAACTCTCTCAAATCTAGGTGGGGGCCAATCACTATCATCATCATTAGAACCATCATCATTCTCATGAAATTCATCACTAACATCATGAACTAGCACACTTTTTCCTTTGGCAGCAACTCTTGAAACCTCATCATCACCTAACATTGATAACCAAAATATACAAATTTTTTTGATAAGTATACAGATATAATTAGTGATTAGTGGTCACACATTCAAACTATACATTGATAACTTGTATAAATATTAGCTATAAAGGAAGGCTTTAAAGTTATAAATTAATACCTTCATTGTCTTCATCAAAATCTGCACTATCATCTTCTGAATCTACAGAATCTGTTGCTAACCACTCATCATCAGAAGACAAATTCTCCAAACCAATTTCTTCTTTTGTACTCAACGGTTTAGTTCTTTTCTGTTTTATCTTCAAGTTGTACATAACGAAGACCAAGTCATTCATTTTTTTTTTTGTGTAAGCGATTTCTCCTTTTTGAATGTACCTATAGTTGTAATAATTTTAATTGAGAATTCTCAAACACAGGGGAGGGGGGAAGAAACAAACTTTTACTAAGAAAGAAAATGGAAAACCATCTTGTCATAATATACCAAAGTCATTTGATCTTTCAAACGCACTCCAATTTCTTTCACAACCAGATGAGCTACATGTTAAGCTCAATATTCTTATAGCAAATTTTTTTCAATTCAGGACAGTCATCTCCATATGAGTCCCACCACTCAGTTGATACATATATGAATTATAATATCTTAGTCTTAAGAATAAAATTTACAACTAATAAAGATGAATTTGAATGTAAAACAAAAAACAAAAAATAAAATTGTTACCTGGCTGTTTAGTATCTCTGGCTAGTATGGCAGCTTCAATACCAAAGAGTCCCTTTGCTTGTTTGAATTTTTCAAGTTGCATATCTATCTTTTTCCTATCACTAACTTCTGGAACCATTCATTGAAGACACATATATAGTCCTAATTTAATATTTGAACCCAGATCAAAAGAAGGATCATAATGAATAGAAGGGTTCAAATAGTATCCCGCAGCATGCAAAGGCCTATGAAGTTGCATTTCCCATCGATCATCAATAATATCCCATATCTCTTTGTAACTACAATTTAAAATAGTGGATATTATATTAAAAAAAAAGACTATATATTTAATAAGGTAATGAATTAAAAACAAATGTAAATTTAAGGAAGATATAAATAAAATGGTTACCTCTTTTGAACATTATTGAAATTTTTCTGTATTTCTTCTTTTGCCTTTTCCATTTCTTGATAAACGAATCCCATTGGAGGTGTATCAGAGTCAACCATGTGAAGTACCTTTAAAAGGGGTATTGCAGCCTTCAAGCATTTGACAACAAGTCCCCAAAAGCCATTGTTATCCATAACTATGGCATGAATTCTTTTCCCTTCTTTTGTTTTTGCAAATTTACTACACCTCCATTGTTCAGAAGAAAACATTGTCATCAATTCTCCTTTGAACTCATTAAGGCATGACAATGTCAAATATGATGTTGCAAATCTAGTGGCAGCAGGTCTAATCAATTCCCTCCCTTTAGTGAAATCCCTCAACCAATTTAAAAGCATAGCTCTAGAATATATGAACGTTGTAATCTTCTTCCCCTTTGCAATTGTGTACTTATGGTCCTTAATCTTTTTTTCAAAATCCTCAAGCATCAAATCCAAGCAATGGGCAGCACATGGAGTCCAAAACAAGCACTTTCTCTTCTGCATCAACATCTCTCCAGCTAGTTTCTAGTTAGCAGCATTGTCAGTCACCAATTGCACAACATTCTCCTCTCCAACCCTATCGACAACTTCATCTAACATTTGACAAACTTTTTCAGCTGTTTTAGATATATTAGATGTGTCTATAGAGTATAGGAAAATGGTTCCTTTGGGACTATTCACCAAAAAATTACAAATGGATCTCCTTTTCTTATCAGACCAGCCATCAGACATAATTGAACAACCTGTTTTTTTCCATTCAACCTTATATTCTTCAAGCATTTGTTGTGTAAAATCTACCTCTTTCTTCAAGCATGTCTCCCTAATCTCATGATAGGAAGGAGGCTTGAGGCCAATCCCAAATCTTGAAATCATATCAATCATTTGCAGAAACTCCGGATTTTTGACACAATTAAAAGGGATGGCACTAGTGTAGAAGAATCTAGCAATTTGTTGGATCACTAGATCACGTTCTCTTTTTTTAAACACACGATTCATTGTTACTTGCTTTTTTTTTGTAACAAACTTATCCATGGAGCCTATGTGTTTGCCCCTCCCTTTTGATGAATGTAGTTGTTGTACTTCAACTAATTCATCATCACTGCCATCATCCTCTTCTTCTATAGTATACCACCTTTTCTTTTTTATAGATGCTTCAGATTGGGCATACAAAAGAGCCGCAAATTTTTCCCTCACCTTTTCTGGCACACTAGGACAAGCTGAAACATTTTTCCTAGTCCCAGCTAAATGATGCTTCAGCCTATATATACCCCCACTATGAATTTCTTTGCAATAATTACATTGAACTTGCCTTGAACCTACTTCAACATCATGTTCCCATCCCAGGTTAGACCTATTTCCCGGTGCATTTTTTCGCTTAATTTTCTTTCTAGCCAAATTAGACATTGTATATTTGTACTAAAGCTGCAAAAAAAGACACCAAGATACAGAGCATGCTCAAAAAAATCACACAGAAAATTCATCAAACAGGTTATGTGCAATTCTAAACTACTAATTGTGTTTACTAATATTTCTCAAAGAATCAAATACTAAAGATCCTGTTTCATAATTTTTCAAATTTTACTTAATTTAGTTAACAAAATAGAAAAATAAAAACATAAACACAACACAACACAACAATCTAGAATCAAGCTATCAAAGTACAAATAAATGATAAACTACTAACTTAGAAAGTACTAACTACCAAAAAAGATTACTAGAAAGCTTAAAGGCAGCAATGGCTCACGGCAACATCATTGAGAGGGCTGAGAGGTGCTGGGTTTTTGACAGAGGATTGAGGAGGCGCGGGACTGAGGTGTTGGCGCTGAATGTTTCTAAATGTTTCTAAATACTTAAGAAAGCTTGAAAGCAGCGATGGCTCACCATTGAGAGGGCTGAGAGGTGCTGGGTTTTTGACAGGGGATTGTGGAGGAGCGGGACAGAGCTGCTGCGTGCTGGAGCTTTTAACAGAGGATTGAGGAGGCGCGGGACTGAGGTGCTGGCGCTGAATGTTTCTAAATGTTTCTAAATACTTAAGAAAGCTTGAAAGCAGCAATAGCTCACCATTGAGAGGGCTGAGAGGTGCTGGGTTTTTGACAGGGGACTGTGGAGAGGCGCAGGACAGAGCTAGTACGTGCTGACTGCTGAAGCTTAAGTGTTTCTAAAATAGGCGAAAAACACATTTTGGTCCCTACATTTTCAGCCGATTTCCGTTTTAGTCCCTAAGTTTTTTTTTTACCGCTTTTAGTCCCTATCCTGAAAAACGCTTCCGTTTTGGTCCCTGCCGTTACATCAGAAACGGATATTGCAGACGTGGCAAACGGCAAAGTTAAATAATAATAAACTAATGTCCACGTGGCCTAAATTAATAATAAAAAATATTTTTTAATGCCACATCAGCATCTAAATTAAAAAAATTAATTTATTAATTTTAACTAAATAAAAAAATTAAAAACAGAATTAAAAACTAAAAATCTTATGAATTGAGATCTAAGTGTGCCTTGAACAAGAACACAAACCCAGATCCAAGAACACAAACCCATAAATTATTTAAAAAAAAAAAAAAAAAAAAAAAAAAAAAAAATAATCAAAGCTAGAAATTTCAATCTCAAAGCCAACCCACAACCACCAAAATAAAACCCACAACAACCCAGGCCAAGAAAATCAACCCACAACCACAAACCCACTAATCATTATTTCCCCACTCTCTACATTCTCATTCATCACCGAATACACACAAAACCACTGTGAAAACTCTCTCTCTCTCTCTCTTATCTCATTCTCTTTTGTTTGGTTGTTTTGAGTTTCGGATATGGGTGTGACGCTCCTACCAGATCTCGGCACCGAGATTCTAATTCCGGCCTGCGCGGTGGCGGAGCAACAGCAGCGAAGACTGAAGGCGACAGTGACGGCGGCTTGAAGATTGGTTGTTCTGGGTTTTGCTCGCTTGGGTATTGAATTCCCAAAACCCATACGTATGGGCAGCGAAGACCAAATAAACCCAGACTTTTGTGCCTTCTCCAACCCAGAACAGTGACGACGGCTTGAATTTGTATCTTTCGTTTAGATCTGTGTTTGTCTTTTTTAGATAAGATTTTGATTTGATTTAAGTTCTAGATCTAGTTTATCTTTTGGGTTTTGCATCAGATCTGATATGGAAATGCTCTATGTTCTATTTGTGCTTACTCTTTTGCTATTTTGATAACTTGACTGAAAAGAGAACACCAGAAATGATTGTTAAAATTTGAATCTTTGCTCTATTTTTATTTGGTCTCCAAGAATGGTGTAGTCTAAAAATAAATTTGTAATGCGATACAAATGAAGAAAATGTAATACATTAGATTCCTTAATTACATTGGCTAAGAAAATGCAAGAAAAGAAAAGTAAATTTTTAATTTTTAATTTTCTGGGCAAGCGTAGTTGGGGAAGAAAAATGAAGAACACGTTCTTCATGTTCTTCCAAAAAAAAGGAAAAAAAATTAATTTAACTAATTTCTTTTCTTTTTTTAAAAAAATAATTAGGTTATAAATTTTTATATTATTTTTATCTGACGTGGCTTTTTTCAAAAATTAAATTGCTGACATGGCATTTTTAAAAATGCAAATATATTTTTTTAATATTACAAAAATAGACACGTCAGCATTTACTGTTGGATCGTTTGCCACGTAAGATATTTCTGTTAAATGAGTAACGGCAGGGACCAAAACAGAAGCGTTTTTCAGGATAGGGACTAAAACGGGAATCGGCTGAAAATGTAGGGACCAAAATGTATTTTTCGCCTCTAAAATATTTAGGTTTTTGAAAACTTAACTTAAGTAGGATAGGTTTTTTTGAGATTTTATTTTTAGATAGGGGTAAATTTGGGACTTTAATTCATTGGGCTTGTGGGTATTGGACCTTTAGGTGGACCGGGCATTATTTTATTGGACTTACCCAAATGACCCAAATGAATCCCACTTAAAAAAAAAAAAAAAAAAAAAAAGCCAAAAAAGCCTAATGGTAGGATCAGTAGGATCGGTAGGATCCCATACAATCCTACGATCCTATACGATTCTACACGATCCTACAAACAATCCTAACATTTTTGCGATCCTGCTACGATTTTAATCTTTTTGGTGAAGTGGGATCGTAAAATCGTGCGATTTTACGATCCGGATCGCGATTTTGACAATCTTGTGAAGCGTGCATGTGTTATGGTGTATGAGTACCACATTAATTATTTTCCGAACTGGAAAATCTTATTATATACACACTCTCAATTGCACACTCCATATGCACTACCTTTTGAGATCATATTTTCAAAACACAATTACTATTAAAATTATGTATTTTAGTTAAAACTGTAAAATTATATTTTAAAAACAAGGTTTGAGTAATGTGGGCCCATGGCAGTGAGTGTGTGTGAGAGGTTAGTGTATAATAAAAGAGTATGACTATGTGTGTGTTTGGATTCCACTGAAGCTGCGTTGTGTTTGTGAAGCTGCGTTTTTGTTCTTCTTTTTTTTTTTTTTTTTTCACGCATTTTGGTGTAATGCGGTTACTATTCATGCACTGTTCATTGAACAGTAACCGCAAATGTTGACTTTCCACATTGAACAGTGTATACGTGCTGTAGGGACACGATTCTCAAACGGCCCAACAATGACGTTGGGCTCGCACATGGAGGATCCCTCACAATAAGATTTATAGAGAGTGGGCTTGAAAGGCTAGCGTTTGGTCACAGGGCGTTGGTCCAAACCGGACTTTAGGGAACTCAGATAAGAAAAGGCTTCAGCCTGGATATCCAAGCCCTACCGCTTTGTAACTTGGGGGATTGGACTCCTCGAATCATGTCCGAGCAACACTAATGTCTTTCTTCGGTTATCCGGCGGTGGGTTTTTCGTTGTGGTTTACATATATTATCCGGGCATTCTCATCCCTGGAGTTTTTCCCAGGAAGTGAGATGGGGGATCCCCCTTCTAATTAGTTTATCTTCTCTTTTATACTAGCCTACGTTCGTTGTCCCTCGTCCACGTGTAGGGTCAACTTTTCCAGGACTGATATTTGTCCCGTCAATCTAATCCCAGAATTGTTGGGGATGGTTAATAAAGCCTAAAAATCAGGTTCTGTTAGGTGCAGAGTCTTATCAGTGAAGGGTATTAAGGACAACTTCCCTGAGATATTTTCTGATCTTTAGAGTTTGCCCGTATGCCACTTTCATTAATGAGACTTTGGGTCTGCCGAGGACCAAGCTGTCCTCGGCTGTATCCTCGGGCCCTTTTGAGCTTCTTATCTTTAAGCTTGGGCCATGGCCTTCTTCGGCTTGGGCCTGTGGACTCCCCATAAGCAAGCAGGCCGGGCCCATAAATTATTGGGCCCCACAATAGCCCCTCAAAACCCTGCTGTCCAACACCTTGGTTGGAAAGGTGGGTTTTGGTAATATCGAGCCTTTATTGTGGCTCATTTAATTCAGCCATTGATCGACGTTGGCGACTCTTCACCTCCCCAGGGAATGCGCCGGTCTACAAGACGTTTCCCTCAATTTACGCGCGATGCGTTTATGCCGTTTGGTAATCTGTAGCATGCCTTTAATATCTTCCTTTTACGAGACCTCCCAGATTCAACGGTTTTTGATAGCATGGGGGAATGAAACGGGTGTATTGATGTTTGCAGATCTCCTTGGAGATCTGCACACATTAAGTAATCTCCTCTTCGTCCCCTATATAAAGAGAAGAAACAAGAGTTGTTTCTCCCACAGATGAATCCCTTTAATCCCCACAAAATTTGAAACCCTTAGATTCCTTCCGGAGTTTATTCTTGCTCTCCGGTTACATCTTAGCCTGAAATACACTCACCGTAGTATTAAGCAATGAAGGAACCATTCCCTTCCCAGAAACACTATGTTCTAGCGAAACTCAAAATGGTTCGGTCAGGGCAAAGATGGCGAAGACTCAAGATTTGTCCCGCCGTCCTTTTAGCCAAAATCCGAAGCAGGGACTCGTTACGTCACACTTTCGGCGTGACTGAGCCGAGGAAGCACATCATCAGTACCACCCGCTCTTTCACGAGCATATCTAACATGGCGCTAGCGTATTAGGAGTCAGGACTGGGGCAGGGACTAAGTGCCCCTGCTTCTTCCTCTCTTCGTTCACTGGCGCCCCCCTTTGCCTCTCTCTCTTCTTCTCCTCCTTCCTACTCATGTCCTCCATCTTCTTCATTCATCTCCTCCATCTTCTGCTCATGTCCTCCATCTTCTTCTTCCTTCGCGCTCCTTGATGACAAGAGCTTGCTGAAGTGCTTCCATGTGTTCCAATTCTTCTTCCTTCTCCTTCTTCTTTTTCTAAAGAAGGTTCTTCTCCTGATATGAGCAGTACTGAGGCAGAGATTGGAGAGACTTTGAAGACGAGTTTAAAAGACACTTGACTGTTTACTGATCTGTATTGCGGGGGCTATTGTTGCTTTAGCAATTCATTTTTTGTATAGGCTTGTTTAAGCCCTTCTTTGTACGTTGTAATAATTTTTCATATTAATAAAAGTTATTGTTATTCTACTTCGCATGTTCTGTTTATATGTTTTAATAAATTTGCAAATACTGCTCGGCATAATAGTATAGCATTTGAATCAATGACAACTAAGACCAAAATACTTGCTAATAAAAAGATGTCACCATAACTTTAACAGAATTACTTGACATAGCAATGCCGACCAGGGAGGGACGACACTTACCTCAAAATTAGCCAAGATGAGGACTGAGTATTCGATACGGTGTAAGAAGTAACTATCCGAGGACATGTCATCCGCAAAACGAACAGTTTCCTTAGGCTATTGAATAGGGGGTCATTTTGCCATCTTAACATACTGGCCTTAACATTTTACAGTATTTGAGCCGAGAACTTTCCCGTCCGCGTAGTTGGTGTTCCCCATAGGCTTGAGTCCGAGGACCATGCAATGCCTTGGTTCTGCCCAAAACTTTTTCCAGTACTTGGTTTCCCCATAGGCTTGAGTCCGAGGACCATGCAATGCCTTGGTTCTGTCCAAAACTTTTTAGAGTACTTGGTTTCCCCATAGGCTTGAGTCCGAGGACCATGCAATGCCTTGGTTCTGTCCAAAACCTTTTGAGTTCAATTTCTCCCTTTCTTCAGGTATATCACGAGGCGCCGAGCAGGAGGTTGCCCTCGGCAGCAGCTATTCCTCGGCGTGGGCCATAGCCCCTGGGCCCTTATGCAGAACGGGTCTGGGCCGCGAATTCACTAGGCCCACGAATTAAGGGGTATTTATGCAGTCTTTGGCCACGCGGTACTTTCTGATGTCCCAGTGTTCGAGGTGCGTCTTTACGAGGCTCCTTTAATCTTGTGGTTGCAGTTGACGTTGGAAGTTAGGCCAGAGCCATTTTGTCGGTAGCGTTCCTTGGGACGCTGCGTGAGTTGACTGCCACCACCTTGTCTTTTCAAATAAATAGAAGGGAGAGAGAGTTGCTTTATATACACACAGCTCCTTCAGTTTCCTCCCAAATCACAACTCCTATATTCAGTGCTGTCTTCCCTTAACACAACATGTTTGAGGCGAAGGTTGGGAAGAAAGAACTCTCTCCGCCACAGAAGCGCCGTGTCCTCATGAGACTCAAAATAGTAAGGTATGGGCACAGGAAGCATAAATTCAGGGGAATACTCCATTTCGACCGAGGGGAAAGGGTGTTTCTCCCCCTTTTAGTCAAAATTCGAAGCAGGTTCTGCTCATGCCAGAATTTTGGCGTGTCAGAAGAAAGATTCTCCGCCATCAGTGCCTCTGCCTTGTGGCAGGCAAATATTTAGAGAAAGCCCCTCAACTTCCGGCTCCCTGCACCTTTCCTTCAGCGGTGTAAGGCTCAAGTTGGGTTTCTTTTGCTGCCTGAGTTATGGGCGCATAAAAGCATTGAGGAAGAACTAGGTCTTGGAGCAGTAGCCAACCTCTCCTCTGATCCACTTCCTCGGCTTTATTTTATATAGTTTTTTCTTGTATCTTCCTTTCAATTATACAGTAAGCTTTTAACATAAGCTGATTCCAGCTTTTCATTGTACGATGTACTATTTCTTTGTTTTAGTAAAAATAGAAATTTATTTACATGTTTTGAGTACTGATCTTTTGGCAACACCACTTTGTGAATGGGTGTGCTCCATGTGTGTGTTTCTTCGAGAATATTTAGAGCAAGATATCTTGAAACATAATCTAACTAACTCTAATCTACCAATACTACCAGGCATTATACCGATAATTCATAGTAAGTCAAACTTAGGAAACTAACCGGGGTAACAGTTGAATATTCTGTGACAAGCGCGTGAATACCGTCCAAGGCTGAATCTCTAAATAATCCATCCGAGCAGTCGACTGGGAAGTAGGGAGCTCCGATTGTGCTTTTGTGTACTTGGTTTCCCCATTGGCTTGAGTCCGAGGACCATGCAAGGTCTAGGTTCTGTCCAAAACTTATATTTTTCTTTTCTTTTGCGTACTTGGTTTCCCCATAGGCTTGAGTCCGAGGACCATGCAAGGCCTTGGTTCTGTCCAAAACTTATGATTTTTCTTTTGTGTACTTGGTTTCCCCATAGGCTTGAGTCCGAGGACCATGCAAGGCCTTGGTTCTGTCCAAAACTTATGATTTTTCTTTTGTGTACTTGGTTTCCCCATAGGCTTGAGTCCGAGGACCATGCAAGGCCTTGGTTCTGTCCAAAACTTATGATTTTTCTTTGGTCAGCCCCTTGACCCTGACGGGGAGAGCTGATTTGGGGTCGGAAGCCCCTAGAGGTGCCCGTGCCGTTGGCGCTACAGGATGTAAGCCCTGGTGCAAGTTTATATCAGAGCAACAACTTCAGGTCACCGGAGATGGGGAAAAATTCGCGAGTCTCCGCTTGCTAGAGGGTTGACTCATGCGCCACCTGCGCCAACGCGCAAGCCTTCCCACAGACGGCGCCAATTGTAGGGACACGATTCTCAAACGGCCCAACAATGACGTTGGGCTCGCACGTGGAGGATCCCTCACAATAAGATTTGTAGAGAGTGGGCTTGAAAGGTTAGCGTTTGGTCACAGGGCGTTGGTCCAAACCGGACTTTAGGGAACTCAGATAAGAAAAGGCTTCAGCCTGAATATCCAAGCCCTACCGATTTGTAACTTGGGGGATTGGACTCCTCGGATCATGTCCGAGGAGCACTAATGTCTTTCTCCGGTTATCCGGCGGTGGGTTTTTCGTTGTGGTTTACATATATTATCCGGGCATTCTCATTCCTGGAGTTTTTCCCAGGAAGTGAGATGGGGGATCCCCCTTCTAATTAGTTTATCTTCTCTTTTATACTAGCCTACGTTCGTTGTCCCTCGTCCACGTGTAGGGTCAACTTTTCCAGGATTGATATTTGTCCCGTCAATCTAATCCCAGAATTGTTGGGGATGGTTAATAAAGCCTAAAAATCAGGTTCTGTTAGGTGTAGAGTCTTATCAGTGAAGGGTATTAAGGACAACTTCCCTGAGATATTTTCTGATCTTTAGAGTTTGCCCGTATGCCACTTTCATTAATGAGACTTTGGGTCTGCCGAGGACCAAGCTGTCCTCGGCTGTATCCCCGGGCCCTTTTGAGCTTCTTATCTTTGAGTTTGGGCCATGGCCTTCTTCGGCTTGGGCCTGTGGACTCCCCATAAGCAAGTGGGCCGGGCCCATAAATTATTGGGCCCCACACGAGCACTGTTCACGGACCCACAAATTATACTTTCCAGCAACTTTTTCATTAAAAATGGGTCTCATGATACTATTCACACATTTAAAAATTATTTTGTTACAGTGTTTTTAATTTGCAATTTTCAGTTTTAGTAAAATAAATTTTATCCAAATAGACTCTATATTACTCTAAATTGCACGGCCGATACGCACTACCTTTTTAAATCGTATTTTTATAAATACAATTTCTATTAAAATTATGTATTTTAGTTTAAACTGTAAAATTATATTTTAAAAACATGATTTGAGTAATGTGGACCCGTGGCAGTGAGTGTGTGTGAGAGGTTAGTGTACGAAGCGTGTGACTTTTACTCCTTCCAAAACTTGTCCCCTTCTATACCCACCGGACAGTATCGGTCTTACATAAAGCTTAAATGTAGTGGGCTTGTGTCACATGAATGAAATTGCTGACTGAAAGAATCAATACATGCACATATATGGACATTTGTGAACTTGGAGGCCTGTCTAACCTAGCCTCATCCATTCAATTCGTTGGGATTAGGGCCCATTTGTTATGACCCAAAAAAGAAGTCTTTAACAGAGGTGTACTGAACATCACAAGATATGATTATAAATTTATAATGTACTAAAGATCACTAACGACGAGTATGGATTCGAGTCAATTCCCCATGCCGACAAGGAGAAAGTATATGTTAAATGTTTCAACAAGTTAGTGTTTAAACTTTTATGCTAAAGGCAATGCCAACAGAATCATTTGGGTGTGTACAAAATTACATGTCTATCTCAGTCAATATGATAAAAACATGCAGGACAATAACTACGTTACCAATGGTGTTCTGAGTCACTAAAGCATTTTTAATAGTGCTCCAAAGTTGAGACCTAGCTATAACTTTGATTTGATTCTTTAGCTACTATGATGAAATGATGCTCTTTCAGTTTCATGATTCGTTCGGTTTGGAAACATCTTCTTTAATTTTTTCTTAAAAGTGTGTTAAAATATACTTGTATTTAGAAAAATTAAGAAAAAAGATAAAGTTTTAAAAATTACACATAAAAGCAAAAAACTAGCTTATAAACTAGTCTCAAACACACAAGATATGGAGAAGGAAAAAAAAAAAAAAAGGTGCACACCACTCACTAAATTCTTATTCTTTTAATGTCATCACTCTTATTTACATATCATTTACTCAAATATTGCTTTGCATGGCCAGTTGTCAAATACTATTTCAATAGAGTTGAAACTTGAAAGTTACTTTTCTTAGGCTAATAAGCAGTCAATATATAATTCCTTTTTGTAAAAGCGCAGTTAGAAATGCATGAATTAATGCACTGTGATAGCAACACATTACACGTTTATATAGGCCCACTGCTGAAATGTGACCTATATAACGCTATTTCAGCCTGAAATCAAGTAATCCTATGTTAATCACTGTTTATTAGTGGGCATTCGTTCATGCATCGGTTGCGACATACGAAGAAAACAAATGGATATGGTGATGACACAGATGCTTGCTTATGTCCCTTGTTAACGTATTTATTAATGGTGAAGACAGTGATACAATAGCAGACAACAATGTAGCTCCATCATCCATGTATAAAGTGGACTTTAATTGATTATCAAAGTGTGAGATTAAAGCGAAACAGCTAGCTAGCTAGCTCCACCAGTTTCTTTATTTGACATGGACTTTATATAAGGATCGGTCTTATAGCTTTTATAAAAAAAAAAGGTATGGTTGCGTTAGTCCTCTTTGTACTAGTTAAAAGTTTGATGTCAACTACAATTGCGGTTTTAAATACCAGGTAAGCTAGCAAGTAATTGAAATGGCAGAGTACTGGGTGCATGTGGTGCATGGCATTTGTGGTTGCGTCTTGCGTGATTAATTTTTATGACAATGCATGGCCCGAATCTGAGAGACAACGGTGTTGTTGGAAACTACAAGCTTCCTTTTATTATAAAACATCATGCAAAAGAATGCTTCTTGTTCTTCTTTTCTTTTTCTTATTTTACTTTTTTAATTAGTTTTTTTATACAAGCGATAATGTGAAAATAGAAAGATTAAAATTAAAATAATATAGAAAGAAAAAAATGGAAGCAAAAGAAAAATAAAATGATAAATGAGTACTTTATGTCATTCGGCCTAATGGCCTACATTCACATAAAAAAGCCCTTAAAAACTATACATATATTTACTATCAAAAATTTTGTATCACAAGGAACCAAAAGCAAAGTATTTATAGAATGTTAAACCCTAAACTAATAGGATCATTAGACTTGCAATACAAGTAGAATTATGATTTCTTTGTTTGCACGCTAAATGGATTGGACTTAGGCTTGATTACGACTAGACCTTGATATCTTTAACATCTTCCTTCAAACTCATGGTGGAAGCTTGAAGATAACTTGACTTTGAGATATAAGTTCAAGAAGATGATCATAAGCAACCGGAGTAGATGTAGAATGATTCAAGCACAATATGGAATGAATCGTGCGAAACACTAGTGATGGCAGCAAACAGCAACAACTAATGAACGCCTGAAGACAACTACAATTGCTTAAGAATTGTTGCAACAGTGACCAAAAAGTGGCTGCTAGCCTGCTATCGTTGAAGGATGGCTACACTAGTGTCCTAAGGAATGTTGGCAAAAGACAATGTCGTAATGATGCACATGAATGAGTTGGTGAATTTTTCATAGATTGAATCCAAAAAAGGATAATTGATGGCCAATCTATGTGACTTATGAGCCTCATATGGAAAAACATGCCCCAAACTCATCATCTAAGCAAAAAAATGGAAAGAGATAGTGCCATGTTATAAGAAAATTAGTTGTCAAAAGTGGTTGGAAAACAGCAGCTAATGGTGTTTAATGGCCGAGTCGAGCAATCGTTTGTTTAGGGTTGCTTGAAATCCAATGGAAACCAGGAAAAGTAAAACATAACTCTAAGACGATTGTCTTGAGGAACAGTGGTTGAAGAAGACATGAACAGTATTTGAGACACTAGAAGGGCAAAGTTGTGGCTCTAATGCCATGTGAAAATTTAATAAAATAGAAAGACAAAGCAGAAGCAAGAGAGAGATAGAGAGGAATAGAGAGAATTCATGTGATTTGACTTGATAGCTTACATCTATTAAATAAAATTCTTGATGACTACATCTTTACAATTAAATAGTAAACTATGTATCACAATAAACCCATAACATGATTTTATAAGAGGTTAAACCCTAAACTATTATAATTACAAAACTTGCAATATAAGTAAAATTATGATTTATTGGCTTGCACACCAAATAGGATTGGATTTGGGTTTTACTAAAATTGAACATTGATATCTTTAACAAAAGTAGGGAAAACTAGCCTCATTTAGAGTGGTTTTCAATGGAGGTGGATAGAAATTGTCATCCCTTAGAAAGGGAGGTCATTTGCTCAAGCTTATTTACAAGTTTTTATTAGGCTGATTAGATAAATTTACTTAAAATAGCTATGTTCTATTTTTATTACTTTTCATAGGGCATAATGGCAATTATAGTATAATGAAAAGTTACTAATGAACTTCAATAATATAAATGCAACTTTTGATAAGTTTTGTTTCTCTCAACAATTTTTTTTTTTTAATACTTATTACTTAAAAAATGTACTTTCTTTCTAAATTTATACATCTTAAGAGCATTTGCATCAGTATGTGTAGAAAAATGTGTAAAATTAACACATTTAAACTCCAAAATCACTCACATCAGGCAAATTAAAGATGTATAAATAAAGTTATTACAGTAACCATATAAATATAGACAGTTTCTGCAACTTTATATATCGTTTTTCAAAAAAAACAATTCTAACCTCATCAAATTCCTCTTTTTTTTGTCTCAAACTTTATGAAGATAATAATAAACAAAGAATAAAATATAATTATTTAAATAAAATATAATGTATAATAAATAATCTGATATAGATATTTTTGAAAATTAGTTATGTAAAATAGAAAAAATATGTTATTATGCTAAAATAGATAAGAATTTTTACACAAATTGATGCGAATGCTTATTAATAAACTTAGTCATCTACCATCTTCTTCGGTTCATGATCAATTAATTCAAACTTGAGTACACATTTGATTTGTATTTAACTAACCATCTTATTGAGTTAAACTCAATCTAATCACAACCAAATTTGCTTTATTTAGAACCCTTTTAAGTCCTTAACTTATAAGACTAGGTATGCATTATCTTCCCTTAATTGTTCAAAGAGTACTAATTTTTGTGCAGTTTAGCATAAAAGGTAGTTATGATTAAGCAATGTTCACATAAAATCCGGCCCACCCGTGTACCAAAAAGCCGAACCCCACATGGCCCAAAAGGCTCCTTTTAGGCCCAACACCCCTTACCTCCAACTTCCCCTCCACCTTCATAACCCCCCCTATCTCTGTCTCTCTCTCCAACAATCGCAACTCTCTCTCTCTCTCTCTCTCTCTCTCACACTCTCGCTTTCTGTGCAAAATGGAGCCATGGCTAGACGACTTCACCGACGACCTTCAAAGCCTAAGCTTCACCTCCACAGCCACCACAAACACCACCGCCGACATCAACCGAAGCACGAGCTCCGGCTCCGAAGCCACACTCACGGCTTCCTTCGGCTCACTCGGCTCCACCTCGACCACCAAACACCACGCGCCTTCCTCCGACCCTTGCTGGTCCGCTATCAACCGGATCCGCTCCGAGCTCCAGACCCGCCAACTCTCCCTCTCAGACCTCCGCTTCGTCGCCCGACTCGGCTCCGGCGACATCGGCTCCGTCCACCTCACCGAACTGAAAACAACCGAAACGAACTGTTGCCTCTTCGCGGCGAAAGTGATGGACAAGAAGCAACTGGCGAGCCGAAGCAAAGAAGGTCGCGCGAGGACCGAGAGGGAAATTCTGCAAATGCTGGACCATCCTTTCTTGCCCACGCTCTACGCGAGCATCGACGCGCCGAAGTGGCTCTGCCTGCTGACGGAGTTCTGCCCCGGCGGCGACCTCCACGTCCACCGTCAACGCCAACCGTCTAAACGCTTCGCCGAATCCGCAGTCAGGTGCGCACGTTAGCACACACTCTCTCTCTCTCTCTCTCTCTCTCTCCCTCTCATTAATAACTAAGTAACTAAAAATTATAATAAGTACAACTTACGCGCTTAATTTATTTATTTATTTTTCATTTTTCATTTGCCCCCTCTTTTTAAATATTTCGAAAATTTGAAGGAGAGGCCGGGATTCCCTGTGTGCTATTTCACGGTCACCTGTGGGGTCCACCATCAGCTGATTCCTATCGGAGATGGACCCACTGGCAAAGCTGTGTCAGTTCTGTATTTGCTGGCTGGCTGGCTGATCGGTTTTTGTTGAGATGCAGCTAATTATTTGTTTACGCGTCAGTCACTTTGCGAAAAAATAAATTTTAATTTTTTTTATCTGTTAAATTGACCCATGATATTAACTTCCGTTTTTACCTATTATAGACAAAAACAAAAATCATGTTATCAAATTGTAATCGTGTCATTAGTCACGTGATGGTTATGTAGTTGGTCCGAGCTACAAGGAATGATTGAATTGCGGGAAGTTAAATGGAAGAAATTATTAAGTCTTCCTAGAATATAGCGATATTTTGCTATGAATTTAATTAGCGGCGGACATAGTTAGCACCTAATAATTACTCTCTCTCAAATGGACAATCTAGTCATATAGGGCTACCCATTACGATTAATGGAGTAATAATTAATTATATCACTAACTTTTAGTCGTTTCCAATTCTGTATTAATTTAATGTGGAGGTTGTCTCAACCAGTGCACTGATATTCCTTTAATTTAGACCATTAATATCGCATAGACATATGTCATTGCGTTACATGAACTTCGTGTCATTGTTGGTTGAGCAAACAAGTAACTTATATTTAATTTTGGATAGAAAGAGCAAACAAAGACATTAAAATTCACATTGGTTAATAAATATGCAACCGTTGGGCTATACTGTAGGTAGTATGAGAAAGGTTTGCACTTTAAATGAAACGCACTGATTTTGGAATTGAGCCTGACTAGGCATTTAGGGGTACGGTCGGTTTGGGATTTATTAGATTTTGTACTATAGACAGTAGGCACTAGGCACTAGGCACTAAGGGCCGTTAATTAAACAGGTGGATGGGATGGATAGGTTTGCTTGTGGTTTGAAGGAGTTTGTGGTACACTAACGCATGTATAGTGCTACTGCTATGATTGAAAGTTCTAAATAGAATTATTATTTATAAAAAAAAAAAAAAGCTATATGATTAATAATTCAAGTTGTGCTTTTCTAGAAACTGGGAGGGCATATATGTCTTTTCATGGCAATCACTTTGGAAGATTAAAAAAAAAACAAAAAGTATATATATTATTTTCGATGAGATTGATTATTGGTATGTCCATGAAATCAGTATATCATATATTCTGGTTTTGGGTTCCGTTATCTTTCGCGGGATTTCTGGGAATTTTTTTTTTTTTTTTGGGGGGTAAATTTCTGGCCCCATGTTGATATTATTTTTTTTGGCTGATTTTAAATATATTTCTTTGCCTTATTTCCCGCCACTTCTAGAAATTCTATAAGCATCTATTTTATTGCTACTTTTGTTTTGTTGTTTTGCCTTTTTTTTTTCCTATTCTTCTTGAGAGTTTTATGTGGATCATGGGCTGCTTTGCAATGGGTTTTGATGAATTATGTGATTTTCTTCAACCGTTCAGACATATTTGGAAAGCATACAACAATATGGTGACAAACGTGGGCAACGCCTTGCAAATTGCCATAAGATTTGATGAAACACATTTGGAAAGTATAAAGTATAAACAACAGTATGGTAACAACAAACAAAAGCGCACAACGCCTTGCAATGAATTTTTCTGCTGATGTGAAGTTGTGAAATCTCATCTTTTTAAAGAAATTATGGAAGTAGACACACACCAACATTCTAAAACAAAGGAGTACAACAAATCCATTTCATCAATTAAGTCATATTATTGGGGTTGAAAATTGTTCTCAATTTTTAGAATTTTAGTTTTGTACTAATATGTTAGTGTTTTACTAATTAAAATTTTTAGCTGTTTAAAGGTCAAAGAATTTTTGGGAACAGTGGAATAGAACATGGTCTCACTCGGTTTCTGAAGCCTCCATCCCCTTGTCCAGTTATGCCCTTAGATTTTAATAATAAATCAGTTGATCACAATTATATGAGTGCATAGATTTTTTTATTAATATTTTTAATGGTACCCCGTGCCCCAATAGAGGACCAATGAGTGACCTATGAGGGGAAATCACGGTTATTGGCATTGTTGCAATTTGTTTTTTCATGCGACATTAGTGCAATTTAATTGAACATGTTGGGTGGTAAATGCTTCTCTGTCCAAAAACCATGGGGACCCCGTGGAAACAATATTGTACTTGTCCTATTCTATCTTCTTCTTCTTCTTGTTCTTATATTAATCTTGTTTGACTTGTCGAAGTGATTAATCTTATAATGAGTCTGTCGGTTAATAATAATACTAATACTAAACTATAAATTGTGTCCCCAGATTCTATGCGTCAGAGGTGGTGGTAGCTCTAGAGTACCTTCACATGATGGGGATTGTATACCGAGATCTAAAGCCAGAAAATGTGTTGATTCGATCCGACGGCCACATCATGCTTACCGACTTTGATCTATCATTAAAGTGTGACAGCTCTACATCAACGGCTCAGATAATTTCTGATCAAAACCCACCAATCGTGGCCCCACAAAAGGACTACTACCCAATGGATCCACCTCCATTCACTTCGTCTTCATGCATTATTCCCAATTGTATAGTCCCCGCTGTATCGTGCTTCCACCCCAAACGCAAAAAGAAGAAGAAATTGGGCCATCGAGGTGGGCCTGAGTTTGTGGCCGAGCCCATTGATATTCGGTCCATGTCTTTCGTTGGGACCCACGAGTATTTGGCTCCGGAGATTGTGTCTGGTGAGGGGCATGGTAGTGCTGTGGATTGGTGGACACTAGGGATATTTATATTTGAACTATTTTATGGGGTCACGCCCTTTAGGGGCGTGGACAACGAGTTAACCTTAGCTAATATCGTGGCTCGTGCCCTCGAGTTCCCAAAAGAACCTGCCTTGCCCGCCACGGCTAAGGACCTCATATCACAACTATTGGTTAAAGACCCGGCAAGGCGACTAGGGTGCACAATGGGTGCCTCAGCCATCAAGCACCACCCATTTTTCCAAGGGGTCAATTGGGCATTGTTAAGATGTACACCCCCACCTTATATCCCTCCCCCATTTAGTAAAGAAGTTCTGTCACATGAAACTTGTTGTCCTGAGACTTCAGTGGAATATTATTAAGAAGAAAAAAAAGATCTAATAATACAAAGTACAGCTAATGACTTGATTGGTCGAATTTTTGATTTGATCGTAGATTAGAAAGTTTACTAGGAAGTGAGATATGGATGAATTATTGGGAGGTTAGAAGAGTTGCTATCATACAGATAGGTATTGAAAGCCTTGCGATAAGCAAGGTAGGCATGAAATTGATGGGTAGCAGATAAAATTGAACAAGAATATTTTTGGTTTCTCAATCTCACACGATAATAGCGACAACCGGTTGTCAACTTCCCATTTCCATTTTGTTTTAATATTTTGTGTCTTTGGAAAATAAAATTCCTTTGGTGGTTTATAGGGCTATAGAAATCATTGTCAACGCTAGAGTGTGGAAACTTTGGATCCCGACAACTTAAAACATAAACAATGATATTGACTTCGGGGGATGGATGATATTGAAAAAGCCGGTGGCACCGCGTAGTTGGTTGTCCACCGATCGCGGGGGCGGAGCCATGCCCAAGGGCATGCATCGTGCTGGGTTGTGTGTTTGCTTGCGAAGAACAGGTCCCCACCACGTGATCTGCTTTGTGCAAGGAAAAAAATGTGGGGCTGGGCACAGTGCTCAGGATAGCCAGTCTTTAGTTTGTTTTCTTTTTGGTGATACGCATGATACTTGTCCTCGTTCACTGTATTATCGTTTAAAAGAAAAAAAAAAAAAAAAAGTTGTGTGATAATTTGATTGCTGGGTTTGGGAAGATCATCTAAGTCATAGACTTCTCTCTTGGAAAATATTAAGAATTGTGAACTGAACTACAATGTTGACTAATATCTCTTTATTATAGCGTAGAGAAGTTGGAACTTGGAAATGCTTCATCTTTTTCTTTTCTTTTTTTGATGGGATTGAGAATGCCTTTTTTATCTGGTCTTTGTAATTAAAACTTTGGGTCCCCCTTGTGATTAAATTTATTGGCCCATCAATGGGTTTTTCTTTTTTTCTTGTTTTGGATGGAGTCAATGGGTGTATTTGGTGCATAATTGCTATCAAGTTATGCAATTTCGGACTTTTGAGTTTGATCATGTAAGATAAGCAATATAATAATTAGATGCATTCGCAAAAATTAAAGTTTTCTGGGTAGTGTGCTGTATGTGTGTTTTTTTATTTATTTAATGATACCCATATAAGTATTAAACCTTTATTGAACATGGTAAGGAATTGGCATAAAAGTTAACTGATTCGACTGTTGAGCCATTTGTTCAACTATTAATTCAGTTATTAGTTTTTTTAAGAATTAAAAAAAAAAAATCATATGAGGAAAAACACTTGATAGGAAAACAAATAAACAAGAATATGATAAACTAGTAGTCAATTTAGACATAATTAAGGAATATGCAAGTCTACGTACTAAAGTTTTAAAATTAATATATTCTAAGAAATTGTTGATGTATAGTTGATTGAACAACTAGATTTTGATTGGTGGACGCCTACAGGCTACAACAAAGGAAGAGAATGATGAGGGTCATTGAGTAGTGTGATTCTGGTTATAATAAGATGTCATTCGCAAAAATTAAAGTTTTCTGGGTAGTGTGTGTGTGTGTTTTATATATATATATATATATATATATATTTAATGATACCCATATAGTTATTAAACCTGTGTTGAACATGGTAAGGAATTGGCATAAAAGTTAACTGATTCGACTATTGAGCCATTTGTTCAACTATTAATTCAGTTGTTAGTTTTTTTAAGAATTAAAAAAAAAAAAAAAATCATATGAGGAAAAACACTTGATAGGAAAACAAATAAACAAGAAGATGATAAACTAGTAGTCAATTTAGACATAATTAAGGAATTTGCAAGTCTATGTACTAAAGTTTTAAAATTAATACATTATATGAAATTGTTGATGTATAGTTGATTGAACAACTAGATTTTGATTGGTGGACACCTACAACAAAGGAAGAGAAAGCGACGAGGGTCATTGAGTCGTGTCAGTGAGGAATTCTGGTTATAATAAGATGTCATTCGTAAAAATTAAAGTTTTCTGGGTAGTGTTGTGTGTGTGTGTGTGTTTTATTTATTTATTTATTTAATGATACCCATATAGTTATTTATCCTGTGTTGAACATGGTAAGGAATTGGCATAAAAGTTAACTAATTCGACTATTGAGCCATTAGTTCAACTATTTGATTCAGTTGTTAGTTTTTTTAAGAATAATAATAAATAAATAAAATCATACGAGGAAAAAAACTTTATAGGAAAACAAATAAACAAGAAGACGATAAACTAGTAGTCAATTTAGACATAATTAAGGAATATGCAAGTCTATGTACTAAAGTTTTAAAATTAATACATTCTATGAAATTGTTGATGTATAGTTGATTGAACAACTAGATTTTGATTGGTGGACACCTACAACAAAGGAAGAGAAAGCTATGAGGGTCATTGAGTCGTGTCAGTGAGGGATTCTGGTTATGATATTTTTGTGTGGATAGGTTTAATAAATGTCAATACAATCCTTATATATAAAGTTCATAGAAAAGTCAAACTCTGAAGTGTATGTTCATTATCAGAATTCGATTTGAAAAGCGATTATTAAAGAGTAGAGCTCTTTGGGTTAATTATATGAATTCAAGAATTGTCTTCCAAAATAAACACTTGGTCTCAATTCTTGTCCTTACTCGAACTTAGGGGTGAGTCAAGTGACAATGTTTGACACGACTATTGAACTTGAAACACTTTTGGCATGGTAGTGTTTAATATAAATTGGCTCATGTCATAACGAATTGACCCACTTTGACATGATTTTTTTTTGGGGGGGGGGGGGGGGTTAAATGGCTAATATATTAGACTAAACATAAATAGAAATAAGTCTATTACAAACATTTGTTACTTTATCTAGAACAAGCAAGTTATCCACCACATTAGGTAGGTGATCAAAAGTTACAAAAACAGAGTTTAAATTAGCGCTAAGTTTTGTCAATGCATTAGCACATTGGTTGGCTTATCTGTAGATGTGATTAATCTGAGTCCAAGGCATCCATTAGAAAGTTCTTGCAATCAATAAGTAAAGGCTCCATGTGATGGTTAGAAGCAGAATTCTTCATAAATTAAACAATAAACAAAGCATTCATTTCAACAATTAAGTATAAAATTCCTATTGCCACATACTCTTGGTGCGATGGTCACTCCACAAGTATAAGTGCTTGTGAGGTGTGGGACAGTAAAGGTTAAGATTCAAGTTTCCAGTAGGAAGCTTTACATACATATGCACTTAGATTATTCTAGAGTAAAATTTCTATATTGTATTAAAAAAAATGTATAGAATTCCTAAATTAGAAGCAAAGTTGAGCCCATCTCTCAAGGCCTAAAGTTCTGCTAAGTAGCTGTTAGTGTTGCCTTATGGGCCTACTTTCATTTTGGCTCTTCCAATTTTCATTGCTTTGACTTTGGTTTTTGAATCATTAGCGGCCTATTTGGTACATGTATTTAAACACATGTTTTCAATTTTTAAATAATATTATACATATTTTCACATATTTTTTCACTCAAATTTTCAAAAATACAAATAATATTACTAGAACAACGTTACCCAGACCCGGTTTCGTTTATCATTATGAAAAATCAGCTTTAAATTTAAGGCCTCAAAAAGTCTCGGGCTGGCCCATTCAATATATATCTAGTTTTCTACCAAAACAATACCTTTGATTACGTAGTCGTCACGTCACAAAATAAAATTGTTCACAAGGAGCTTGGGACGGCAAAACGACGACAGTTCACTTGTCGTCTGAATTCTAAACAATTTGAAGCTTCAACGACAACAGTCATAAAACGAAGAAGCTCTCATAGTTGTACTTGTAAGCCAGTTCAGCTCACTTCAGCTTGAAGCTCTGAATCACAAAATCAAAATCAAAATCCCCAAACTTTTTGAGCTCTGAATTCTCCTTCCAGAAAACGCTAGCGAATAGAGAAGAATGGAGGAACCTCAAAACGGCGCCGTAGGCTCTGCACCAGCAGAGACTGAAGAGGAGCCCATAGTCGGGCCGGGTCCTGCCCCGCGCGCCCGACCCAAGCGACCCCTCCAGTTCGAGCAGGCCTATCTCGACGCGCTTCCCTCCGCTAACATGTAAGCTTCAGTTTCTCTGCAATTTCTGTATTCTTTCAAACATGGTTTAGGGTTTAGGGTTTAGGGTTTATGCTTCAGAAACTCAATTGAATTTGGGGGTTTTTCACTTTTACAGGTATGAGAAAAGTTACATGCATCGCGACGTGGTCACACATGTGGCTGTCTCTCCAGCAGATTTCTTCATCACTGGAAGCGCTGATGGTAAAACCACACACATTGTTTTTGTGCTTTCTCTTAATTAGTAGAAATTTGTATTATGTGATATAGTGTTACTTCTTTTATGTGGTTGTTTAGTTAGCATTGGATATAAGTTTAGTGTGCGTTTGACATGGATTATTTTTGCCAATTTATTTTACTATTCAATTTATTTTTTCTACTATTCGTGGGGCTTATTGCACTTTTTAGTACTATTCATCAGATACTATTTCAGCTAACTTTTACCTTTATCTACAATATTTTCAACAAAATAAACTGATCTCAAATGGATACTTAGTGTAAATGCCCCTGGATTACTCGGCAACTGAGTTGCCTGTAGGTTCTACTAGCTAGAGGCGAGTACAAAGGGTTCCCGAGTTATATGTATGTATGTATATATATATATATATATATATATATGAATCACCTAGGTGAACCTTGGTGAACAATGAGTGGTTGAGACTTGAGAGTAATCAGTATGAAGGTGACAATGAAGTTTTTAAATGTTTTAGATTTTTGCACTTTGCATTCTCCAACTTGAAATACTTTTGTATCTTGAGACTGCCTAGTCTTTAAATGGAAAAGAAAAGGGGGGGCAGGGGGAGAAGACCTTTGAAGTTGGTTGTCTTGTCATCGTGATCGTCACTCATTGTCTCATAGTGTCACAACCTGAGAAAAGAGCTAAGACTCAGCATGCACCCACACAACACATGCACTCATAGAATCTAATCCAATCCAATCCAATCCAAATTAGGGTGTAACAATCTTCCCCACATAAATGACTGATGTATGTTCTCAGGTTTCATGTTGTGCTGCACTGTCTCCAAGCCATACAACATTACTAGGTTGCCTATGATACCATTTGTCATGAATCGAGTAAAGCAATATCCACATTTGTTTTGTAAGACTAGTTTAGTTACAATTAAGATTTCTTGTAATGGCTTATATGGTCCAAATCAACCTAGTGCATGCCTGGTGTGGGTCTCAACACATGTCAGCACAACATACACGCACCAATACAATATAACCCAGTCCAAACAATATGGGCAGTATCATGTATAGTCATAATCATCCTCATTCTCTTTACCAAGTCAATTTACTTCATGGAATTTGAAAGAAATTATGTGCTAAACTATGTTGGGTGCTGTAACAATACAAAGTCTTGGACCAAATTATTTAACCATTTAGGATATTATTCGTTTACATTAGTTTTTCTGTTTATTTGACTGACTGAACCTGCTTTATTTTTCTCATAGTAGCACTCAATTTATTTGACAATAGTTTTGTTTGGTGGGGCTATTGGTGGGGATAGCTAATAATACTAAATTCTATTCCATGAACTGACAACAGTTTCTGAACATGTTTTTGTGTGTCTTACACTTTGCTTTTATTATTATTATTATTATTTTGAAGAAAAATAGGGGGGAAAGGATTGACAGTAAGGATACACATGTTAGCAACTTTGTTCTAATTGAATGTGAGGTACAATATATGGGAAGATGCTTTTGAGTGATTCCAATGTAAGCAACACTCAAGAATGTGTGATGTGTTATTAAGTTAAAGTAGTTGAGGTTCAATTTTATTTATTTATTTATTTTTTTTAAAGTTAAAGTAGTTGAGATGGCAGCAAATGCTTGCTTGAAGTCAACCATCAAATGGAGTGGAGGATGGATTCAAAGATGGTTTTGTGCATAAATTTAAGTGAGATAGTGATGATCATAGTTGAGACTTCATGGTAAAAGATGTGGTGCCAACATATGTAGTTATAGGTTGTAATGTTTGAGACAAGTGAGAAAGTTGTCTGAGGGCGTTTGTTCATGTGAAATGAGTAGAAGGGGTGGCAGAAAAAAAAATTGGGTTCTGATTGGGACAAGTTGTTGCAGCCTTTAGTTATTTCAAGATAAGAAGCTGCATAGTCAAGAAAGGGAAAAGTGACTTTTCTTGCTGCCTTAATTGTTGGTTTACCTATTAAAAGAGAATTTCTTATGCTAGATATTTCCTTTGGCCATATGAGATGACTTGAATTGGTAAGACAATGTTTTTTTTTTTAATTGGTATGTTACACACATCCAATGGTCTGGAAGCCATGACCTTGCCCTCCACAGTTATAGGGGAAGAGGTGCTATATAAGCAGGAGTTCATTGGCTTAATACTAGACAATACTATGGTATTGTTTTAATTGTCCAAAAAATTGAAATGAAGCAATAGTGCAATACTTATTTGAACTTTTTGTAGTTTGAAGTGAATGGGCTCTTTATACTTGCAGCATATTTTGTCAGTAGTGATATCTTGGAATATGATAAAATTCAGTTAACTTATTTGAATGGAGTATCGATTACTCTATTTTTAGCCAAAAGAGAAAAGAAAAGAAAAGAGTATCAATTACTCTATCACTTTGTGGAATGAACCTGGTTGTTGTGGTGATTTCCCTAATTTTATTTTCCTTTATATCATATGCTTATTGGATCAAAGCAGTCTAGTGGAATATATGCTGTAACATTGTGACCCAATACAGCCAGATCATGTTGGGATATTGTATCTAATGGGATGGGCGTGTGATGAAATTACTCTTAACTTATCAGTCTGATTGCTTTATTCTCACCCTTTTTCCCTTCCCTCTTTGATTAGGGCATTTGAAGTTCTGGAAGAAAAAGCCTATCGGTATTGAGTTTGCAAAGCATTTTAGATCCCATCTCGGTCCAATTGAAGGAATAGCTGTGAGTTATTTCTCCTTATATGACTCCTTGTTTAAGCATGTGGAATCTTGTTTATCATTAATCCTTACTTTGATTCTCAATTCATTTCTTATAAATTATGTATATGCATAAGTTGCATGTGCTTCCTTTTATGCATATGTGTGATTTTGTTTCATGGAGTTAGTACTGCTCATAGCATCATGTCATTGGTCATTCTTTTTGGATTGCTGTTAGTTGAAAGCTATGAAATAAGAGTAACATTGTTTACTTTGGAGTCTGCAACATCATAGGCTACTTTCATATTCAAAATCTTTACTGGTGATGTGTTAAAACAACCACAATAAGTACCAGTTTTAATTTAAAAAGTGAAGTCATTTATGTTTAGGCATAGACAAGGCACATATGCCCGCACAACCTGAGTTTCAGTATCCTAAATATTGTTCATCTTGTTTAGAAATGCAGATTATGACCTGTATTAATTTTTCAATATAAAAATGCATGCAAAGTTGTATTTTGGAGAACTACAAACTGTTTCAATCTACTTCTCAAATAATCTTAAAATACAGATTAGTTCGATTTAGAGTAGTCGAATCACACTTATCAAAAAAAGAAGTGGCCCAATCGTGTTTTAGCTTCTTATGGTAAAGTGCAAATATGGCATATTAATTACTACTTCCATGTTTTACAAAATTTAACCCCCAAAAAGAAAATGTAAAAGCAACTATACCATCATGGCTGGCCCAGTGCAATATTTTGCCTTCAAAACTCTTTGTGCTAGTCCTCATGTATGTGGATCATAAGCAAAAGAGGCATTCACTTCAAAGTTTTGCTGGATAGTGCTGATGTGTGCAGTTTTTGTTAGAGTATCTATCTATTTGATATTTTTGTGTTTTGATTAGCTAGTGGTCAAATTTTTTTCATTAGTGCTGTCATCAACCGTGACATTTTTCAGCTATGCAGGTTAGCGTTGATGGGTTGCTTTGTGGTACTATTTCAAATGATCGTTCTGTGAAGATATATGATGTGGTCAACTATGATATGATGGTCATGATTGGCCTACAATTTGTTCCTGGTGCCATTGAATGGGTCTACAAACAAGGTGATGTCAAAGCGAGGGTTGCCATTAGTGATCGGAACTCCTCATTTGTGCACATATATGATGCTAGATCTGGTTCAAATGAACCGATCATCTCCAAAGAGGTGTGTTAGCAGCCTTGAAAGTAGCACACTTTTCAAAATTTTCTGATTATATGTATATATTCACTATACATGTTAAGTTTGTTTAGTTAGTCTCTTATATTTTATTTTTGGTTTCTATTTCCTCTTCAGATACATTTGTGCCCGGTAAAAGTTATGAAGTACAACCCTGTATTTGATGCTGTGATATCTGCTGATGTGAAGGGAATTATTGAGTATTGGAGCCCCGCTACACTTCAGTTCCCAGAAAATGAGTATATGCTCTATTCTACTCATAAAAAAATATTGGTGTTGTGTTTTTACTTATGTTAAAAAATTCATAAGGCTCGAATTTGTCTTTATGTTACTTGATGTACTCCTGTATGTTTCTTGAATAACTTTCTTCCTTAAATGGCTTGATTGTGTCTGGAATCGATTAATACAACCTAATATTGGAATCATCGTTTATTATTGCTTCATTTTTAGATATTCAAATCTTTCCTGTGCCTTGGATGTTCTAATTGTGCTTCTACTATATGGTTCTTGCAGGGTGAATTTTAGATTGAAAAGTGATACAAATCTCTTTGAAATTGTGAAATGCAAAACTTCTGTTTCTGCTATTGAGGTATTATGTACACATGCACTTTTAACATTTTTGGTCTACTGTTGGATTTAATGCATTTTGTGAATGCTTAATCTTCTTGATTCTTTTTTTTAATTGATTTATATATAAAAATTCACTGGTGGACTTTTTTGTATTACCCTTCAGGCGAGTCCAGATGGTAAGCAATTTGTGATTACATCACCTGATCGTAGGATAAGAGTGTTTTGGTTCAGAACAGGTAAACTAAGACGAGTTTATGATGAATCCCTTGAGGTAATGTAGTTTTTTATTGGAATTTCATTAAGGTTACATTTGTCTTGGAAACTCTTCTGATGATCATGTCTCTATTGTTGTTAAGGTGGCACAAGATCTTCAGAGAAGTGATGCTCCCTTATATCGGTTGGAAGCTATTGATTTTGGGCGAAGAATGGCTGTTGAGAAGGAAATTGAGAAAACAGAAAGCGCACCACAACCAAATGCAGTCTTTGATGAAAGCTCTAATTTTATTATATACGCAGCCCTCCTTGGGATAAAAGTAAGATATTATTGTCATGTAATTGGCAATACAACTCATATTCTAATTTATTTTTCTTACCAAGAAAAAAGCTTATTTTTTGTCCTATTGTCATTTTTTTTTTGCTGAATAATCTTATTGTCATTTTTAACACATCATTCTCTCTCTCCTCTGTCCTATTTTTGTTTTACTATTAGGTAGTAAACTTGCACACCAATAAAGTTGCCCGAATTCTTGGAAAGGTGGAGAACAATGATAGATTTTTGAGAATTGCGCTATATCAAGGTGACCGAAGCAGTAAAAAAGTTAGAAAAATTCCTGCAGCTGCAGCAAATGTAAATGAGAGCAAAGAGCCTTTGACAGATCCCACTCTTCTATGTTGTGCTTTCAAGAAGCACAGAATATATCTTTTCAGGTATGAGAGTTTGCACTTATTGACTGATAATGTTACCATTGCCTGAATTTAGTTATTTCTGGAAAGCATGCACTAGTATGTTCAACTGGTTACAGGTTTGTACTGATGACCATCAAATTACATATCATGAACTTAATTGTGGTGAAGTTTAGAATTGTCTAGAAGGGTGTAGGTGTATCATTTGTGAGATGTTTAGCGAGTACTCTCTTTAACCTTGGGAAGCGTGTTTGAGAATAACCGTTTTCCTAAATGCATTCAGAGTACTGTTTCATTTGATTGCTATTTATTAATAAATATTAAGAACTATATTTCCATTTAGTCTTAATTCTGACATTTTCTATGGTCCTGATAGTCAAAGAGAACCAGAGGAGCCTGAAGATGCAACTAAGGGAAGAGATGTGTTTAATGAGAAGCCTCCTCCTGATGAACTTTTAGCCGTGTCAGATATTGGAAAATCTGTGACAACATCTCTTCCTGACAATGTGGTGAGTTTTCTTTCCGCATTTCCTATTAAATTAGATTAAAATTGTTACTTGCAATCAAATTAAAGAAAAATTGTAGTTGAATTATTTGCATGAGCTCAATTGGAAATTCTTTTGTTTTCTTGTATCAGACCTCTTTTTTTTTGGGTTTTTATAAATAATAATAAAAAAAGGAAGAAATTCTGTTACTAGAAATTTTCCTGTCTCAAAAAAATTTTTGTGAATTTCAAAGTTGCAGAAAACTGAAAGTGGAATGAAAAATGCGCAAAAAAAGCATATTTT
Source organism: Quercus robur (assembly GCF_932294415.1). Taxonomy (NCBI): domain Eukaryota; kingdom Viridiplantae; phylum Streptophyta; class Magnoliopsida; order Fagales; family Fagaceae; genus Quercus; species Quercus robur. Next base: position 13,987,998 of record NC_065534.1, on the reverse strand, counting down.
TATTAAGTATTTAAAAAAAAAAAAAAAAAAAAAAAAAACTATTTATGGGCCATTTGCTGGAAAAGTAAACATTTTTCCAGCCAAGATTTTTGATGTAGTTGAAAACTATGGAAAATTTCTAGATGTCTTTTTTTATTGGTTTTGATTTGTTAACTGTTAAGTGGCCTGCACATTTTACATTTCCGAAATTGTGTTACTGATTCTGAAATGACCTATATTTAGAAAAACAAATTTAAATTGCAATCCTGAAAAAAAGGCCCTTTGAGAGACAAAGCATTATTTATAGGTTTTCTCGTCAAATTGTATGTAGTTCTTCTGTTCATTCTGGATGGTGGGAGAATTGTTGGGTGTCAAGATCTCTTCACTGGATCTTATATCTTATCCATCCTAGTCTCGTATTGTTTCAATTTTTGAGTTGACATCCTGCAAACTGAAATTAGATAAATATTTTCTTTTGTGGTTCACTTTGTAGATTTGATCCTACTATCTGCTTGTAGAGAGTATAATTCATTTCAAGATGGGTGGATGTAGTATTTCTTCTTTTCATGCCATTTTGTGCATCACTTTACCTTGTCTGCATGAGCGCTCTCCTTTGTGTGATATGTTCTCTTATCTTTTCTGCTCCATTTCTTTTTGTCCCAGATTATGCATACCACAATGGGTGATATTCACATGAGATTGTACCCAGAGGAATGTCCAAAAACTGTGGAGAACTTTACAACACACTGCCGGAATGGCTACTATGATAATCTCATTTTTCACCGTGTCATCAAAGGCTTCATGGTACAGACAGGAGATCCTTTGGGAGATGGCACTGGAGGGCAATCTATTTGGGGCAGGGAGTTTGAGGATGAGTTTCACAAGAGGTTTGTCATTTTTTTTTTTTGACAAGCATTTAGCATTGGGATGCAAATGAGCTGAGCCGAAACCAAGTTTCACATTATTCAGGCTCAGCTTGGTAAGGAATTATCCAGGCTTGAGCTCAATCCGAGCCTCAAATTCCAGCTCGAGCTGGCTCACAGGTTGACTAGAGCTCACCATGTGAACAACAAACTAACACCAACCATGAAGCATCCAATCCCTTCTATAAACTTACTAAATTAAGGTGGTGGGCCTGCATAGTAGCACATGTTCCAATTACCAACTTTATTGTCCTAACCCTATTAAAGTTTTGAAATGGATGGAAAATGAGTGTTTTTCATAGAATAAGATTTTCCTCTCTTTAACATTGGCTACCAGTGTGGGTTTGACCAATTTTTTATTTTTTATTTTTTTGATAAGTAATTAAAATTTTATTCAATCATTAAAAAAGACTCACCCAAGTATAAACGATGTATACAGCTGGGGATCAAAACATTCAAGAACACAGATTACAAGCATCCACCAAATGATAAAATTAAGAGATAGTCAAATTACACTTCCTTGGGCTTTTCAAATATTGTCGTCTTTAGTCATCAATATCTTTATTAAGATTTTAATTACCAAAATAATAATAATAATAATAGTAATTACCAAACTATCTTTATTAAGATTTTAAGAAGGCTCACCATCAATTGTAGATCTATTGAGTCATGATAAGCCCATGTGTGAGCTTTTTCACAAGCCTTAACGAGTTTTGCTCAAAACTATTCAAGCTTGGCTTGTTTATTAAACGAACTTGAAATTAAAGCTTGAGTTTGTTGACTTGTTCACAAGCATAAATATACAAACACAAACAAACTTTATCAAGCTGAGCTCCAAGCTGTTCATTAATGGCATGGTTTGCTTGCAACCCTAATTTACACTAGATTATGATATGCATAGAGGAATGAGGCAGTTCATTATAAAGAGAGTCTATCCTGTGTGACAATTGAGACATTTCATTGTAAAGAGGGTCTATCTGGTGTGTTAAGTGTTAGGGTGTGAACTTTGGGCACAATTTTTTGTAATAATTTCCATTATTGTTGAAAATATCCTGCTTTCCTTTGAGCTAAACCTCTTATTTGTACTCGAGTTTCCTTTAGTCTTTGTTGATAATCCTATCTTTCATTTTTTTTTTTGATAGGTAATAAGAGTATTATTAAACAAACTGTAAAACAAAAGAAAGCAAATACAAGGTGTTCATGATAGTGAACACAAGGAAATGCAACAAACAAACAAACAGCATCAAACAACAAGAAAAAACTTAAAAGTGTAATACCAAGAGAAGAAATAAACTCCAAGATAGTGGATCAATCCGAGAAGCCCCAACACCTAGACCAATCAAATAAATTCTTCTGGCATAGAGGTTGTAATTGAACCAAGGATTTCTCAGTATCCCCAAAAGAGCGTCGATTTCTTTCCGTCCAAACAATCTACATCAAACAGCCAGGAACCATATTCCATATGTCTGAATTAAATTTTCCCTGCCAATAGCTCCAACAATACGCCAAGCTTTCCACAGAGCCTAGCATGACCCATTGTGTCCCAAAGATCTGAAACATATAAACCCACAGTGAGTGAGCTATAGGACAATGGAGGAGGAGATGATCCACAGTTTCCTCATTCTGATGGCACTGGAATAGATCTTGTATCTGTGGCCCTGACTCATGTCATGCTGAGTTTTGTTGTCATTGATGCTGTTGCGATCTTGCATGTATAAAAGAATGGCCCTGGTCTGCCTTCCTTTAAGTGTTTTTTTTTTGTTTGGTTTTTTGATGGACCGTCAATGAATTTAGATGTTTTGGAAGAAAAAGTTTGGTTTTACTAGTATGCTGGATGACTGGCAATAGGTTGGGTATGAGTGGAACCTTAAATAAATCTTTGGTTCTTTGATTAGAACTGCATTACCAAGTACTAACTGAGACTTCTTTTTGCTTCTGCAATTGATACTGTTATTTAGTTAATTCTCTGTGTATTAAGTAGAAGTTACATTGGATGAATCATTTGTGTTTTTTTGCAGTTTACGACATGACAGGCCTTTCACCGTGTCAATGGCAAATGCAGGCCCAAACACTAATGGGTCTCAATTCTTTATCACCACAGTGGCTACTCCTTGGCTGGACAACAAGCATACGGTTTTTGCTAGAGTTATAAAGGGAATGGATGTTGTACAGGTATAGTTGAGTTTGCACTTATGTGGTCACTGTTCATTACCTGGAATATTGTAGTATATCTCCCTTCAACTTGCATATGCAGTATGCATGGACACACAAACGCACCAAATAACCTGTCCAAGATGTGCAGAACATGATTTTTTGGGGGGTAAAATACAATTTTGGTCTCTAAACTTTACCAAAATTTTGGGTTTCATCCCTAAACTTTAAAAAGTTCTTTTTTCATCCTTAAACAATTGAAAAGTTCTTTTTCGTCCTCAAACTATTGAAAATAGTTCTTAATCCCTATTTTTGTCTCTATATTGTTAAAAAATCTCTTTACAAAGTTTAAGGATGAAAAAAAGAACTTTTTTAAGTTTAGGGATGAAAAACAAACTTTTAGTAAAATTTAGGGACCAAAATAGTATTTTATTTTCCTGTTTTGTTTTGCTATATTGTTCCCTCCCCCCATGTGATAAAGCTTCACAAAACATGATTGTTAATTGGAATGATTGGCACCTATTGCTACATATATTTTCCAACTTTGGGCCATTTATTCGATAACCTTCAATACCATAATAAAACTGAAGAGAGATTCTATGCTGTTGGATGTGGGAATTTCCAATAATTCTTTGGGTTTATAAGCTCATACCCATTCACACATGTGCAGCTCATACCCATTCACACATGTAAGGCACAAGGACATGTTACATGTGTACATATACAAGATCTATTGTTACATATTGTTTGTACATTTCTCTGTTTCCTTTTAAGAATCTAAAAATCAAAGATTGACCAATGTCTGAAACTCTTGAACATTGTTGACAGGCTATAGAGAAAGTGAAGACAGATAAGGGTGATAGGCCATACCAAGATGTGAAAATTCTAAATGTGACTGTTCCCAAGTCTTAAAGTATCTCGTTTCTGGTGGTTGATCTGTCGAGATCTGGTTTGTGGTCCTCATTAATGTCCTTTGGCTGCAAAAGATTGTCAGGTAAATGCCTTGTCTATCTTCTTTTGGCAGTCACCTGCAGTTCACTTGGGACTATATTTGAGGTTCTATGTTTATATATATATATATATATATATTATTATTATTATTTTTTTTTTTTTTGAGAAATAAATGTACACATAGGGGAGAGGGGATGAGGTTCTTACACAAAAGCACACCACAAAATTCACTTAAAAGTTACCAAGTCATGGTAACTTTTAAGGAAAAGTAGAGGAAGATAGGAGTTAAAAACTGTTGAAGGATTGAATGAAGAATGGAAAACTGCCCGCTGATGGCGTATAGGTCCTTGGGGGGTAAAGTTCCACTGTGTTTTGTGAGGAAACTTCACTGCTATAAAGGTTGCATGAAATCTGCTACCAATGTGACTGGCTGACTGCATAACTGCATTTTCTATTATCTTAGAAATATTTAGGGGAAAAAAAAAAGGATCCTACCACCTAGATTTTTTGTTATATTTGTAAGCAACCATTTACGCTTATTCTTCTTCTTCTTTTTTATTTTTTTGGTGGGTAATTAATAGCTTTTATTGATAAGGAGGAGCTTTGTATATTGAGTACAACCTTTTTTAGTAGCTTTTATTGACAAAGAGGAGATACCTTATGTATACAAAAAATGTATACGCAAACAACAAGAAGCAAGCCATAGTCCCAAATTTTTTTGGAGTCAACTACGGATTGTTAAAAAAATAAGTTGGGGCTAGCCATGTGTGTACATAGAGTACTCCTAAAATTACATTTCGGAAGAATTACACTAAAAAAGAGAGGGTTTGTAATTTCTATAATTGAATTCATAACACTAGTTCCAAACAAGTGTGACCACTCAAATAGTGATCTCAAAACTAAGGATTTTTGCTTAACACCTAAAACTTCCATTCCATTGAATGTGCAATTGTTCCTCTTCCTCCATATTACCTGCAATCATTATTATAGCTAACAGCAGATTATGTTCCTTTGCCAGGTATGCCGTGCTTGCATGTGAAAGGAAATCAAAGAGTAACATTACTGAATTTGTAGCCTTAGCTGAAAACGTCTTGCTGAACCTATTTTGGGATCTTGTCTATGTACGAATAGTTTCTCTTGTTAGATTTTAGTTTTAGTTTTCTTTTTGATAGGGAGGTAACCTGTAGTTGGAATGTTATCTTAATGCTTCCCGAATTTGGGAGGGAGGTTTTGCATTAGATAAACTTTTTCTTTTATTATCATTTTATATCATTTTACTTAAAAGATAATTGTATGTTGCTATTTGTATAATATTTTATTCATTAAAAAAATGGTAGAAGAAAGATACAGTGGGTCAAAATTCATGAACAGATTGTGCATCTGAATGATAGCTCATCTTTTTCTTTCTATCTATCTCTGATTTTCTAGGCTATATTTAACCTATGATGAGCTGAGAACAGCTATAGAATTGCAAGACCAAAATGAGAATTTTCCATCCTTTTTTGCTTTTGTGTATTTTTTTTGACTCCGAGTGCTGGTTTTGCCCTTAGAAAGAATGGACTTCTTTTCTTTAATCACAATTCCCATTTTGTTTTTGGATCGTTAGCATCAGCTTTCACAAGAAGTCTGATGTTTTAAAAGTCTATCAACATTATTTTTCAATGCTTTGTTTGCAACCCTTTGGTAAGTTATAAGTGGTTGACAGTAACATTGTTAACAATCCTAATCTGGACCTCCGGTAGATGAATAGGGAGTTCCACAATGTAGAGGATCACCTCTACTTTGAGGAAGTTCCAGCTTTTGGGATTCATAGTTTGTGGTGTGGAGCAAATATGCTGCACACAAGCCTTGCTTATAAAAATAATCTATTTCTCTCATATATGGAGTGTCCGTTTGGAAATAACTTATCTATAACTGAAAGTGTGCTAAAGTATGTTTGTACTTTTAAAAAAATGGTAAATTGCAAAATACACTCCTAACGTTTGGGGTTGCTTGGATTTTACACTCTAAAGTTTGAAAGATTGGATTTTACATTTTGAAGTTTACTTCCGTTAGCAAAATTAGTCCCTCTATTAGTGGTTTGCTGACGTGTCTGTTAAGTGCCACATAAGCCGATGAAGTGTACTAGTTGATCCAATTAAAATATAACATATGGATATAACAAATCTGCGTCAAATAAATAACTTTGAATAATTAGAATAAAAACATTTTTTTTTAAAATAATTAAATAAAAACTATAAATATAATAATTCACTTTCTTAGCAACTATTGTGATGGGTTTCTCAAGGGAATTTTTCACTTTCTTAATGTCTTCTTCCCTTCTGTTAAACTTAAGCCTTTGCTCGTAGAGTAAATATTAAAAAATGTTCATTTCAAATTTTGTGAACATCAATTATTTCTCACACTTCAACAATCAAACCAATAAAATATCAATAAACCACAAACCGATGTGTTCATCAGAGAGAGAGGGAGAGAGTGACGAGGAGATTAAACTAGCGACGAAGCAGATCGAGTGGTGGCCAAGCTTCACGCAGCCAAACTTTAGTAGTATGGCTCTCTCTCTCTCTCTCTCTCTCACACACACACATACACACAAGTTTCTCTCTCCTAAGCCCGATTCTCTCTCAAGCTCAGCCATGCCGGAACCTTAGGAGTACAGCCACCATACACGGTAGCACAAGACAACGGGGTCTCCACCACTGATGGCCACCTCTCTCTCTCTCTCTCTCTCTCTCTCTCTTTGTGTTTTATCCTTTGGTTGATTTGGTGATTAGTTTATGAAAGCTTGAGGATTTCATTTGGGTTTGAGAACTGAGGGCTTGTAAAAACGTGAGTTTTGATATGTGCCCTGTTGAAATTGTTTGTGTTTTTTATAAAAGGGTTTTTAATTTGATTTGTATTTTTTGTTAGGGGTTACAAAATTTGATACGACCTGCAGACATCAGACCTGCAGACCCAACATGACTAACCCATGTATAAATAGGTAATGGGTTGAGGCTGAACAAGTTCAGGTTATATTCGAGTCGACACGGCTGACCCGTTTAATAAACGGGTTGTGTTCGTGTTCAATATGTGAACTCGTCTAACCCGTTTAGCTTATAAAGGTATTATCTTTTGTTATTATTGCTTAATTTTTTGTTATAATTATATATTTATTACTATATTTATAGTTGTAATTGTAATTTAATTTTAAATATATGAGAATTGATAATAAGTTATTCAGATTAGGTATGACCTATTAATCAAATGGGTTATTAAACGGGTCATTTATATTGACCATTACATAACTTGTTAATTAAATGAGTTAAAAGTGTCGTGTTGGGTTGACTTGTTTAATGAACAGGTCGGGTTAGGATTGAGAATTCTTAATACGTCTATTAAACAGATTAGGTTCGAGTTTACCCATATAACTGAATACTTATGACTCGACACGACACGACACGAACCCGACCTATGAACACGAATTACCACCCCTAATTTTTTTTTGTGCCTGTTTTGATAGAAAATCTTGATTTCTTGGGAAAATTTTGAATGCCCAAAATATTGTATTTTAAGTATTGTGGTTGTTGCTTTTGCTCATTATTGTGTTGGGGTTTCTTGGGAAAATTTTTTGTTTGGTTACCTTGAAAATGCTAGGATTTTTTTTGTTCCTGTTTGTTTATGGCTAGATTCATTTGGATTTTTGCTTCGCTTTGTCATTTTTCAGTGTTTGTTTGGAAAGAGATTCTTGATTTTTTCTTGGGGAAATTTCGAATAACCAGAAAATTAGAAATGGTATAAAAAAATATTGTTAAAGATTTATTTTAATTTTAGTTAAAGACATTAAATAGTTAATAATACATGTCACCATTTAATTGGTCCAACTAGCAAATGTCACCATATGATGTGACTTAACGAACACATCAACAAACCACTAATGGAGGGGCTGATTTTGCTAACAGAAGTAAACTTTAAGGTGTAAAATCCCAATTTTCAAATTTCAGGGTGTAAAATCCAAGCAATCCTAAACGTTGGGGTGTATTTTGCAATCTACCCTTAAAAAAATTGAAAATTTGAGAAAATGCTGGATTAAGTAAGATTTTAAAAAGTTATACATAAAAACTTAAAGATAAGAGTTGAGTTTATAAATTGATGCCAAAAAAACACGGAATGTTTTGTCCATTTCCACGCAATTTTTATGATATCTTACTTATCCTTGGTCCGATTTCAGTTGATAATAAGTTGTCATTTGAAACTTGAAATGTATCTATATGCTCTAGCAATGGGATAAATTCACTTCAATCAAATAATCAAATTTTTGGTCAACTCTAGGGTTTAGCCTGAAATTGGTCAAGTTCGCCATTCTTAAGCATTCTTCACAAAAATGGATGTATTTTGACTTCGGTTAACCACAATTGGATTTCAAAGAAGTTTTTCTCCGTTCAATCAATACAAATTAACTTTTAGTAAATTTTGGGATATGATTAATTTAAAAATATGATTCCAATCGTCTCGAATTTTACTAAGAGATTCCGAAAAACCTAGAAGCGTCAAAATTGGGTGATGATGCTATAAATCATATTCCATTAAAGAAAAAGTTCAAAAAGTGATAGCTTGCTTTGATTAGTCAAAGACATCAATTTAGTCCCATCTTTTAATTTATGGAAGCTTAGTTATGATATTAATTATTTCCTTTTCTAACATAATTGAATATAGACAAATGTCCTTCAAACTTTGTGACTTTTATAAGAACATTTATGACCCTTAATTATAGTATTAACTATTGCATTTATTCTTTATTTAATAGGGACTATTGCATTTATTCTCACATAATGGATTATAATGGAATATAGATAAAACTTTCTTTCAAACCAGTCCATAACACAATTCCTTCAATTTATGTGTGGTAACTCAAATAATCATGATTTTTTTTTTTTTTTGGAGAAAAATAATCATGAAATTCAATTCAAGTATACATGAATATTTGCCACAATAGTCAACTAATGTGTTGGAAGATATTTATCATTAAAAAAAAATTCTTCTAAAGTTGAGAACATAATTCCTTCAATTATGTGTGGTAATTCAAATGATCATGAAATTCAAGTATACATGAATATTTGATATGATAGACAACTAATTAATGAGTTCGAAGATATTCATCACCAAAAAAAACATTTGTTCATTGAAAATTTTGTCATCATTTTTTCTTTACTCTATCAATGGAGACCATTTAGCCTCATTGTAATTTTTTTTTTTGGGAGAAAAGCCTCATTGTAATTAATCTCATATTCTTCATAAGAACTTAATTATCAACTCATATTTTTATTATACGGTTAATAAATCATAAGAACTTAATATATATATATATATATATATTCTAAGTAAATATACAAACTAAGCTTTAGCTTAGTTTATGTCAAAATAACATTCTAACCGTTCCCTATCTATATGATATACACATCCCAATGGGTTGTATATAAACATAGAAATGATTTTTTTTTAATACCTTCTAGAAGGGACATAACAATTGAGTACTATAGTATGTACATTAGTGTCCTTTTATTGGTGATATGTGTAAGAAAAAAAATGTACTTTATTTTGATGTGAAGAGGCTATGAAGAGCTAGAGATAAGATAATTTTATACTTGAGGGGTTATTTTTTTTTATATTATTAAATAATTATTTATCATGCTAAGAACTTATAACTCAATCGATATTTTCCCATATTTTAGACAATTTCAAATCCCTCACCCCTAGCTATAAATGTATTAAAAAATATGTATTTATTGCTCTAAAAAATTTATAGTTTAACTAATATTTTTTGATATTTCCAACGAAAACATTCAAGTTCAAATTCCCCGCGCATATGTATAAAAAATATTTATTTATCATAAAACTGGAAAAACTTAAAATTTCTCTGTTTTTTAAAAACTTTCACATACATTTTTCAAAAAAGAGAGTGTGAGCGCGTGTGATATTGGAGAGTGGTTATTGCAAGAGTCACGTTCTCCATGAGAGAGAGAGAGTTGTCTTTGTAACTGATAGGAATGAAGTACTTACCACGAACGGAAGAATGCAGTTCTGATTACCAAAGATGGACGAAACTGCCAGTTTTGAAATCTGGTGATGACGATGGCAATGCCACTCTTTTCGAACTGAGACCATCATTATCCTCAGTCTCACACTATACACCAAGTGCATGGAGTGTGTGACTGACAAATGGTTCAAACTGAGTGAGCCTTTGCTACTATATAAGCAACACCCTAGAAGGTGAGCAAGGCACACCTCAATACTTCTTCTTTGTATTGCTATTATCTCTCTCTCACTTTCAGAGCCAAAAAAAAAAAAAAAATGGTGGGAACTGATCTCAGGCAGCAGCTCAATAACTATATCCAGTCCATGCGTGATCAAGTGAGCTCTGATCAAACCCAGTTTTTTGTTTTAATGAGATAATAGTTATATTATTTTTGTGTGATACAGTTGAAGATTTTAGATTCTGGGGTTTGGTTTGATTCTTGTGATTTTTCCAGTGAAACACTGATTTAGCTAGCTACTGACTTTCTGTGGTTATTTTCTTGATTTGGTAGCTAGCTGAGAACCCAAAAGAAAACAAGACCAGATCATTTGAATGAACCAAACTGAATTCCTTAATCTAGAACTGGAAAGAAATAAACTTTATCGAGGATGTATACAACTAGAAGTCTGTTTTTCTCTTGCCACCAAATAGATTATTTGGAATGGGAGGGGGGTTTTAACTTATTATAAATAAGAATGTGTATGTCATAGTGGATCGTATGGAAAAATTTTGAGAAAAATAATATTTTTAATTAGAGAGAGCATGTGACCACCATGCATGTTACTTGCAGGGAATACTGGACAGCCAATTTCAAAGCGTGCAAGCTTTGAAAACTGAAGAGAATCCTCACTTTGTCTTGGAAACCATCACTGGATTCTGCAGTGATGCTGACAATGGCATTGCACAGATGACCAGATATCTGTAAGTTTTTATTTCCAAATCTTCTACTTTGCGTCTAGTTTCATGTATTTGGTTTTCTGCTCCTTCTTTCTTTCCTTCTTTGCTGCACATTCTAATTAATTTTGGTGCATTTGATCTAAAATCAGGGAAGGGCCGGTTGTAGACTTTACCAATTTGACTGGTTTATCTCACTTTCTAAGGGGAAGTAGCTCAAGGTAATCATCTTGATTATTTTCCTGAATTACTACTATATATATATATGCAAAGTATTTAGATCCTATTATTGTTTGCATGCAATTAATCCGAGAACATCATATAAAAAAAGATAGAAAAAAAATAATTGTTAAAAAAGTTTCAAATTAAGACATCTTGGCAGTCGGCATGTGATAAATGAATCATTAATCAAGAATTTTCTGATGTAAATGTAGATCTAGGGCTTGCATATATATTTACAGAACAGTATGAATCATGCATTGGTTAAGACCTTCTGTTTTAGACATATACATGTGTAATATATGCATTATTTCCTTAACATTTAAAAATGATCTTTAGTTAAGATTGTACTAATTTAGACATATTGGGAAATAACATGTAAGGTACATATCCAAAACAGTACCTTGGAGCAATCATTGTTTAAGCTTTTTTTGTTTTAGCATATTACATCTCCAAAACTTTGGGGACATTCATATGCCGAGCGTTATCGAATTTAGCATATTAGATTTCCAATTTGATGGGAACAATTATCTTTATGACTTTTCCAATTCAGCATGTGTGTTGTTTGGCATATAAATAGACACGTGCACATTTCATTAGCGCATGAGATATATATATAATTTTTTTTATATGTACATCTCCAAAAATTTGGGGGCATTTATAAGTTGAGCGTTATCCAATTTAACGTATCAAATCTCCAATTCAGTGGGAACAACTATTTTTATGGCTTTTCCAATTCAGCATATGTGATGTTTGGCATATTAGTAGACGCGCACATTTCAGCGCGTGAAATGTACATATAAATTTTTTTATATGTACATCTCCAAAACTTTGGGGGCATTCATAAGTTGAGTATTATCCAATTTAGCATATCAGATCTCTCCTTTGGCGGGAAAAACCATCTTTATGGTTTTTCCAATTCAACATATGTATTGTTTGGCGTGTAAACATACGCGTGCAAATTCTAGCACGTGAGATGCACATATAAAATTTTCAAAGAAAATATATAACTAGTCCACCTAAAAGGCATTGTTCAATTTTTTTCCTCCTTCAATTGATCTTTCTTCTCAGACTCGGCTCCAACATGTACAACTACACAAAATAAGTGAAACTAATCTTTTTTCACATCACTTCTACATCTAGGGCAGTATCCTTTTTTAAATTTTAACCAATTGTGTCTTCCCTTGTTGCCTTCACCAAGCCCTCCTCTTATAATCATGATCTCATGGTGCCTTCCCATAATTTGAGCACTCCTACAGCACACAAATTTTGTTGTAGAATATGCTTTTCTGTATAAGTAAACGATGATGTTTCTTCAAATTTTTGAAGTAAATCTAAGAATCTGTGATGTATAACAAAACCAATAAAGTGCTACTTTCAATATAATTTCTCCCCTTTCCTAAAGTAAGTTGACATATACATTAATAGAAGTTACATCTTGGTATTAAAATCATAAAATGGTATGCAAAGACAATAAGTTTGATACAAGTCTCTAATAGTGGTGGAAGTTGTGATTCACAGTGATTTTATTAGTAACATTATGAAGATCAAATATTGCTTATGAGTACACCATCCAAGCTGCTAGCTACACATAAATTTTATATCATGCAATATGAAAGTCCAAAGCCATAGACTGGATTTCTGCATGTAGAGTGATATGTGATCATCGGTACACATATGATGCAATTAATATGACTATAAATATTTTATCCCCTTTTTATCTCATTGATGCTTCTTTTCCCATGCCATTGTTATAGTTATTGAATTCTGATTGAATCTCAATCTTCTCTGTTGTATTGGCATTAAAGCATTGGTGGTGTTCGAATGGCCCTTGCTTGTCGTGATCTCCGACGTGCTAGCGAAGCCAACAACAAACAAGGGTAAGAAATCACTTTCTTTCATTGCCATGCTAATTACACTACAATATTCACATGTTCACATCATATTCAAAAATCTTGACCTCATCAAATGAATGTTTATTTTCAGGAAAATATACTAATCAACTTGCTATATCATAAACCTGGATGCATAACAAGCACTATTTTTTTACAATCTACCACCATGCATTTTCAAACCATTAGCTTTTTTTAATTTTGGCATTCTTGTGTCGACATATGTGTAATTTACTGATATAATTGATTGTAACTAGTTCTTGGACTCATAGATTTATGAAATCAAAAAACGAGTTTTCATGTTATCGTGTCCAACGCAAATAATAACTGTATCACCTTAATTATATAAAGATGTATATAATATTCAAATACAAAAGGTATAAGCACCTGGTCTAATAAATAAACTTAACGTAAAAGAAAAGGAAAGGGGATATACACTAACACATATTTCAACGAATTGTTTCTATCCAATTTCTAAGGAAAATTATTAAAATGTCTTAATAAGATCATGTGTATAGAAATTTTCAGCAATATAATTTTTCTGCATATTGTTTACCACATGTATGCTCGTGAAGGTGCTATTTACCTCATACTCTATGACGTCTAATAATAGTTTACATTCAACTTTAATTCAATGTGTTTACTAATTGTATGTCTTTATCAGAACGTCCTTAATTAGCATGTAATTGTTGGAAATAAGAACTGAAGTTTCAAGATGATGAGAGAATTTTATATTTATTACCCCCTTCAATTAACCAAATGAAAAAATTATTATGTACTTTACAAAGTGCATTTGACACAACTCTAAGCGCTCTCAACTTTTTTCCTCATGTTTCCTTTCCTTTATAAACTTGTCATTTATCTTAATTAATCTAGCTAAAATCTTTTTCCTCCTAAAATACTCCATTAAGGTAATTTTTTGTGCTTTTAGGTGCATTGAAGGCATGGCCAGGCTCAAGCATGAATACAACTCTCTGAAGGAAGGTCTCAATAACATTTCTCAGGTAATGGTTACTTTGAACTTTGATCTATTAGGTTTAGTACATGTAGTGTGACACCTTGAGTTGTTTGTTTTGGATTAGATTAAGTGTGTTTTGTGAGCATGTGTTGAGTACTACATTATGTGTGTACTAGGTTGAATTGGGCTATATAAGTGAAGAACTCTAAGTGTAAATTGATCAGTCTTTTAGGGTATAGTGTAAATGTGACTTAATGTTTTTCTCTGGTCATTACATGTGATATACACATAAAGTGGAATATCTTATCATATACAAGATATAGTACTCATGGTGCATATTAATATACATAACCAAACCCTAAAAATCTTGTAGAAAACAAGGAATAAGTCTTTGGAATATATTAGAGAAAGAGGAAAACTCAAAGAGGTAGACATTATTAAAAACCAAATAATATGTAAAAGCAGCACATATTTAATACTTGAATCTTGTTATTGATAGTCATGCACTCATTTGGCTTCAGTTAAATGTTTTTTGTTAAATTCTTTAGATCAATGCATTGAGATATATAAAATTTAATACAAAATAATCTAACCTTATATGTGTGTGTATATATATCTTAGATAATTAAAATTAGGGCTTTGCTTAATCCACTATCTTGAATATCTGATTCATTTTTCAAGAAAACCATAAAATGTTTTTTGAGTGTGATGAAACTTTAACGTAGCAAAAGAAAAGGTAATATTGAGGAAGAGGTTGCAAGCTCAAGTTTAATTACTTGAAGCACAAGTATGTAGTGTCATCAATTCTCAAAATTACTTTAGATCCCTTCATTGATCCAGTAGTCTGAGTTCTTTGAATAAATCTATTTCTATCAATTTTTATTTTGTTTGTGTATTTTTGTTATGTTGTGCTGTTACTTGTATATAGTATTGTATGCTTGCTTAACAACTTTGTTATTCATTACAGATCGAGAGGCAACTTATCGGCAATGCTCAAAGGGGACGCCAGTAGAGAGCTGGCCTGTATTTGCTCCTGGTGCATCTATTGAAGATCAAAGAGAAGGAGCATCTACTGAAGATCAAAGTCTCCGTTTCTATATGCTGTCTTTTAATTCAATAAATTGGCTCACTATAAGTGTGTCTGGTTTCGACTGTGTGAGAACAGTTTAGTGACTCGTTTTATTATCTTTGCATGTTTGAACATCAGTATTGTCCAATATCATTGGGTGTTTTATCAAATTTTAAGACTGCTTCCTTGCCATTCATATGGTGATTGGTGAATACATAGGGCTTTTAAGTTTAGATTAATGGTTATTACACACAATGTTTACATATACACAAACAGAAATCTTGTTTTAAAAACATGATTTCAATTAAAATTATGAAATTGTGTTTCATTTCACAATTATAACTGAAATTGTGTTTTCATTTCACAAGTTGTGTGTACGGCACTGTAACTAATTGTGTGCAACAATAATTAGCATTTTTTAAACTATTGGTTGGTATGTTACACATGGTTCTGGTGGGTTTGGTGAGTATTGAATTCAAGAACTCACCATTCATCTCCCTTTAACAAGGGAAGTGTAATTTAAGTTAGAATTTATTAGAGTAAGTAGCTTGCAATAATTACTACCTGATGACCATCATCAGGTTTAGTATTGCAACATCCTCTCACAGGCTTACATCTTGAAACCATACCCTTCTACTAGCCTAACCAAGGAGTCAGTCCCAATCCTGTAGAAAATTCTAATAGAAGAAACAGTTAAAATAAGTCTATATTCACAAAACTTTTGTAGTCTTAAACTCTATATCAGTAAAGACTGTAACCTCAACAAACAACTTGTTTGCCTACCACAGTGACCCCAACGAATGAACTCATTCACTACAACCTAAAACACAAGTACCCCAAATAACTCTTTGAGGATTTTACAACAATAAATTTACTAGTGGAAGTTTAAGATGTTTGTGGTTTGGATGAACAACACTTACTATTGACTCAAAAGAATATCTCGGTGATTAAGGCTCATCGAGAGTAACATTTAGGAAGAGATTTTCTGAAGTTTTGGCTATCACAAGAGTAGCATGGCAGCCTCTATCACTTTCAACGTTGTGCAACAAGGGCTCTTTTAATATGGTATAAATAAGGTTAAGCCATTAGTCCTACAAAATTAGCTTTTATTGTTTGTCATAATATTAGTCAAGTGAACTTGATATTTAACTTTCAGCCAAGTGAATGTTGAGCAAGATTCTTGCAAACTTTTTATTTCAAGTTCGCTTAAATGGGTTTTCTAAAACTTGATTTCTTCAATGCTATTTCTTGACTCGTACTCAATATAAATCCTATGTTATTTCCCCCTCACCTTATCCCACTTAAGAGGTCTTTTAGACTTTTAGATCCCCACAATCCACCCTTTTTAAGAACCACACATTCTTATATTGGACCTACCCATCACCCCAGCGAGTAGATTCGTCCCTAATACCATTCTGTCATACCTAGATCTATCATTGACATGATATTGTCCTCTTTGGTCATGCAAACCTCAAGGCTTTAAAATATGACACTAGTCCAAGGCCTAATAGAGAGCCCAACTCCCTCTACCTTGGCAATGTGAGATTCAGTCAAGATCTATCTAGTTCTCCCCGCACCCCACAACCCCCCCCCCCCCCCCCTTCCACCTCACCTCACTTAAGAGGTCTTTTAGACTTTTGGGTTTCCACATGTAAACATGAAATAAATTTATTGCATTCTAATAAAAAAAATTTAGTTAATAAGTAAGAAACTATCTTCTTCTTCGTTTTCAAAAATAAAACAATCAAGAACAAACAATTTGCATACTCTACCAAATTCTGCTTTAAAACAATCCAATCATTTTGTGATCATGTTAACTTGTTAAAACTAGTTTTTGGGTTGTAAATCTATGAATAATTTACTTGCATTTGCTGCTTGCTAAATAGAGTTAGAGCTATAATGTCAAAAGCCATGATCTTTATATTAGTTCCCCTGTAGTCTGTAGAAGAGATCATTACAATGCAAATTTCATGTTTGTTTCAACACATAAAAGGTCCAGTTCCCATTTCGACGAAGGATGAGATACTGCTAGAACTGGAAGCAACTAGTCTAAATCTGGTTGATTGGAAAATTCAAAGAGCCATGTTGCTGCCATTTTTGCCATGCAAGTTCACTCATTGACCTCCATGATATTTGTGAAACCAAGTTAAACTAGAAATCAAACTTTGATTTTTATCATTAATCGAAATCCCCGAATATTAAATTTTTTATACAGACTTGATGACTAATTATAAATGCATGATAGGAATCTAATTTTATTTGCAGATGCCTCTGTTCAAGTTAAATATTAAAGTATGAAAGAACATATTTCTGGATGCTCCGTTAGTAGCCACTAGCCGATGTCCCATGCACGGGTACAGTATAAATTTATTTTAAAATATTTTATAAAAAAACTTTAGTTTTTCAAACACTTCAAGACATACCTAAAGCTGCATTTGTTTGTTTGGACAATTGCATTTGTGCCCAACAGAATTACAATGAAATAGCAATCAATGAAATCAATAGTAAGTGGAAGAAAGCACCAAAATAATATTGAATTATCTTTGGATACTAATACTTGTTAGAGCTTGAAGACTTTGAAACTTAAGCACCTCTCATAAAGGATGAAGAGATATAAAGACTTTGATCTATATTTTAAAAACAAAGGATGAAGAGCTATACATAGCCTAATAAATTCATATGTTGACATTTCAATTTTCATATTTTCCTATTCTCAAATTTGATAAAGATTAAAATATGTCTATGGGCTCAAAATAAATAAGACAAAGATAACGTTCTTACGTTTATGTTTATATTGTTCTTTTTTTAGGCCTAATTGTGAGCACCCCAATAAGTGGCCTATGAATGCTATCACGTCTGCCAACTAAATGGCTCTCTTGTGTTTGATTTTGTGTGGTTTGGACTATTATTTCTTCAAGAAGAATGTCAAAATGATTTGGCAAGACAACGTGTACCAACACAAACTTTTGAGTCACATAATCAAAATGAAATCCATTGCAACTTTTGAGTAAGCATGGACTATCAATCTAGGTAAGGAAATACATGTTCGACTTGTGGCATTACAAAGGTAGTAGATTTGCTCGTGATGATTACCCAAAAGCCACATGCCATTTGAGCGAGCAGTAAATGAACAACCGTGTGGAACGGATTTGTTACGATGATTTGAAGTATTCTTCCTAACCAAAGATGAAGTAGGTAAAAATGCATGTTCTAACCTAGTTATGAAGCCTAACAAAGATGATAAATCCTTTTCTTCTAACTTGGTGGTGTTTCTCTTTCTTAAAAGTTCCTTAAAATAAAAACTAGAAATAATCTTACACTACTTTTTCAAAACCAATTTACAATCACACACAACAAACATGTCACTAGCAACCAGAGAAGGATCTCAATGAGAAGTTCATATCCATTGATTTGCTTGCATTGTTAATAGATATATCAGTGAGAAAGAACAACCGTGTTTTTTTTTTCTTATGATCATCAATAAGGATTTTTAGAACCATGTCATTAACATTATCATGGTTTAACGGTAAGGTTTTTTACTTTTTTAGAACCATGTTAATAACGGAATTAGGTTTAATATATAAAATAGCAAAAGGAGGAAAGAGGATAAAAGCCAAAAAAGAAAAGGACGGGAAAAAAAAGATGGTTCAAATATGAAAAACATAATAAATATAAAATAAAAATAAAAATCATGATAATTTTAATTGTTTTGAGAACTAAAAAAGGCATGGATTAGTTTACATGAATAGTATCATGTAAGGTGTACATTGTAGGCAAAGATGTGAAAGAAAGAGTACAATCATTGAGAAAATAATATCACACACGAAAAAAACATGACTTTCAAAATAGGAAAATTGCTATTACACACACTCACTTACACACCGTATACAAAGAAAAGACCTAGCTTTACACACCCAATTTTTTAATCTAAATTCTATGCAAAAGCGGTGAGTGTGTGTGTGTGTGAATTATGTGTCAGTTAGTGTGTAAAATACACAATGCTTTTCGAAATAAGTCATGATTTCTTTTGGTTTTTTATGAGTGTGTATACTATATGTATACTAGTGTGAAATAAATTAGCTAAAAAAGTGAAGTACCTTGGTCCTACTTGGCAAACAGAGAATGAAATTCCGAGATTGGTGAGGAATAGAATTACAACATGTTTTTTTTTTCTTTTCTGAAATGACCTAAGAAGGGATGAATTTATAAACTGGGGATTAGGCCGGTGGACCATGGATCATGGCCCAATCCCAAAATAAATTTTTGATTAAAAAGGGAGAGAGAGAGAGAGCATAATGGCCCATATGGAGAATCAGTGATTAGTGTTTTATCACATTTATAATTGCTTCCTTTCCTTTCGTATGGTTATTGGTGAATACATTATTCATAGGGTTTTTTTTTTTTGGTTATTGGTGAATACATTATACATATGGTTTTTTTTTTTTTTTTGGTTGGTATGTTACACATGGATCTGGTGAGTATTGAACTCAAATGATGTTATATCCACAAACTATTTTATAACTTTTTTACAAAATATTGATGTAGCAAATTCTTACTAGTCCTCATCTAGCTCACCATTAACATCATTTTTTTATTTATCAATAACCACTCATTACATCAGCAGTTTAAAGAAAAAAAAAAACTTGTGGCTTTAGCATTTTTCATTGAACTCACGAACTCACCATTTGTCCAGCTTTTACAAGGGAAGTGTCATTTGAGTTAGACTTTACTGGAGAAATTAGTTTGTAATAATTACTTGATGACCATCGTCAAGTTCAGTTAGTTGGGCGCAAGGCAAGATGGATTTATTATTTGCATATTCTTTTAGATTTTCATCCTTTCGCTTCACATTAAAATCTTAATTTGGTTTCAGGCATTCAGAATAATGTGAAAGATAAATAAGGTTATTTATGAGCCTCAAACTTTGCGCACACACACACACACACACATTGTAATTAGAAATCAATTGTACAGGTTCTGGTGGGCCTTTCTGTACTTCTGGGCTGGACTACTTCCTGCCGCATTGTGGTTCAATAATTCTAGGATAGGAGAGTCGGGACTAGCTTGATTGAAACTCACCTCAAGCCAGCTTGTGTGCAAGCTAGGGCCCCTTTGCTAAGATCTTGGTCACGTGCCCACGACAAAAGATGCTATCACAAAAATGTTATAGTAGGAGGGCATAATATAATAAGATAAGAAGAATATATTTGCTGCCAACCAAAGACAATAATTAAACCACTTTCTTAGTAAGGAAAACACAGCGATATGAGTACGGCTGAAATAGGTTAGTGACAATAATAAAAGAAAAGAAGGAATAATGTCAATGCTTGATCAATTAGTAAAAAGGAAAAGGGGGAAAGGGGGATTAGTCTGATGTGCTTGGTTCCTTAGCAGGTTTAAGTCCAAGAAGGAAACCACTCTCTAATATGGGCAATCTCCCAGGGAAATCCTGCCATGGAAATGGCCTACTTTGAAAGAACAGACTTAAATGGCTTATCCTCAAATCCTTTAATCTTGCTAGAGAATAGGCTATTGAGAGGGAGAGAAAGGAGTAGCCTATTGGTTTGTGCCCTATGACACTCTTTCTTCCTCACTTCCCTTTTTATCCACTCTGTTTTCCTCTACTCTCCATTTCCTTTCTTATTCCTATATTCCCTCTATTCTTCTTTATTTTTCTTTCTTGCTATTTTCCTTACTTGTTTTTCCTTAATCTCTGCACGCCTCTTGTTGTTCTTCTTGTTTTTTTCACTGTACACAGCTAAGGCCTTTTTATACTACCTGCCATGAAGAGTTTTATTGTTTTACCCCTTAACTACTTTTGGCCTGGTGTGGGTGTCCTTCCCAGACCACCCATTGATCTATCAGCTGCTCAGCCATCACCATTACCTTATGTTGGCCGCACCACAATACATTCCTAAACAAAAGAGTTTTGTTTTGCTTTTTTGCTTTTCGTAGCATCCTCATCCGGATAAGGGTTAGGTATTCTCTCTTACTAACTCCTATGGTATGCACCTAGTGATTCTAGTTCATCTTTCCCTCTTTTGGTTGATATGTCATCCCAGCAAGATATTTCCCCTAAAAGAGCTTGAGCGGAAATCCCAGAATAGACTTCCCCATTCTCCCTACCACCAAACCATACCCTCTCTTACCTGTGACTCATGGCCCACCACACCTGTATTGGTTGGGTACAAGTGGATGGTGCCTGAGCCTTGTGTGTGATCCACTCACATGTGAGTCCACGGTTTGTCTGTCATTCATGCGTTTGCCATTGCCTATGAGTCTGTCTGGTCTTGCTATGCGTTTCTACTGCTTATTTTTAATCTTTTGTGGCATGGGTGAGTCTGGGTCTCTATTCTTTGCATTTCATTTCCTTCATGGGCTGGGTCTTGCTTGGGCAATGGCCCTTTCTTCTTCAATTTGGCCCTTGTTTCTCTTTATTGCTAGTTTGTGGGCCGACTAGTATTCTTGCCATGCCACTCCATTGCTTCTACCATGTTACCACTTGACTTGTACTTGCTAGGCCTCCTTTGGGCCTGCCATGTACTTTTCCTTTATTCAATTCATGTTGTCCAGTATTTCTACTAGGTTAATTCTCATGCCATCTTGGGCTCCCTTGGCCCATTTCATTCTTACATTCCCATGGGCCTTTGCTACATCTTTTGGGCTTTCTCGGCCCAATTATCATATCCTTTACTTTCGGGAGTTTGTTGGCCTTTGCACCAACCTCATTTACTAATTCCTTTCTTTGGGCTCCTCTGACCCATTTTGCTTGCTTTCCATTTCTTATAATTCTCTTGGGCTTACTACTTCTTTCTCTAGGCTCCCTTGGGCCGTTTTGCTTTTTTTGGGGCCTTTTTTATTATTTTATAGGCCTGTGAACCATTATTCCTGCCACTCGGACTTAATGGTTTTTTTTTTCTCACTTTGCTAATTCTTCTTTCTTCACTCTTTGTTATATTGTTGGGCTTTTTCTTGCCATTGGCCCTTTTCTTCTTTCTTTGCTAAAATGGGCCTCAACATAGGCTAAGAAAAAATTTGGAATATACTCACAAATTAAGCACATAATCTTTTTCTTTTTCTTTTTTGAGAAAGAACTGCAACTTTCATTAAGCAAACTAAATATAAAAAGAGTCAAAATACAAAGCTTCCACTGTAGGGGGAGGGGAATCTTCAATCCAAATAACCTCATCTACTACATTCCTAGCATAGCCAACGAATGTGCTACAGAGTTAGTGCTACGTCTAATACAATTGACTAACCTCCATTGCAAACCCTGCACAAGCATTTGGATACCAAAAGCACCTTCGGAGTTCTCTGCTAAATTCATCTCCCTAGACATTCTTCTAGCAAGATGATAACCTAATTTTGCTGAATATAATCCATTTTTTTGTATGGAGCCAAAAAATAGAGTCTACAATATGGCAATGGCTCAATGGAACCGGGAGAATTTTCTTTGCATCTTCTTTACTAAATATTTGATTAATGAGGTTTGTATCCCTCCAACACAAGTCTGGATCTATAACTCTGAAACTCTGCAGTCTACATCAATTTGGGCTATTGGGTGCAAGATTTTCTTGCTATAATGGTGTGGGAGCTAGTTATCATAAAGAACTCTAATTGAAGATCCATCTCCAACCCACCAACAAGTTCCTCTATTTAATAATGGTATAACTACAGCAATGCTTTTGCAAACGTACAAGCTATTGGGACGGTCTGTTGCCTCTAAGAAATGGCAATGTGGGAAATACCAAGCTTTAAAGATATAGCAACGAGTCTTGATCTTGAATCATCCTCCAGCCCTGTTTAGCGAGCATCGCTAAATTGAAATCCTTTAAATCCCAAAACCCCATGCCACCCTCAGATTTGAGAAGTTTAAGTTTATCTCAACTAATTCAATAGATTTTGATTCTCAAAAAAAAAATAATAATAAAATAAAATAAAATAAATAGATTTTCCTTCCATCACCCGTCTAACCCCACCAGAACCTTGCACGCATTGAGTTTAATTCATCACATAGCCTTGTAGGTAATTAAAAAACTCCCATAGTGTAAGTCAAAATGGATTGAGCCACAACTTTAATTAGAATTTCCTTCCCTGCTCTAAATAATAGCTTACCCTTCCAACCTTGTAATTTTTTCCACACTCTATCCTTCAAGACTAAAAAAGTTTGATATTTAGCTCTACCAATGAGAGTTGGCAACCCCAAATAGGACTCAAACCGTTGCACCTCCCTCACTCCAAATAAATTCTTCACTGTTAAGTGTTGTTGCTGGTTGGTATTGCTATTGAAAAAAAATTGATGACTTCTCCATATTAATGCATTGGCCTGAAGCTTCAACATACAATTGGAGGATCTCATTAATTTCAGTCACTTCATTTTGATTGGCATGACAAAAAAGTAAAGAATCATCAGCAAAGAAAAGATGAGAAATTGTTGGTGCTCTTTTATATATTGATACCCCATGAATTCGGCCCTCGAGTTCTGCCTTCTGTAATAGAGATGTAAAGCCCTCTGCATAAAGAAGGAAAAGGTAAGGAGAAAGGTCTCCTTGTCGAAGACCCCTTGATGGAATAATATGACCATATGGTTTACCATTAATAAGAACAGCATATGATGGTGTAGTAACACATCCCATTATTAAATCAACCCAAAAAATTGGGAAGCCCAATTTTAGAAGTATACCTTTGAGAAAAGACCACTCCGCACGGTCATAGGCTTTACTAACATCAAGTTTTAAAGCTAATTGGCCCTTCCTACCACTTCGTCTATTCTTCATGGAATGCATGGCTTCATATCGAGATTAAGTTGGGTTGGACCTATTTCAATCTATTAGCAATAACCTTTGCAATAATCTTGTAAATGACATTACATAAACTGATGGGTCTAAAATCTGACATTTTTTTCTGGGCTTTTTACTTTGGGAATAAGAATAATGTGGGTAAAATTAATCTCATTCAACATTTGGCCAAAATTCAAATAATTAAGCACAGCCTACACTACACTTCCCCCTACAATATGTTAATATTTTTGAAAGAAAAGAGCATTCATACCATCAGGTCTAGGAGATTTTGCGGGTTCCATCTAAAAAGAGTAGATCTGATCTCCTTTGCATCAAACTCCTTCATAAGACATTATAGCCTCTCTAATGTCATTTTTGCTGGAACAGCATCTAGGCATTCCTCCAATCTGTTAAGAGCACCGGAGCTGAATAGTGTCTCAAAATAGTTCACTGCTACACCAGCAACTTCCTCATTCCCTTCATGCCAATGTCCTTGAGAATCTTTAATTCCTTGAATGAAATTTCTTCTTCTACGCTAGGAAGCTTTTTGGTGAAAAAATTAGTGTTTTTATCACCATATTTCAGCCATCCACTCTCGATCTTTGAGCCCAATAAATTTCTTCCTTCTGTAGCAATTCGTCTAGGTGCTTGCTTAAGTCTAAAAATTATTGTCTTGACTGTTCTGTGGGGATTGATTTGTTCAACTCCAAAAGTTTCTTCTGAACATTCTTAATTTCTCTATGGTCCAAATGGATTGTTAATGAACCCCAAGCCAATAATTCAACTCCACATTGCTTAATTTTTTGACTCACTGTAGCAAGAGCCGAATTCACATTAACTACCTAATTCCAAGCTTCACTGATTAGTGATCACCTGTTCACAATCCTCTTGCAAGGTCCATGATTCTTTAAACTTGAAACCACGATGTCCTCTAACCTGTTGCCTCTTATTTCCCATCGTATGTAGCATAATTGGGAGATGATCTGAAGCATGTAGGGGTAAATGGTTCACACTACAAAAGGGGAATTTGGATCGCCATGATACATTAGCAACTGCACTATCTAGTCAAAATTTAGTATGGACTTCATTCAATCTCCCATTGTTCCATGTAAACGGATATCCTTGATAAGTGATAACCCAAGTCTACCAATCTTTATCCAGTGCTTCTCAGAATGCATCCATTTGTTTCATAGGGGTTGGTCTTCTACCCAATTTTTCATTCGAGCTAAGAATCTCATTAAAGTCGCCAATGCAAAGCCAAGGATCCGTATGGAGGGAACCAAATGATTGAGTAAGCCCATGACTTTGCACATTGAGAAGTTTCAGGCCACCCATAGAAGCACGTTAACACCCATTTAAATCCATCTATGTCTACTACATTTGCATTGATATGATTATCAAAAAAATTGGTAATAGTTAAATCTACCTCCTCTTTCCAAAGAATGGCTAAACCACCATCTAACCCTGGTTTCTTTATTGCTATAAAGTTTTGGAAACCTAATGACATGCTAATACCCCCTACACCATCTACACTCATACATGTCTCCATCAAGAAACATACAAGGGGATCTTGCATTCTTACAAGCTTTCGAAGACTTCGAACTGTCCAAGGGTTCCCAAGCCCTTATCAATTCCAAGATAGGATCCTCATATGCAGGGACAAACCCAGGTAGGGGCCTAAGGAGGCCCGGGCCTTACCTGGGCCCAAAAAAAAAATTAGTATGTAAAATTTTCAAAAGAAAAAAAAAAAAGGGCTTAGCCCCCCTTGGTTTTTAGCTCGGGCCCCCCCCTTGGTTTTTGGTTGGGCCCCCCTCACCTCAATGGCTCAACCATCCCTATGATCCAGCCGGCCAGCCCAAGAGGCAACTCAGGCAAGAGCCCATGAAACGTTAAAAAAAATAATGTAAAAAAGAAAAAAATAAAACCCAGAGTTAAAGACTCCAAACCAAAACCAAACGGAAAAGCCTAAAATGAAGAAAAAAAGAAAAGAAAAGAAAGGGAGAGGCGAGACCGTGACGCCGCCGCCCACACCTTGACGCCGCTGCCCACGCCCACACGAGAGAGACCCACGTCGCCATCAACTGTCGCATACCCAAACCCAGCTTCGTTGCTCGATCTTGCGAGACCCACACCGCCGCCATCGCTTGCTCGATCTGCCCAACCCAGCTTCGTTTCTCCACTGCTCCAGGCTTTACAGTTCACAGGTATTTAACCCCTTTAACCTAATATAATGTTTGTGAATCTCAGAATCTAAAAATCTATACTTGTGGACTTGTGGTGTTTGTGTTTTTACTAATGAGTGATGAACTGATGTTTGTGATTCTGTGATTGTGAATTGAATCTATGCCTAACGGCCCCGATTGCTTGTGGGTTTTTTTTTTTTTTTTTGGCTTTTTGGCTTTGTGACTGTGTTTGTGACTCTCTCTCTCTTATTATATAGATAAGAGAGATAGAGAGATTAGAGTTTGTAAGATTAGAGAATATATTATTAGTGTAGTGTTTGTCTATTTGTTCTTTGTTGACTGGTAGACTGGTAGTTGGGCAACAATAAGGACAAGTGACAGAAAATTAAAGGTAAAGTTTTAAAAAAAAATTTAGTAGTGCATAATAAATTTATAGTGTCCCTAGTGGGATTGGGTCAGTGTCTGAAATATGAAGATAAGACAAAGATAGAGAGATAAATAAAGGCAAAGACCAAAGACGAAAGAAAAAAACAAATCATATAATATAGAAAATTGTTACACAAATTTAAGAAAATAACAGTGATTCACTTGTGCCTATTGTTAACTCATAATGCTAAATTAGATAAATTTATAAATTGATAAGAAGTGAGAAATACTAAATTTATAATTAAATGCATCGTGCCTATTACCTTGATTCTAGTATTTGTCTTTAGTTAGTAACAACATTTAGCGTAGATGTTATACATTGAAAATGATATAACTTTGATATTTAGTTTGGATTTAATCATAGATAATTTTAAAGATTTGAAAGAGCGTCGAGTTCCTTTTTCATAGATGATTGTATTAAGAAACAATAGTTTTTCGTGTCTTTTGTTTTTGTTGGTAGATGATTATATCTTAATATATTAAGAAACAATGATTTTTGCGTGTTTGCCTTGGTTGATAATTTATTAATACTATATGGACGCGTATTTGAAATTTTTTTTCGCTTATCTCTAGCCCCCCAACTTGAAATCCTGGGTTCGTCCCTGCTCATATGGAGGAAGCTCCTTTACTAGAGCCCTCCAGAAGCTACAGAAACAACCCACTAACAGAACAACAACCAACCAAAACTTTACTCCAAATTCCACAAACAAAACCCAACCACCAGCCAACTCCAATTACCATACACTTAAGAATAACCACGAACAGTATGCCCAAGAGATCTAAAAACATAAAACAAGCTCCATAATACCACATCAAATGCAATCCCACACGAACATAAAACAAACCACCAGCCAATACTCAAAAAAGGAAAGCAAAAAAACTAATCCGATGAAAACTAAATTCTGAAATTATGGAAGGTAGAGTAAAGCCAGGGATCGAACTTAGGATCTCCTGCTCTGATACCATGTTAAATTACCAGTTGTCCCAAAAGTTTAAACTGTTAGGAAATGGTGAATTTAATCACTTAACCATAAGTCTAATAAACACTGAAGGATACTTGGAAGGAAACTGACCCACTGACAGGCAGCACAAACCCACAAAAGGGCAAGGCAAGACCCACCAAAAGGGGGAAGACAAAACCCATGAACGGGCAGAGAAGAGCCCACCTCAAAGCTGGAGCTAGCAGAGGAGGCTAGGAAAGCTCAAGCGCACGATTCTTTTTTTAAAGAGGGCATTAAAGGCTGATATGATTATAGAAGGATTAGTTATTTGGATGATGATAGTAATCATAGAGATGGATTTAGTTGGATGATTAAGCGCCTTTTGAAACTCTGTTACCTGTATGGAAACCAAAATG
The DNA here is from genome assembly GCF_932294415.1 of Quercus robur. NCBI lineage: Eukaryota > Viridiplantae > Streptophyta > Magnoliopsida > Fagales > Fagaceae > Quercus > Quercus robur. Next base: position 13,960,161 of record NC_065534.1, on the reverse strand, counting down.
TAGATTAATGCTACATAAGTGCACATTGGATATGCATGGTTGTTTGTGAAGTTGTTAAACTAATATTAAATCGCTTACAGTCTGCTGCAATTTTGATTCCATCATTCCAACCCTACATGACAAGGTTACCACCAAATTGGAAAGCCTGGAAATTGTCCTCTTGACGACTTGAAATTCCATGTCGATGCCCCCAAAGAGATAACACAACACAATCACGACCAAATTTAAAGTAACCAACTTCAAATGTGAATGTTTCAAATTTTAAAACATGAGCACGAACAAAAAAAAAAAAAAAAAGCGCTCGTTGGGACATTTTCACAAACACTTCATACGCACTCATTGATGTACCTGAAATTATAACTCACATCCCTCCAAGCTCCTAGACATCAAGGAATATTGTTAGTCATATCAATCAAGTACACAATAAGAACAACAAATCATACTACAATTTAATTGCACAATTTTACGTGATTAGTGTAGAAATTGAAAATTTTCGACGCCGCGCAATCCAGGTCCATAACACCCACCACCTCTAAATCGGAATTGTAGCCAAAAATCTCTGAGATTTTATGCTCTATTCAGATTTAGAGGTGGTGGGTGCTGTGATGTGGGGTTGAGAGAGAGGGGTTTGAAAGACAAGAAAGCTCGCAAGAATATTTAGAGGTGTGTCGCGCTATTGAAACGAGCGTTGTTTTGATAAGACAAATAATAATAATTTGGCTATAGAAGCAACAAGGGTCCATAGCTCAGTGGTAGAGCATTTGACTGCAGATCAAGAGGTCACCGGTTCGAACCCGGTTGGGCCCTTTCTCTTTTTCACATATTTTTATAATTTTCTTTTTAGAGCTGGCAGCACACATTGAACAATTCATTTTTATTTAGCCCAGAAGGGCCAGAACTCCACGTGCATATCCAAGCCAGGCTCAAGTTCAAGGCAAAGCTCCATCAGATAATGAAATAGTTGAGCCTTTTTTTTATTGCAATAAGTGAAAATGAGAGATTTAAGTTACGATTTTGTTTATAAAAGAGACCAAGCAATACCACTAAACTACAAAACTCTTGCCTTAGTTGAAAAGTTAAGGTCTATAATATTAGTGTAAGATTATTGAAAAAGATCGTAGGACCAAAATGATCGTCCGATACTTCAACATAATTTTCCATTCTAGTTAGTTTTCGAACTTGAATAATCAGTTGTAGTTTTAGATGTTCAAAGTTCAACTATTTTAGTTTTTGATTTGATCTAATATTGTTGTTTTTTACGACAAAATTAATTTATCCGAATCAACAAATAACATTTAACTTTGAATATATGCAAACTAATGTGTATAGTTCAATGACGAATCCTCTTCTTAAAATCCCCTCCAAATTCAAATACAAAGATGGTCTTGTTCTTTGTTGTATAATAATATCTCTCTTTGAATTCTCATCATTTCTTGTATTTTTTAGAATGAGAGTATACACATATATTGTTGGAAGTGTGGGTAAAGGGGAGGGAAAGGAGAGGCTGAAGCTTTAAGGACAAGGTCCCTTAATATGGTCTGCTGGAGTGCCACCCTAATAGCATGGTGGTTGCCATGCCCATCACTCATGGAAAAGGAATAGGGGCATGGCAAAAGAATAGGAGCATAACATTTTTCTTTCTTTTTTAACTCAAAACAACGTAGTTTTAACCCTTGTATGTACACACTCCCTAATCCGAATTATTTCATTTCTCAACCCTTCTTCTTCATCCCTCTGTCTCTATCTCTATCAACCCATGTGCCAATGCTAGTATTTTTGCTTCTTTCATGGACAATATGGTGAACAAGGCCTTCCTTTGGAAATAATGATATCACCAGTTGAAGCTACTATAAAAACCTTTTATCTAAAATTCGTTAGTCATTATCAAGTCTTGTCAACAAAAAATTTAAATCTAAAAATAAGACCCCAAACAAATTTTCTAATTATTACTTCTAGATCTTTATATATACACACACACAATGAGAATTTGATATCCACCTTCATCACACTTTGCAATTGCATCCGTATTGAGTTTGTTTTGTTTTTGTTTATGGATTTCAATTTTCTTTTGGTTTTCTTTCTGTCCTTAATAGCACACGTTAGAAGAAACCAATTTCACCGTTTCTGTCTTGGTCGGTACAGTGCCCCTTTATGGGAATGCTGGCAATTTTCGATTGCCCAAATGGCAAAACCAAAACATTCAAAATTCTTCTCCACAGGACCCAACTGAACCAATCTCTGCCTCGATTAAGGGACCAAGGACAGCCTTGTTTTTTATTTGATTAATTTCAACTTTTTAAAACTTACTTTTTTACAAGATACTATTTTTCTTTTTAGACAATGTGGCTTCAAGAAAAAATAATTAATTAAACTCTTCGACGCATACCTTAAGATTGGAATGATCTATTTGTACCGTTTGCTAACGTCTAAAAATTTAGTAGCACTATTGCCTCAATGCTTGCACAAATCCACTAACCAATTAGGCAATTCAACGATGGTAAGCATGGTGATGGCCACCAGCAGAGTCAGGACGTGCCTGAAGAGCTTTTAATTGAAATTCGAACGATATCCGGCCTTTGAAAAGTAACTTCGATGTCTAATATTATCCAAAGATGACAACTTGGATCACAAGACCATTTCAATTTCTTACAGCCAAGCCCGACCCGTGCACAGAAATTCAAGCGACTTTCACCTAAGCAACAGTAACTTGTAGCACATTTCATTAGCATCTCTTGGAGTTTCTAACATTTCATGTTCTAATCCCCCCACCTCCAATTATTGATGTACCAAAAAATAGTAAGATAAAACTAACACGAACAAACAAATGCAACACTAATCTTATTTGAAAGGCATTCCAACCCCGTACATGTTTAGCATAAGAGGCTAATCTTTATTTAAGAGGCATTTCAACTCTGTTCTTGTCAGGCATAAGAGACTAACAACAATCGTCTTTTGCATCCCGAACAAAAAGGCATACCTAACACGCCCAACAACTAATAATCAACCCGCAATAATGTGCAGCATAATTGTGCAACATAATCTCTGCTTAAAGAAGCATTCAGACAAAATGAAACCATTCACAGTTAATCAAATATCCTACACTTGCAGTTGCCACAAACTATAAGAACCTCAACAGCATTGAATTTAAGAGAACCATAACTCAAATGATGAAATCCAAAAATTTAGCAATTATAACTAAAATGTTTGACAGAAATCCAAAATTTAACAATTATAAAAGAAATGTCTCATATAACTTTGTTATCCAAGCCAAAAAAAATACCATAGCTCATCAACATCTAAAACCATACCCAACTACAGACAAAAACTAGTAACATTCTATCAAAAGCGCTAGATTAAAAGAGCCTTCATACACACAACCAGCCAGTCCAATCTCTTAGTCAAAGAGGCTGAAACCCATATCCTGCAGTAAAACAAACAAATTTTTAAGTTAGCAAAATAAACAAACCTCTTTACCAGTTTTTTTAAAATAAGACAAGACAGAAACAATTAAGGTTTTGCTCATTGTGATGAAGAATGTGATAAAATATTACGTCATCAGACTCCTCTTTCTCTTCCACTTTCTCCTCTTTCTTTGACTCGGCAGCAGCAGCTTCAGGGGCAGCTCCACCAGCACCGCCACCAGGTGCAGCAACAGCAATAGCGCCACCACCAGAAGGCACTGATGACAACTTCTCCCTACCAGCTGCAATCAGCTCTGTGATATCTTTTCCCTTGACTTCAGACAAGAGCAACTCAATTCTATCATCATCAGCTTCAGCCCCAACTGCAAGCCAAACAAAATTCATTTCCTTTAGCAAAACTTCAAAACCTTATCATCCAAATTGCAATACAACAAATAATCAGCTGCAAATCACTAAAACTACACAACAATAGTGTCCCAAATTTAATTCTCTGTTCTATGAAGCTTTTATGCGTACCCTTGTTGTACTGGTATGTACTTCAATCTTTCAATATACATCATAGAACAGAAAAACAAGCACTAGAAACCCGCTTTAATACAAAGCATATAATATTATCTCCATTTGCAAATATTTTACTTCGAATCAAAGCCATATTCATAAAACACAATTCCAATAAAATGTTAACCGACTTCATCTAAGATTATTTCCAACTCAGATAATTGGACTATATACACCCAATAGAGCATCCGAATTAAACAGGAAACAAATCCGGAAAAAGCCATTCATATCATATAATTATCTGACATATAAGCACAGCTCCCAATAGTTACAAATCAAATAAAACCATATTCATACAAATCTAAAGCAAAACAGTATAGCACTTCTCATATGAGCAGCAAAATCTTTCCATAATTATGCATCAACCAAATCATTGCACCGAAAAACTTATGACCCAAAGTAAAACACAAATTAAAACAGCTGAAATCTTGATATTTAACAAGAGGGAAAGCATTTAAAAGACCCTTAAAAGAAACTGTACCATTAGTAATTTCTTTATTTATTCACTCTCAGTAAATACTCTCATATGGAAAAAAAAAATGCAAATCAAACATTCATAAATACAAAAACCCGAAAACAGAATCATCATACTCATAAAATTACATAGCCATTAACCTAAACAAATACACATGTGAAACCTCAAATAACATTTCTATAAGAAACAAAAATGCAAACTATAACGAAAACAAATTGCTTGAAAATCGTTATAATTGAGAGAATCAGTCATACAAACCTGATCCGAGGATGTTCTTCAAGTCTTCAGCGGAAGGAGTTGTGTTGCCTCCCAACACGGCCAACAAGTATGCAGCGACAACCTTCATTTCTGCTAAATTAAACAAAAAAACCAACCTTAATCAATCAGTATCAAACTTATACAGAGAGAGAGAGAGAGAGAGGGAGTACTTGGATTTGAGACTTGGATGCGCAGAGGCCGCTTTGAGCTAATGGAGTTTTTGTGGAGACCTAGGGTTTATAGAAGAGGAAGCGTTGGGATTGGGTGGTAAGGAATATATATAGCTAGGGTTTGAGCTTATTGTGATGCAGACTGGTTTTGATTGAATCGTGTCCGTTCATTTCTATTTTACTTTTTTTTTAGCTCTGTTCCATTTATTGTCCCCCGTGATTTTTTTTTTTTTTTTTTTTTCTAGGGTTGAGATAAAAATTAAAAGAATAAGATACAAACAAAAAATATTGTCTTTTAAATCTGATACATAGAAGTGGTTTTAATGAGAATGACTGGATGAGCCCACAAACATCTAGCCACATGGAACAAAATTCAACTTCAATTTCAGACTTTAATTGAACAATTGAAAAGATAATTATGAACTAATTGTCACATAGATATAGACACATGACACAAAATTAGAGTTCTAATTTAGAATTACAATTTGAGTTTCTCTCTGCTTCACCTACTATTATATATATATATATATATATAGATATATAGATTATGGCTTTTTTAACTTTTCACATTTACCTTTTTATTTTTTTACTCTCTCATCTCTCACATCAAAGAGCGTTTGTATTAGACAATGCAAAACAAAAAATAAAAAATAAAATGTTCTATTGTACATATTTAAACCATAAACTCACCCACATCAGTCAAGCTAAAAGTTTGTAAATATTGTGAAATTGCTACAATAATTGTATAAATTTACATTTGCACTATTTGTTTTGCATTTTGTTTTTTATTCTTCCATTATGTATCTCAATAGTAAATGATAGTTATTGTATGTGAAAAAATACTAACAATTTAAAAAATTAAGAAAATTTGATATTTTAAATATAGTGTACAATAAGTAATCTAATTTGAAATAAAGTATTTTGAAAAGTAAATATGTAAAATATAAAAAGTAAGTTCTTATGTATAATTTTATGACTTTTTTAACTTTTCATATTTACATTTTTTACTTTTTCACTGTTATATAGGTTTTTTTTTAAATAACTATAAAAGCCAAACAATTTTGTAAGTTAGCAACGTTTCCAAACTATTTAAGAAACTAGCAACTCAAGTCTATTAAACTCAATTTCCTGTAGCAAATTAAGTTTAAGAGATTCGATTTCTGTGTGCTAGCAAATCTGAGGTGGACTAAAAAATCCACGTGGAACTCGAGTCTTTAAGACTTGATTTCCTATTCACCATCTTCTTCCTTCGTTCTTTTTCTCTTTTCTTTTTTTTTTTCTTTTCTCCATTTGCCATCCCACTCCCTTCTTCCAAGCCCCCAAAAACCTAAGACAGTTCTTCCTTCTTCATCTAAATCAATTTCTCAAAATCCCAAACCCAAATCACAATCTCAGTCGGAGCAAAAATCCAAACCCCCTATCTAATTCCATTTCTCAAAATCCCAAAAACTCATTTCTCAAAATCCCAAACCCAAATCATGATCTCAATTGGAGCAAAAATCCAAACCCAAAAATCACGATTTCGGCACCAGAGCGCCATGGGTTTGACGATCTCGACATCGGAGGAATATTTTCTGTTATGGGTTTGTGTTTTCAGTTCTTCCTTCTTCATCTAAATCCATTTCTCAAAATCTCAAACCCATTTCTTAAAATCCAAACCCATTTCTCAAAATCCCAAACCCAAATCACAATCTCAATCGGAGTAAAAACTGTTTTTTGTGGGGTTGTGGTTCGTGTTTTCTAGGTAAAAAGTGGTTCGTGTTTTCTGGGCAAAAAGTTATGGAGGGAACTCGAGTCTTAGAGACTCAAGTTCCACGTGGATTTTCTTAATCCACCTCAGCCACGCACCTCATGGGAATTGAGAATTTGAGACTCGATTTGCTACAGTGAAATCAAGTCTAACAGACTCAAGTTGTTACTTTCCTAAATAGTTTGGAAATATTGCTAACTAACAAAATTGTTTGGCTTTTATAGCTATTTAAAAAAATAAATAAACTATTATATATGTCAGAAAAGGTTTCTCTCTAACCCTTCAAAATCCTACTATATCTTTATATTTTGTGTAAATTTTAAAAATCCAATTGTTGAATTGCATGTTCTTATTATATTCTAACATATATCGGGAAAAAAAAAATTTAAGACATTATAAATTATGTTAAAGACATGTTTTAAGTATAAATTATATATATAATTAATTCAAAGAATAACCCATATATATTTATATACACATAGAATATGTTTGTAACGTTGTTTAACATATGTTATTTTCTTCCCTAACAAAATATATGTTACTTTTCTTACATTTAACAAAGTATTTGCATCAAATATATATATAACACTTTCTCAAACAAAAAAAAAAAAGTATATATATGAAACTAATAAATATTAATGTACCAAATAACATGTTAAATTAAATGAACCTATAATTTTTTTTTTTTAGTAAATAGTAATACTTATTAGAACATGCACGAAAATAGTAATATTAGTGTTTTAAACCGAATTTATAATACATTATATAATCGGAGTACAACTACAAAATGACCTAACCTTTGTAGTTGTAGACTAGGGTTATAAACAGCGGACATTATACACATACAACTAATATGGGATAAACATCCTTACTTTTTTTTTTTAATAAACAGTAATACTTATTAAAACACACACGGAAATAACAATATTAATACTTTAAACCGGGTTTATAATACATTACATAACCAGACTACAACTACAAAAGGGTCTAACCTTTGTAGTTATAGATTGGGGTTATAAACAGCGAACGCTAGACACACACAACCAATGTGGGATAAACATCCCTACTTTTTTTTATAGTAAACAATAATACTTATTAGAACACACACGAAAATAGTAATATTAGTATTTTAAATCGGGTTTATGATACATTACATAACTAGAGTACAAGTACAAAAGAGTTTAATCTTTGTAGTTATAGACTGGGGTTATAAACAGCGAACACTAGACACACACAACCAATATGAGATAAACATCCCGACTTTTTTTTTTTAGTAAACAACAATACTTATTAGAACACACACGAAAATAGTAATATTAGTGTTTTAAAACCAAGTTTATAATACATTACATAACCAGAGTACAACTACAAAATGACCAAACCTTTATCGTTGTAAATTAGGGTTATAAACAGCCGACATTAGACACATACAATCAATGTGGGATAAACATCCCTACTTTTTTTTTTTTTTAGTAAACAATAATACTTATTAGAACATATATGGAAATAACAATATTAATGTTTGAAGCCGGGTTTATAATACATTACATAACCAGAGTACAACTACAAAAGGGTCTAACCTTTGTAGTTGTAGACTAGAGTTATAAATAGCGAATAATAGACACGCACAACCAATGTGAGATAAACATCCCTACTTTTTTCTTTTTTTTAGTAAACAGTAATACTTATTATAACACATACGAAAATAGTAATATCAGTGTTTTAAATTGGATTTATAATACATTACATAACCAGAGTACAACTACAAAAAATCTAACCTTTATAGTTATAGATTGGGATTATAAACAATGAACCTATAATATGATAATAATAAATAATAAATAAAAACTTATATAGTGTATTACTATAAAACGATAACCTATAACGTGTTTTTAAAAAGAGATGCGTTTATTTTCTCAAAAAAGTGAAAAACTAATTTCTCTCCTTCTCTTCTTTTCATATGTTAGAGAAGACCCATTCCACCATCATGCTTCTCTCTCCTCTTCATCCTAGGAAACTCAGGATTTTCAATTCATTGTCTTTATTCTGAAACTAATTATGACGAGCCTAATTGCTTCATCAGAAAAGTTGTTCACGATTGAAAAATCACTCAAAAGACTTCAGAACTATGGCTCGAATTCGGATTCCTTAGCTAATTTATGTCGTTGTGAGCATCACAAGGCTCATCTACAAGATTAAAAATGCAAGATAGATAAGGTAAACAGCGTAATGAGCATGAATCCAATTACAAATGATGCATGAAAAGACTGATCAAACAAGAATTTAAAAATTGAAATTTTTTAAGTTTCAATCGGTCAAATATCGATCAAGCATTGACCAAGTCAAGCAAAGCCCACTTTTGATCCCATAGATGAGCCCTGTGACGCTAATGATGATAGAAACCAATCATGTATTCCAAATACATGCCATAACTTTGAAGTCTTAAGTATTTTTTTCGATTGTGAATTACTCTTCTAATGGTGTAATTAGGTGCATCATAATTAGTTCCAGAGTAAAGATGATGAATTGGAAATCTAGAAATTCATGGAATGAAGAGGAAAGAGAAGCATGAGGGTGGAATGGATCTTCTCTAATAGATGAAAAGAAGAGAAAGAGAGAGATCAGTTTTTCACTTTTTTGAAAAAATAACATGTATTTATAATAAAATAAAATAAAAACAAATTATAGGTTATTATTTTATAGTGCTACACTATATGAGTTTTTTTATTTATTTATTTTATCATTATCATACTATTAGTTCATTTATTTAACATGTTATTTGGTACATTAATTTTTATTAATGTTATATATATACTTGATGCAAGTACTTTGTTAAATGTAAGAAAAATAGCATGTCTTTTTAGGGAAAGAAAATAACATATTTTAAACCATGATACAAACATATTTTTTATGTATGTGTGTATGTATGTATATAAGTTATTCTTTGAATTTAATTTTTTATATATTTGTTGATTGATCCACCCAGTAGAATTTTTATGGCTCCACCATTGCATATACATATGTAATTTATACTTAAAACATGTCTTTAACTAATTTATGATGTCTTCTAAAAAAAACATAATTTACGATATACGTAAGGAGAAAGTTTAACGACAACAAACATAATTTACATGTTAAATTAAATGAACCTTTAATATGATAATTGATGAAACATGACTTCGTTAGTCGAGTTGAATGTGTCCAGATGGATCCAAGCTCTCATCTGGATACCTGTGTAAATGAAAAGACCGCTCCTTTCAAGGTGGTCACCGGTGCGGTGCCTGCCACAACGTCTCTGATGCCAAAGTCAGAACAGGAAAGTGCTTTGTAAAATAAAACAGAATAGCAGAATAACAATTATTGTCTTTCAGAGTATCTGTGTACCTTGTGTTGGCAATGTGAGGGCTTTATATATGTTGCCTTGGATTCTAGCCGTTGTGATTGATATTGTGATGTTAATGCCTTCCTTGGTAACGCCTTCTACCTAGTAATGGGGCTTTAATATGCTCTCAATGGTTTGTAAAGTTGATTTTGTAACCATCCGGGGCATTATTGGCTGCATTGAATGATCTGACTGCCTTCATCAGTGACATGGGTGTTTGTTAGGCTTGCCTCAGGGAATGGTCTCGTCTGTCTTACTGAGCCCGTTTGTAGTCAATTTCGTTAGTCCCATCAGCTGCCCCCGGATTCTGTGGTCGCTGTGACATGTCATGACAACCATAGAAGATAAAAGGTCTTTGGACCATAAGTGACTCTTGGGATTTCGCGTCGTATTAAATGCGTAGTGGTGGCGCCACACGCGTCGTGGCCACGTGGCGCGTGCTGATCGATGGGGGTTATTTGCATGACCCTTGGGTTTCCCGTTGTTTTTCAATTGTTTGGGCTTTAGTTTTTAAACTTTCATTTCCTTTCATTCCCCCCTTCACTTTTCCCAATTTCCTTAATCATTGCTCTAAGTTTCTTCTTTTCCGTTTGTTCTTGCGATTGTTTCGACCTTGCTTCGGCAACATCCTTTGAATTTTTTCCAATTGAGCTGCACCTTTTCAAGGTACATTTCTCTTTTTCCTCTTCCTCTATTTCCTTTTTTCTTCATAATTTGTTATAAGTTCCTGATTTTTCCTTTTTCTTTCCTTTGCTGTGGTTGTCTTTGTTTTCTGGCTTTTGGGATTTTAGTATTTACCTCTTTCTTCTGTGTTTTTCCTGGGTGTCCATGGTTAGTAGCTCTGAGGTTAGGATAGCTTGCCCCTCAGTTTCTTTCCTTTTTGTGCATTTGGGGGGGGGGGGGGTCTTTAGGCGTTTTCCCAAACCTTGAGGACTTTGTTTTTTAGGGTAACAGTTTGGGCGTTGCATTAGCTGAGTTGTGTCCTTTGCTTCGTCAATCTATTGATTGGTTTGAGGGTTTGGTGAGAGAGCAGGGGACGATGTCTGAGGTTAGATCCAGTGAGCTCGACACTGGGTTATCATCTAGCGATTACTCGGTGGAGGGAGATACTGTCGTTTCTACCCCTCGAGTGGTTAGGGCTTTTTACACCCTCAAGGACGTGTGTGGGCTGGATGCTGACACCGTGGGTAGATTTAGAGATAGGTTTCAATTTCCGGAGAGGGTTCATGTTTGTTGGCCCAATGACGAGGATAGGGCTTGCCACTTCTTCCCTGGTGAGGTATGCTTCTATGAGGCTGCCTTCACTTGTGGCCTTAAGTTCCCCGTCCACCCATTCATGATGGAGCTTTTAGATCATTTTGGCATTGCTCTCGGGCAACTTATGCCTAACTCATGGAGGATAGTGGTTAATTGTATGGAAATATGGTTGACCGTTAACAGGGACATGATTAAGGTGGGTGAACTTGTCTATCTGCATCGTTTGAAAGAGTCTAAAGAGTACGGGTATTATAAGTTAGTGCCCTAGGAGAGGAAAACAAGGATTGTCAAGGGTTTACCGTCATCCTTCAGGTATTGGAAATCAAGATTTTCCTTTACGTCCGGGGACGATTTTGAGACTCCCTCCAGCAGGGATTGGGGTGATATCCTAAGGTTGCTTCATCGGTAGGGAACCCCTACTTTAGGTGTGTCAGTATTTCTTCTCGTTGTTTCTAGTTTTGTTGCATTTGTTGTTACCGTCATTGACTCCTTTGCTTCTTGTTTTATGCAGTTAAGAGACGGCTTAAGCTCAAAAGCAGGCATAAGGAGCGTGTTGAGAAGGCAATAGAACACGCCCTGACAATCGAAAGTTGGGACAACCTGGTAGATCCGTGGGCCCTTGCCTTTTATAACCTTGGTCCTGACCCGTCTCCCTACATTCTGCGCGGTCTTGACATTGAAGAAAAAAAGAGTAAGTATTGAGTTTGTCAGTATTAAGCTCGCCAGTATTGATTCTCTTGTAAGCACTTGGATTTTTTTTTAACAAGTGTTTTCTTCTTGCAAAAATGACGACCAAGTTTAACAAGGATATGTATGCGAAGATGAGGTCCAACAAGGACGAGCCGCTGTCCAGCATTGGGAAGAAGGGAGTGCATGTAATGGGGAAAGGTTCGTCCGTTACTCCAGTTGCTTCTGCTACTCCCATCGTCTCCGGTGTTGAGACTGTGAGGACGGCCTCTCTAGCCACTTCGGTTGAAGAGATCCCTACTCTTTCATCAAAAAGGCCTCGCATATTGGGTAAGGAGAAGGAAAAAGCCGATTCTCGCTCGTCTACTGTTTGGGAGAAGGAAGGGCTGATGGTGACAGGGTGTACGAGGTCGTGACTACTGAGGACCAGAAGGCTTTAACCGGTGTGCCATTCAACGTGGTTGCGAATCAGCAGGTCCACAAGCTCGTCCAAGTAAACTGCTCGTGTGTCTTTTAGTCTTTTTTTCTTTCTCTTTGTATTGATGGCTTCAATTTTCTTTTCAAGTGTTGGGGGAGAGTCTCCATATTGCTTCTGAGTACCTCACTCAGGAGGCCAAGGTGGCGTCTCTAACATCTAAGATGGTGGCTTTGGAAGAGGAGAATTCTATGCTGAAGAAGAAGCTCATCAACTCCATGCACGAGGCCAACACCTTAAGGGAAAACGCCAAGACCTTGATTGACGATCTTCGAGCTGAGCGTTAGCTAACTCTGGAGAAGGACGATCAACTTCTAGCTGCCAAGGAGAAGCTCAAGACTATTGCTGCCAGGTCAATCGAGGATTTCCAACAAACTGACGAGTACAACACTGTACTCTTCAGTTGGTACTTTAAAGGCTTTGAGCTTCTAAAGAGGTACCTCGTCAATCATCCCACTAGAGTCAACCTGCAGAACCTGGATCTTGAAGTGGTGGACTAGGAGATGGCGATTGATGAGGCTGCCTAGTCTTCGACTCTTGAGGATGACGCCCCCGAGAAAGCTCCTGCTGATGACACCCCTGCTGGTGATGACGTTGCTGCTGACGCCCGAACCTAATACTTATGAATTTTCTTTTCTCTTTTTTCTTTGGGGTGCTCGTTATGTTTTGGGCTTTTGTAAATCTAATTTTAGAACAATTTCCTTTTAATTTATCTTGAAAACAATATTTTTAGCTCAGTGTTTATGGCCCTTTAGATGTGAAAAACGATGGTAACTGCCCGTTGTTTTGGGCTTTAATTAAATTTATGGCTGCGTACTTACTTGCATTTGTGATTGCATATTTATTGGTTCGTGATATGCTTGTGGTGTCTTACATCCGTTTGTACTTTGTACTTAGTAAAATTTTTAGTTGTGCCTTTCCTTTTTCTTCATCAACAATTTGCTTCTCATCTGCATAGGTTTTGCAACTTAGTTGATTTCCTGCAACTCGAGTTTCTTCAAGGGATCCCGTCGAGGGTTTTGGTGAACTAGTTGGGAGCTCAGATTCAGCCTGTGCTCTGTTCTGATTTGTTGCAAGGTTCTTGTCTCCTTTTTTTTTTACTTACTTATATCCTCTTTAAGACTTTGTCATGATTATAGCTTCGTCAGTAACATACATCCGTCAAGGCGGAATCTTGTTACTTTGCCAAAAAAAAATTGACTTACACCCATTTAAGGGATTTTGTCATTTTTATGGTTTCGTCAATAACTTACATCCGTCAAGGCAGAATCTTGTTACTTTGCCAAAAAAATTTGACTTACACCCATTTAAGGGATTTTGTCATTTTTATGACTTCGTCAGTAACTTACATCTGTCAAGGCAAAATCTTGTTACTTTGCAAAAAAAATTTGACTTACACCCATTTAAAGGATTTTGTCATTTTTATGGCTTCGTTAGTAACTTACATCTGTCAAGGCGGAATCTTGTTACTTTACCAAAAAATTTTGACTTACACCCATTTAAGGGATTTTGTCATTTTTATGGTTTTGTCAGTAACTTACATCCGTTAATCTTGTTACTTTGCCAAAAAATCTTTGACTTACACTCACTTAAGGGATTTTGTAATTTTTATGACTTCGTCAGTAACTTACATCCGTCAAGGTGGAATCTTGTTACTTAGACATTTTTGGTTTTACAGCTGACTAGACTTGTTTGCACAAAGACATTAGTTGAATAATTCTTTTATTAATTTTAGGAATGAATACATTTATTTGTTATATCTATTGGTGGTACTTCTTCAGGTGCTCAATGTTCCATGGTCGTGGGAGCTTTTGTCCGTCTAGGGTTTCTAGGTGATAGCTGTCTTGCCTGGAGTAGTGGACGACTCGATAAGGCCCTTCCCATGTGAGGCCAAGCTTTCCTTGGGCAGAGTCTCTAGTCGTTGTGGTAACCTTGCGCAGGACGAGGTCGCCTATGTCAAGTTGTCTGAGCTTTACCTTCTTGTTGTAGTATTTGGTCATCTTCTGCTGGTATTTCGTCATTTTGCCAGAAGCTTTGTCTCTTACTTCGTCCAAACAATCTAGGTTGATTCGTAGTTGATCGTCGTTGTATTCTTCATGTAGTACCTCTTGCCTGATGCTGGCTACTCCTACCTCTACCGGGATTACTGCTTCAATGCCATAGGTGAGTCTGATGGGGTTTCTCCAGTTGGTGTTCTTGCTATGGTCTTGTAGGCCCAAAAGACGTTGGGCAATTCTTCTGGCCAGGCACCATTCGTGTCGTCCAGCTTAGCTTTAATAATCTTAAGTAGTGTCTGATTTGTCACCTCCGTCTGTCCATTAGCTTGTGGATGCCCTAGGGATGAGAACTGGTTCTTAATGCCTAGGCTTGAACAGAAGTCTCTAAAGCCTTGGCTGTCGAATTGCCGCCCGTTGTTTGATATGATTGTCTTTGGAATCTCGAACCTGCAGATTATACTCTTCCACACGAAGCTCCAGATTCTTACTTCAGTGATGGTTGCTAATGCCTCTACTTCGACCCACTTTGTGAAGTAATCAATAGCAACTAGTAGGAGTTTTACCTGACCTTTACCTTGGGGCAGCGGGCCGACGATGTCGATTCCCTATTATGCGAATGGCCACAGGGATGCTATCGTCGTCAGTTTCCTTGCTAGAAGGCGCTGAACATTCCCGAACCTTTGGCACTTATCACACTTCTTGACGAGCTCTACTGCATCCACCTGCATAGTAGGCCAAAAATAACCTATTTGAATGACCTTGCTTACCAGGGATCTAAGGCCAGCATGGTCCCTATAAACTCCTTCATAGATCTCTTCCAAGATATACTTGGCTTCCTCTTCGTCGACACATTTCAAGTAAGGCATAGAGAAGCCTCTCTTGTATAAGATGTCATTCGTAAATCTGGCTACCCTCTTCTTAGGGATGGCAATGGGGTGGGGCGGGGCCGAAGGATGGGGTTTTCGCCCCCGCCCCGCATGGATTTTTCTTGCCCCATCCCCGCTCCGCCCTGCATGACGGGGAAAATTTCTTGCCCCATCCCCGCCCCTTAAGGCCCCACGAAGCCCCGCCCCACCACGTAAAACTTTATTTCTTGTTAATTTTCTCTACAACTATTACCATTTTTTCAAATAAAATGACATGTTTCAATAATAAAAATATACTTGAACCCAATAAATGTTATAAATTACTAAGTAGTGTGCATTATTTTTTTTGACTTTGAAGATAGAATTATATTGAAAAAAGGGACTGAAGCCCAAAAACTTACAAAAAGCGAGGATAGTAGTAGACAGCAGCCCTCCAAAAAATAGAATAAAATAAAGTAACAGATTGTGTCCAAACAAAGAAAAACTATAAGAAGTATTGGTTGTCTTTTTTTCCTACGCATGTTTAAAAACTAGCACACTCAGGTCCTCCCATTTTGTGACTATTTCATAGAGAATGGGACAAAGTCTCAAACCTGTACCTTATAAGTTATAACAGCCAAATGCCCACACACACACAATGACACAGACATAGACACAAATATTTAGAGTCTCAGACTCAGGCCTAAACCTGTACCGCATTAAAAAAAAATTATGTTCATGATGAAAAGTAAGTTGAGAAAGACGTATGAATCATGAATGAAATCAGTAATTCAATAGTATATAAATTTGTTTCTAATAAAGACAAAAGAAAACGTTAAAATTGGCACCTTATTTCCAACTTTGCTAGAGAGAAAAAGAGGTAGAGAGCCACATTAAGTAGAATAAAATAAGTTGATGATATTTTTGTTTAAATAGTAGGGTTTTAGAGTATGAAAAAATTACAATTTAATCCTTATTAATGCGGGGCGGGGTAGGGATGGGGCGGGGTAGGTCTAAAAAGTGTAAACCCATCCCCACCCCGCCTCGGGGTACGGGTCTAAAATCTCGCCCCATCCCCGCCCCACCACCTTTGTGGGGCGGGAAAAACCCGCACGGGGTGAAGCGAGGAGGGGCGGGTCAAAGCGGGGTGGGGCAAAATTGCCATCCCTACCTCTTCTTGATCTTCTTGGCCTCCTCGGCGTCCTGAGGGAGGCGCTCGTCTTGGAGGTAAGATACGATCGGTGTCATCCAGCTGTTTGTGCTCTGAATTGCAAATGTTGGGACTTCTTCGATGCTGGAGGCGCTTTTGGACCTCCATGTCTAACTCCATGCTTGTTGAGCCTTCTTCTGACGAGGCCATCTTTGCAATCTCGCCTGCTGCCATGTTCTGGCCTCTTGGGACCTGCACGAATTCCAATTTATCAAATTCCTGGGCTAGATGTTTCGTCAGCTTGAGGAATTTCTGCATTCTTTCCTCCTTTGCTTCATACTCTTCTTTTATCTGCCCTATTACTAATTTCGAATCGCTCTGGATGAGCAGGTTCTTAGCCCCGAGTGCCTTCCCAAGTCTCAGCTCTGTCAGTATTCCTTCGTATTCGGCCTCGTTATTGGTGGCTGGGAACTTTAGTCGAACTCTATACCTGAGCATTTCCCCGTCGGGGGTGACTATGATGATCCTTACTCCCCCTCTCTTTTGAGCTGACGAACCATCGATCTGGATCTTCCACCGTTTTGTCTCATTGGTGAGGTTGTCATCCTCTGAAAGGGTGAACTCGACAATGAAGTCCACCAGGGCTTGTGCTTTGATGGCTATTTTGGGGTGGTACTCGATGTCAAACTGGCTGAGTTCAATCACCCATTGAACCATTCTCCTAGCCGCCTTGGGTTTGTTCATGGATTTTTTGATAGGCTAATCCGTCATTACCAGGATGGGGTTCACCTGGAAGTATGGTCACAATTTGCGCGAGGCTACTATTAATGTGAACGCGATCTTTTCAATCCTTAGGTACTTAGCCTCAACCCCTTGAAAAGCCTGACTAATGTAGTAAATGGGGAGCTGATTATTATCTTCTTCTCGGATTAGGGCTGCACTTACGGCCGTAGCTAATACTGCCAGATACTGATATAAGTCTTCTCCTTGCTTAGACGGACTCAGGAGGGGTGGATTGCTCAAATAACATTTGAGTTCCTGAAATGCTGCCTCGCATTCATCAGTCCAGGCGAAAGCCTGTTTCAACGTTTTAAAGAAGGGCAAGCATTTGTCCGTCGCTTTAGAGACGAACCTATTGAGTGCCACGATCCTTTCTGTGAGCTTCTGGACTTCTTTAACAGTCTTGGGTGACGTCATGTCAAGGATGGCTTGTACCTTCTTCAGGTTCGCTTCTATTCCTCTCTAGGACACCATGAATCCCAAAAAATTTCCCGAGGCTACACCAAAAGCACACTTACTGGGGTTCATCTTCATCTAGTATTGTCTTAGTGTGGCGAACGTCTCCTTCAGATCGTCCAGATGTGTTAGTTCTTCCTTGCTCTTGACGAGCATGTCATCCACATGTACTTCCATGTTTCTTCCAATTTGTTTGCTGAACATTTTATTCACTAGCCTCTGGTAAGCTGCCCCTACATTTTTAATCCGAAGGGCATTATCTTATAGCAGTAAAGCCCTTTACTTATGATGAAAGCAGTTTTTTCCTGGTCTTCTTCAGCCATCTTTGTTTAGTTGTACCCCGAGAAAGCGTCCATGAACGTCAATAGTTTATGCTCGGCCGTAGAGTCTACTAGTTGGTCTATCCTCAGTAAGGGGAAACTGTCCTTTGGGTAGGCTTTATTCAAGTCCGTGAAGTCCATGTACATTCTCCATTTCCCGTTTGCCTTCTTCACTAAAACGACATTCGTGAGCCATTCTGATAATACTCTTCGCGTATGAAGCCTGCTGCCAGTAATTTGTTAACCTTGTCTGTAATGGCCTGGTTCCGTTTTGGGGCAAAGACTCGTCATTTCTGCTTGATGGGCTTCTTTTCGGGATTCACATTTAACTTGTGCTCGATAACCTTCGGCAATATGCCAGGCATGTCCTTATGGCTCCATGCAAAGACGTCAAGGTTTTCCTTAAGGAACTGAATAAGCATTGACCTCATCTCGGGACTCAATGTCGTTCCCATCCTTGTTGTCTTGGTTGTCTTTCCTTATACCAGCTTCACTTCTTTTAGGGCTTCTACTTTATCTTCTTCCTTTTCCTCGATCGTCCACATATGGTTTTCCTTGGCAGCCAATACGGCCTAGTAGCATTCTCTTGCCAGGACTTGATCTCCTCTTACCTCGCCTACACCGTTCTCTGTTGGAAACTTCACCTTTAGGCAATAGGTGGACGTGGCTGATTTCCATTTGTTGAGTGTGGGTCTCCTAATGATTACATTGTATGATAAGGAGCAATCCACCACTAAGAAGTCTAACTAACGGTCAACTGCTTCGGGTAGGTCCCCGCTGTCACCGTCAATGTCACTATACCCTTAGGGTATACCCTGTCTCCACTGAAGCTGACGAAGGGGGAGTCAAATGGGCACAGTCTTCCAGGATCTAGCTTTCAGCTGTTGAAAGGAGGGTAGGTAGATGATGTCTGTGGAGTTGCCATTGTCCACGAGGATTCTCTTGGTATTGAACCCTTCAATCGTGAGTGTTATAACCAAGGGGTCATTATGAGGCTGCTTCACCCCCTTTGTGTCTTCCTTGTTAAAGGACATATCCTGGTTCGTTCGTCTCTGCTTGAATGGGGGTACCATGTGGACGCTGTTCACCTGTCTCTGGCATGCTTTCTTGAGGGATCTGAATGACCCTCCTGTGAATGGCCCCTATGCGATCGTCGTTATTTCCCCAATCACATTCTGTGGGGGCTAGAATGGGTGATCCTCGTCCCTAGACGAGGACTCGTGCTGGCTTTTATTGCAGTCTCTGAACCTGCTGGGCTCCCCCTTCTTCACATACTTCTGCGATTTTTCTTTCCATAACAACTCCTTTGTCTGTTCTTTTGGGTCCTGGTAATCCTTTGTGTAGTGGCCATGATCTTTGTGGAACCGGCAATACTTGTTTTTGTCACGGACGTTGGGGGATGAATGCAACAGCCTTGGTCACTGGAGGTAGTGATCATCCTTAATCTGTGCCAAAATTTTATCAATAGGCATAACTAGAGGAGTGAATTTTACCATTTTGGGGGTTTTCTCTTCTTTCCTTTTACCCCCGTCGTTGATTCGTCGGTTCGACCGCTCCCTTTTCTGTCCTTTGTGATTGTCCTCCTTTCTTCCCTTATCTCCCGGCTTTTTTACATCCTTTATGACGGCTAAAGCATCTTCGGCGTTCATATACTTCTTTGTCTTCAGGAGCATCTCCGCCATCGTCTTAGGTGGATTCTTCGCAAGTGAAACCACAAAATCTCTAGATTTCAACCCTGCTATAAAGGTCGTCAACTGCACCATGTCGTCAGCTTCGTCTACCTCCAGAGTCTCCCGGGTGAATTGTTTCACGTATGACCTTAGGGTTTCTTTTTCCCCTTGTCTGATAGTGAGTAAATGGTCAGCTAGTCTCTTCGGGCGTTGTCCTCCAACGAAGTGGCGTAAAAAAGCATCGCTTAATTGCTTAAAACTTTCGACAGACGATTTTGGTAACTTTGTGAACCATTCCCTTGCAGCTCCCTTGAGAGTTGGGGGGAAGGAACGACACAGTATCTCGTCAGGAGGCTATTGGAGGCCCAGAGTCGTCTTGAAAGTGTTGAGGTGGTCTAGAGGGTCCTTAAGCCTGTCAAACGATTCAAGTTGAGGTAATCGGAATTTAGACGGCACAGGGCACTCCAAGACTGTCGTGGTGAACAGCAAATTTGTTGTCCTGACCATCCTATCCACACTCCGATCTGCCTGCCCTTTAATGGCCTTCCTCAGCTCGTCCATCTCTCTTCTCATCTCCCGGAGAAGGTCTGAGTGGGGTTCATCCGGGGTAGTCGGCCCTTGACGGTCACTCTTTCTAAGGCTATCTCCTTCGTCCTCTTCATTGGCTACATATCGGTTTTCCTCCTATTGAAGCCATAGCTTCATCTCTTGATTCTGTTTGGTGAGCTCCTTGACAACAGCCACAAGAGCCTGAACTTGTTGAGCTAGAGCTGCAGAGTCTTGGTTGGATTCCATTTGAATGTGGAAGTTGATAGGAAACTACGCTTTCGACCTTGAGTACGAAAATGTTGTTTCCCACAGACGGCACCAAACTAATGAAGTGTGACTTCGTCAGTCGAGTTAAATGTGTCTAGATGGATCCAAGCTCTCGTCTGGATACCTGCGTAAATGAAAAAACCGCTTCTTTCAAGGTGGTCATTGGTGTAGTGTCTGCCATAACGTCTCTGATGCCAAAGTCAGAACAAGAAAGTGCTTTGTACAATAAAACAGAATAGCAAAATAACAATTAGTGTCTTTCAGAGTATCTGTGTACCTTGTGTTGGCAATGTGAGGGCTTTATACATGTTGCCTTTGATTCTAGCCGTTGTGATTGATATTGTGATGTTAATGCCTTCCTTGGTAACGCTTCTTGCCTAGTAATGGGGCTTTAATATGCTCTCAACGGTCTGTATAGTTGGTTTTGTAACCATTCGGGGCATTATTGGCGGCATTGAATGATCCGGCTGCCTTCGTCAATGACATGGGCGTTTGTTAGGCTCGTCTCAGGGAATGGTCTCGTCTGTCTTGCTAAGCCCGTCTGTAGTCAATTTCGTCAGTCCCATCAATAATAATCAAATAAATTATAATAAAAAAACTCATATAATGTATTACTATAAAATAATAACCTATAACTTGTTTTTTAAAGGAAACATGTTTATTTTCTCAAAAAAGTGAAAAACTTATCTCTTCACTTCTTTTATTTCCATGTGTTAGAGAAGACTCATTCCACCCTCATGCTTCTCTCTCCTTTTCATCCCATAAAATTCAGGATTTCCAATTCATTGTCTTTACTCTTAAACTAATTATGATGAACCTAATTGCACCATTAGAAAATAATAATAATAATATCACTTAAAAGACTTCAAAATTAAGGCTAGGATTTGGATTCCTTGGATAATTTTTGTCGTCATGAGCATTGCATGGGCTTGTATATGTGATCAAAGTAGGCTCAATTAAATTAATCAAGGATTTTGAATCCGAGTCATAATTTTGAAGTCTTTTGAGTGATTTTTCCACAAAGTAACCCTTCTTCCTAGCCAATCAGAAAGGACTCCTCCAAAGCTAGCACTAATTACTATTGTTATGTTTGTCATTACCTTGACTACATCTAGCATCCACTTATGTTGGTGCACCAAGTCAAAACAATCGCGAAAGAACGCCATCACACCGTGATAGATACCTGCAACAAAGCATATGATTATCAAAACCACAAGACTTAAAAAAAAAAAAAAGTGGACCAATGCATGTTGATGCAGAGCATGTAGAATAGAACTATTTGAAAGCACTCCAAAGAGAAATACTAAAAGAAAGCCTAAATGTCCATAAGTTTGATTATGTCATCAAATCATCAAACTTGGTTGATTATGTATACATTGTTATAATACCTTTGATTGCAAATGACGCAATTCACCCATTTGCAATGGGGACACTACCTCAGATTGTTTAAATTAGTATTCAATTTTTTGGCATATTAGAGATTCAATATTAGTGGGATTGGTCCGACGGAAAATTGGCTATCCAATCTTTAAATTAATCACCTCATCAGAATAATTGATTTGGAGGATATCGCATTTTATTTTTCTTCATTGTTATCTATATTTGAGCGCACTTAATCTCTATATTTGTTTCCTTGAAAAGAATTGAATGCTAGTAGAGGAAACTTGGATGGTATTTGCCATAAGAGTCCTCGAGCACTAAAAGAAGCACATGCTCCTCAAATTCTAGAAAAAGCATATGCAGCAATCTGAGCCTCCATTCAAAGGATCTTCTAACTTAATCGAACATTCTTCGCACAAAACCAAGAAGCATGGTGATGGCAACAATCTAGATGACATTTTTAAATTAAGCCAAAGCAATGAGCATAGTTATAGCATATTTGATGATAAATGGTTTTTTTTTTTTGGGTGAAGAAAACAATTATATAAAAGCACCATGAACATAAACATAAACATAACCAAGAGTATATATGTTTTTATATTATTTTCTACTAAGAAACACAAGTCATTTCTTATTTGAATATAAACATGCGATAAATGTCAGGAGAAAGTTTAGAGACAACAAACATAATTTACGTGTTAAATTAAATGGACCTATTATATGATAATAATAAAGTAAAAAAAAAAACTCATATAATGTATTACTTTAAAATGATTACCTATATCTTGTTTTTAAAAAGAGACATGTTTATTTTCTCAAAAAAGTGAAAAACTTATCTCTCCCCTTCTCTTCTTTCCATCCATTAGAGAAAACCCATTCCACCCTCATGCTTCTCTATCCTTTTCATCCCAGGAAATTTAGGATTTCCAATTCATCATCTTTACTCTTAAACTAATTATGATGAACCTAATTGCACCATCAGAAAAGTTGTTCACGATCGAAAAATCACTCAAAATACTTCAAAATTATGGCTTGAATTCAGAATCCTTGATTAATTTAAGTCGTCGTGAGCATCGCAGGGCTCATATATAGGATCAAAATAGGCTTAATTAAATTAACCAACGATTCAGAATCCGAATCATAATTCTGAAGTCTTTTGAGTAATTTTTCTGCAAATAAGATTGTAGCCCTTCTTCTTAGCCAATCAAAAAGGAGTCCTCCAAAGATAGCACTAATTACTGTTACTATGTTTATAATTACCTTAACTACATCTAGCATCCATTAGTGTTGGTGCACCAAGTTAAAACAATCACAAGAGAATGCCATCACAGCGGGACAGATAATTTCTACAAAAAGCATATGACTATCGAAACCACAATATTTAAAAAAGTTGTGGACCAATGCATGTTGATACAAAGCATATGGAAGAGGACTATTTAAAAGCACTTGATCATCCAAAGAGGATTACTAAAAGGAAGCCTAAATGTCCATAAGTTTGA
Organism: Quercus robur; assembly: GCF_932294415.1. Taxonomy (NCBI): domain Eukaryota; kingdom Viridiplantae; phylum Streptophyta; class Magnoliopsida; order Fagales; family Fagaceae; genus Quercus; species Quercus robur. The sequence goes on along the minus strand of NC_065534.1, from coordinate 13,936,814 downwards.
TTATGTCATCAAATCATCAAACTTGGTTGATTACGTATACATTGGTATAATGCCTTTGATTGCAAATGGTGCAATTCACCCATTTGCAATGGGGACACTGCCTTAGATTGTTTAAATTAGAATTCAATTTGTTGGAATATTGGAGATTCAATATTAGTGAGATTGGTCCTACGGAAAATTGGCTATTCAATCTTTAAATTAATCACCTTATCAGAATAATTGATTTGGAGGATATTGCATTTTTTTTTCACTGTTATCTCTACTTGAGCACACTTAAACTCTATATTTGTCTCCTTGAAACGAATGGAATGCTCGTAGAGGAAACTTGGATGGTATTTTGCATAGAGTCCTTGAGCACTAAAAGAAGCACACACTCCTCAAATCTAGAAGAAGCATACACTGCAATTTGAGCCTCCATTTAGAGTATCTTCCAGCTCAATCGAACATTCTCCATGCAAAACTAAAAAGTATGGTGATAGCAACAATCCAGATGATGCTTTTAAATTAAGCCAAAGCAATGAGCATAGTTATAGCATATTTGATGATAAATGGTTATTTTTTCAAGTCAGGAAAACAATTATATAAAAGCACCATGAACATAAACATAAACGTAACCAAGAGTATATATGTTTTTATATTATTTTCTACTAAGAAACATAAGTAATTTCTTATTTAAATATGAACATATGATAAATGTAAGGAGAATGTTTAGGGAGAGTGAACATAATTTCGTGTTAAATTAAATGAACCTATAATATGATAATAATAAAATAAAAAAATAATTTTGTTAAAAAAACTCATATAATGTATTACTATAAAATGACAACCTATGTCGTGTTTTTAAGAAGAGATATGTTTATTTTCTAAAAACATTGACAAACTTATCTCTCCCCTTCTCTTCTTTCCATATGTTAGAGAAGACCCGTTCCACCCTTATGCTTCTCTCTCCTTTTCATCTCAGGAAATTCAGGTTTTCCAATTCATCATCTTTACTCTAAAACTGATTATGATGAACCTAATTGCACCATTAGAAAAGTTGTTCACGATCGAAAAATCACTCAAAAGATTTCAAAATCATGGCTTGGATTCGGAATCCTTGGTTACTTTATGTTGTCGTGAGCATCACGGGGCTTATATACGGGATCAAAGTAGTCTTAGTTAAATTAACCAAGGATTTTGAATTCGAGTCATAATTTTGAAGTTTTTTGAGTAATTTTTCCGCAAATAAGTTTGTGGCCCATCTTCCTAACCAATCGGAAAGAAGTCCTCCAAAACCAGCACTAATTACTATTGCCATGTTTGTCATTACCTTAACTACATCTATCATCAACTTGTGTTGGTGCACCAAGTCAAAACGATCACGAAAGAATGCCATCACACTAGGATAGACACCCACAACAAAACATATGATTATCAAAACCACAATACTTAAAAAAGAAATGGACCAATGCATGTTGATGCAAAGCACATGAAAGAGGACTATTTAAAAGCACTTGATCATCCAAAGAGAAATACTAAAAAGAAGCCTAAATGTCCATAAGTTTGATTATGTCATCAAATCATCAAACTTGGTTGATTACGTATAAATTGGTATAATAACTGGTAAATTTAGAATAAAAATGCAATTTATCAAGTACCAAAATATTTGCAATGACAAATTACTCCATAACACATTGAAAAAAAAAAAGAAGAAACAAAATTCACACGTAATATTTTAAAATACACTTTAATTAAAAAATTTAAAACAATAAATTTTAATTATGAAATAAGATAATTTTGAAAATCTACCCTTAAATAAAGGATAAATTAATACACAATATTTTTAATATTAATTTAATAAAGTTTGGTCGATCAAAAATTGGGGGGAAAATGTATTTTTCTTTTAAACTTGAGGCGGAATGTTATTTCTCAAAACTTCCGAGGCGTGTAATTACCAAAAAAAAAAGAAGAAGGAGAGGGGCATTTGTGTAATCAAAGCCCAAAATCAGGCTAACAAAAGCGCGGGAAAAACACTCCCCAAGTCTCAGACCTCAGTCCCGCGTGCCCTCACTTTCAGATTTACAACTTCAGAAAAGGGTTTCGAAACCCCTCTCTCTCTCTCTCTCTCTCTCTCTCTCTCTCTTACACTGACATTTTCTCTCTCCGTCTTAAATTTTCCGATCTGAAAGCTGCCGGAGGGAGTTCAAATGAACGGCGAAGGAAGGAGGCGGGACCGCCGTGACCCGCGGAGCTCCAAGAAGCAGAAGCTAATCCGCACCGCCGGGGAAGAGCTCGAGTCCAAGTTCGGCTTCGATCTCTTCTCTGAAGGCGACAAGCGCCTCGGATGGTTGCTCACATCCTCTCCCGTAAGTCAATTTTGGCCTCTATTCATCAATTTCATCTCCATGTATATGTCCCGTTAGTCAAATTTTGGATGATTATGTTTTTATCTGCTTCGATTTGGTTCATATCATTAGCTATTTTGCCTTTATTATCAGTTCGTGATGAGGAAATTGCAAATTTAGTTGCATGGAACTATGTTTGTGTTGGTATGAAAATGAAATTTGATAATTCAATTTGAAGCTCAAAGTATTTAGTTGCAAAATGAGTAATTGGTTTAGTCACTTTAGTTGTGCTATGCTCATATCTCAGAGAATGAGAATGTCTTACAATGTGATATTCAGTTTGCTCTACTATATGCCTCAATTTTACTAGCAACACACAAGTACATGAACTTTTGTCATGAGGAAAATTATTGATGCGTTCTCGTGTTTTGCAGTCGTCTTGGGAGGATGAAGACACTCAACACGTCTATAGTTGTGTCGATCTTTATTTTGTTTCACAGGTAAACTTTCCCAATGCAGTTATATTCTTTACGTGTACGGATAGTGGTTCCTTACTGCACTTAGTCGAAATGTGTTTTCCTGCGTGGTGGTTGTTTGGCTTGTTTGATTATATAACAGTTTTAGTTTAATTGTAGGATGGTTCGATTTTCAAGTCAAAATACAAGTTCCGACCTTATTTCTATGCAGCCACTAAGGTATGTATGTTTAACTTGAAATATTTAGGACGGGTTAGTAGTTGTCATAATGGTGGTCACATTGATGGAATTGTTATTATAGGAAAAAACAGAAGTAGATGTTGAAGCATATTTGAGACGGCGCTATGAAAGCCAAATTGCTGATATTGAAATCATTGAGAAAGAAGACCTTGATCTTGTAAGATTTTTTTTTTTTTTTTTTTTGCGTTACTATTCTTATAATTTTTCTTGTCCTAGAGAATATTGGAAATGTCTTACAATTGTACTGCTTTCCTTCTTATGCTTATCAGGCAAGTTTTCTAGTTTCTACCATTTTTAAGAGATTACCTGACTACTTCTTGGGCATACCAAAGAAGTGAAGTTGTTTGAATTCAGGGTTGGGGGATAGAGAGATCTCAATGATCCCATTGGCAATGCTAGAAGCTCCACTTGTGTTTGGGCAGAGCTAGAGCTAATTTCATTCTATAACAATTGATGTTACATAATCATTATGCAAGTGAATTTAGTTCAATTAAATTGGGAAGCATATTAATATGCCCAGCCTTTCGAAAGTTTAGTTTTTTGAAGCAAGATCTTCCCACAGAATTTAAAGTTATGTTGGGATGGTGGGTTAGACATAAGAGTGGGACCAAGGTCTTGTATTCTTTTGATTGCTTGTCGACCTACTCACATGGAAATGAACACAATGCTTGATTGACGCCATGGTGTGGATTACACTTTTTTTTAATAATTTAATTCCGACATGTTGTAAAAAAATTATCTCATAAGTTAGTCTCCATCTTGTACTTGTCCCGATTCTCATTTCTTAAGTGAAAGGCACATCAAGTTGATTTGGCAAAATCATAGTTTTTGGTGACAAAGGTAAACCAATCTATCTAATTTCTAACCTTGACTAGGAAAGTTGATCGCCTTCTATGTTATCCTACTTTATAAATAACCCCTTCCTGCCAATCTACACACCCAAACCATTTTGTCTTGGTCTCACTGCATCTTACATGGTAGTATTATTGACGCGTTTTTACTGAACTGGAATATAGTTTACTAAGTTAAATGGGGATTATCACATGATGACTGGTAGTCATTGAAACTTAAATCTTCAGAAAAATGAAAAAAAAAAAAGAGATGGCTTCCTAAATGGTCCCTTTCCGTGCCATATGTCCCTTGACATTAGCGCAGATGGATGTAGCACACTTTTGATACAATAAGCTCGTTATCCTACCCTGGTGCATCACATTTCTTTGTTTTAGTAAAACTGTGGGGTTTACATTAATCCAGCTGCTTTTGGAATCAACAAACCACCATCTGGATGTTGCTACATTCACCTTTGTCCTTCTCATAATAAGCTAGTTTGTACAACTGAAGCATTTGCATAAGGCTTAAGGATTTCCACCTTTTTGTTATCTTTCCTTGTATGCTTCATGATTAAAGAACCATTATGTTTTGCAAAAAAATACGTCAAATTTGCAGTTAGGGTGTATAGTTGTCTATTCAACCCATTTTCTTGCTAATCATCTTTTCTGGAGTGTTAGGTCGTACCATGCTAAAATAATTGTTGCAGATAATTTTATAATCTATATCATTCACCTGCAGACTTAATTTACTATAGTGGGCTTGTTATGATTGGTTATTTAATTGTCATATCCTTGCACATCATTATCATTATTTATTCTTGAGTTGGTATTATAATTCTGTATCCCTATATATGCATTCTGATATCTTTGTATGCTTCTGGACAGAAAAACCATTTGTCTGGCTTGCACAAACCTTATTTGAAGCTATCTTTTGACACGGTTCAACAATTAATGAATGTGAAGAGTGACCTATTGCATGTCGTTCAAAGAAACCAGGAAAAATTTGATGCTGCAGAAGCATATGAGTCCATTATAGCAGGGAAAAGGTAAGGCTCTATTCTTCATTCAGGTTCCATTTGCGTTGAACCAGCCATTATTGCCCTTTCAGTGAAAAGGTTATTGTTTTCTTTCTGCAGTTCTACTCCCTAGCACTGACCTTTTACCTCTTCTTACATGTGGTATCTCTTTACTTATCCCAAAATATTTGGTACTTGATCTGCAGAGAACAAAGGCCTCAAGATTTTCTAGATTGTATTGTTGATCTCCGCGAGTATGATGTTCCTTATCATGTTCGATTTGCCATTGATAATGGTGATTTCTTGTTTCTTTCTATTTCTTTTGAGATTTCATTTTTATTTTTCTATCTCCTTTAGAGACACTGAGAAATTCATGACTCAGATGTACGATGTGGGCAATGGTATGACGTTAGTGTATCCAGTACTGGTCTTATGCTGGAAAAGAGGACAGATCTTTTGCAACGTGCTGAAGTGCATGTTTGTGCATTTGATATTGAGACTACAAAGCTTCCTTTGAAATTTCCTGATGCTGAATACGATTTAGTAATGATGATTTCGTACATGGTTGATGGACAAGGGTACCTGATTATTAACAGAGAGGTACACATGATTGGCTTAAGCTTAGTGCTCTTTCAGTGAATTCTTTATCTGTCTTGCAATAAGATTTTGTGATTCCTCTGGTCTGTCTTATGTTCAGGTATAATAGTTGCTTAATTTTATAACTAGTTATTTGCATTTGAAGCTTTTTTGGGGGGGGGGGGGGGTGGTTGTTGTATGCTTCTCCCCGTTCCCAGTATAACTGTGATTTATCAGCCTAAGATGTATAAAATGAGTATTATCTGGTTTTTAATTAAGAAGTTTGGGACATATTGGTAGAGTTAATGGCTCTCACAGATGCATGTTAAAGAACCTGGGGGTGAGGAGCAGGGCTGGGGTGGGGGGGGGGGGGGGATGTATTTGTAAAAGATGACTGCATAGGAGTTCAACTCTTAGAAACTTATTGTTTCATTTTACTACTGATTTTTGGCCAGGAGATGTTATATGAAGTCCTTTCTGTCAGGCTCTAGTATGGATGTTTCTAGTGAATGACAGCCAGAGCTTTCCTTTTTATTTTATTTTTATTTTTATAAGTAATATATCCTAACTATTTTGGTAATACTAATTCAGTTCATTGACAAGCATTGAAGATTATCTCCTTATAATATCTATGATTTACTCTTGGTTACAACAGATGTTATATTCTCGAGTTCCAATATTATGTTACCTTTGTAATTAATTAACCAAATCAATGATTTTTAAGATTGTGGCCAGTATATGTTCATAAAAGTTTGATTTCCTCCAGTGATTGCTGATGAAAATGAATTATTATTCATTTCTTTTGCATCCATGTAAGCCCCATTATTGCCATTGCTTGTTATTCATTGATCCCCTAGCCATGATTTTGTTCTGTGTTGATAGACTCAATCCTTCATTGGCAATTGCTAATAAATATCTGCAACTTTTTTGTGTTTATTTTCAGTGTGTTGGAGATGATATAGAGGACTTAGAGTATACTCCAAAACCGGAATTTGAAGGGTATTTTAAAGTGACAAATGTGAGAAATGAGGTAATGATACACAAATCTTTATATGTATGTATAGATGCATGTATTTAGTTAGGTATACATTTATATTGCATGTGTATGTGTTTGTGTTCCAGCACGTGTGTTTATTGTTTGTCCATCTAATATGCATGTGCATTTATATCAATTAGGTTTCCTAGACTGCTTTAGGATGCTTATGCAGGATAATTTTTGTTAAGTGATCTGATTGTTCTTGCAGGTAGAGCTTCTTAGACAGTGGTTTGCTCATATGCGAGAGGTGAAGCCTGGTATTTATGTCACGTACAATGGTGATTTTTTTGACTGGCCGTTCCTGGAAAGCAGAGCAGCCTATCATGGGTTAAAAATGAGTGAGGTGCCTTGTTTATTTCTGTTAGTTGAATGACTAGAATATCAGCTTAGACTTTTACCTTCTTTTTATTACCGAGAAGGCTAGAACATAAATATCATTAGTTGCATGCATAAATTTACCCTGTATCATGATCAATGGCTATAAATATGTTGTTATAGTTAGTCAGTGATCTACTGCTGGCTAATGGCTTGTGGCTTGTAGCAAAAGACTTCTGAAATCATTTTGCCACTAAAATATTGAACCAGACTTTCATATTGTTTAGTCTATGTTTTTGCCTGTAACATTTTGTGTTACATCAATTGTGTCTTTATTCAATTGAAGTATTTAGATATAGAGTGCTTTACAGAATATTTAGTTTTCTGTTGTTTAGCTCTCCAAAAAATTCAACTGAAATTACACATACATGAAAATTTTTGGCTTTTCTGTTAGTAGTGGGATTGCATGCATTTTACTTCGAACTTCTTTGAACTTTCATTTCTTTTTTTACTGTATTCATATCATATTTTAAATTACAGCAACAGTAATTGACAAAAGTTACACATTTCAAATTTCTTTTATGTTTTATTGGACCTTGATGCTATCATGGCAATTATGAAAGAAGTTTCAAAAGCATTGTTAGCTAAAATTTTCTCTGCTTCTCAATCTTTGATTAAATGTGTGCAAAACTATTGACTTGATGCCGAGTTTAACATTAATTATTCTAGTAAGAGTAGTAATAGTTGAATTGTTCTTATATACATGTGATCTTTGAGATATTCTTATTTCAGTTGTCATCGGGATATCTTGGTTGCTCCATGTAGAAGTATAGCTTTGTTCTTTTTAATGTTTCTCCCCTCCCCGTTGAATTTTTTTTTTTTTTTTGGGCTCAGGAGGTAGGATTTCAGTGTGACAAGAATCAAGGGGAGTGTCGTGCTAAATTTGCTTGCCATCTGGATTGCTTTGCTTGGGTCAAACGTGATAGTTATCTCCCTCAAGGAAGCCAGGGCCTAAAGGTACAAACTCCCAACTTGGGTTCAATTTGTTTGTTATTAGTTTAATTTTTATTCATTACAAGTTCTTGCATTTCTTTTCTTTACCCAGAAAATATTCTTAATTATGGCATGTACATCTTGAGAGTTAATGGTTAACAGGCTATTAATTGTTTGAATATTAACCCCTTCATTTCTTATTACAATTCTATGACAGATGAAAGAATAAATTTTCATATTATTGTTGTATTATTCTCTTTTCAAGTTCTCAAATGACTAATAGAGGTAACACATAGCAGTGATATTCATTGTTTTTATTTTTATTTTCTGAAATTTTGCGTTTACATCTGCATGCAACCATATTTAGATAGATTCTGTAATTGGTAAGTGATAACTTTACTTTGGTTCTTATTGATTGGCATGGTCATTTTTTAGTCTTTTTTCTCATTCTTTTATCATGTCCATATCAAAGTGGGATTCCAATTTTATGCTTTCACTAAAATCCACAACATCCAAAGGCCTATTTATTTGCTTTAGCATTTCCCACATTTCTTAATAAATAAATGCTACAATCAGAGAGTTAATTCTTTACATGTTGATAACCACTCTGCGTGATTAACATGTTATTTATATTGGTCAAACAATGGCTGGTGTTCATGGTTTAATTTACGTGAGCAGCCATTTTCAAGTATATATGCTGAGTGTTAGGACTGTATATTTGGATCTCCCCTCTCAGACCCTGCAATGGCAGGATTAGCGTGAATTTACAAGTGTTGCCATCTCTGAAAATAGAAACTTCAATTCACAGAATCCAGCTTGGGAATATATATTTTCTGAATTAGACCTGGTAATGGATGCATTATGGTTTGGATACATGGTGGTGTAGCCTTTGTAAAATTACCAAAGCTTTGTGTAATGATGGGTTTATGGTGGCTTGGGTTTTGGTTCAAGGGGAGAAGTGGTGGCTTAGGCTTGGTTTGGTGATTGTTATGATGGGCAGTGGTTAGCTATTTTGATTGATGGAGCTCAGCCTTGTTTTTTGTCTTGGTTGCTGGAGTTGTTGGCAGTTGTGGTGGGGTTGGTTTGGCGGCAAGTGAGAGAGAAGAAAATGAACATATTTACATATCAACATAGGAGATACTGTGCAAAATCTAAATGACAAATGATCCTCTTGAATCTTGATTAACATGTTGACAAAGGAATAACTTCACCTTGTGTGGTACATCCATGCTCTTACCTTAGAAATATTATAAATTGATTTAGGAGAAAAAAATATGAATGACATGCAACTTCAATATCATAATCATAATGACAGAATTTTATTATTTGTGTTGTTAGTTTTTAGTTTCCAGTAACATGAAATTCCTTTTTAGTAGTTGTGCTATGCATTTACTTTTTTTTGATCTTATGTTAGGCTGTTACTAAAGCAAAGTTGGGTTATGATCCCCTGGAGGTGAATCCTGAGGATATGGTTCGCTTTGCAAAGGAAAAGCCTCAGGTATGAGTGACTGGAAATGTTGTTCCTGATGTAGCAAAATTGACTTGACATGGTGTGCCAGTTATAGAATTGGAACATGTTATATGATAATGATGATGGGATTTAAGGACAAAAGGATCACTATATGAACTATTGTAGATATATAAAATGATAGCTGTATGTGCATATTTGTGTGTTAGGTCTGAAATTGACCTCTTTATTGGTCTTTTGGAGCAAGTGGCATTTAAGTTTATTTGCTTGGCTGAGCTCAGTATCATCCACCATGTTTTAATTTGTATGTGGACAAAGATTAGCTCCAAACCAGTTTGGAGGAATCTCTTCCAACTTACTATGTGGCAATTTATAAGACTATTCATGTGTATTATTTAAACAAGTCACATGATTCATTAAAAAAGTCATGTGATTATAACTACACATTGATGGTATCTTCAATTGTCACATAATGGGTTAAAGGAAGATAGCTCCTAACTGGTTTGGAACTAATCTTTTTCCTTTGTATATGTAGGGCAATACAGAAGCAGATGCATAAGCCAATCTTGCCACTTTTGACATTCCCAAAGTTTGATTCTAATATGTTCTAATGAGAATTCATTTTGATATTGAAGAGGGCCTTACTGGTTAGGCAACCTCATCGATGTGTTGCTAATAACTCATAATTGATTAGGTTTTTTGAGTGAAAAGCAATTAGGGAGCTAGTCATATGCTGGCTTCTATTACTAACCCTGTGGCATTTAGGGGGAAGGGGAGAGAGAGTAGCTCATCAATAAAATATCCTGCTTTCGCTTTGGGTTGAGGCACTGGAAGTTATGTCTATATGTTTATTTATAACCCTAGTTATGAAGAGAACCCACAACTATGAGTCTTCCTGTAATACACAGACACATGCACACAGACATTATATAAATATGATGTATGTGTCGAAGTTGTTGGCTGCCACCACATCAGATGCCCTGATCCCAAGTGCTGCTATTGTTGTCTCAGGGTTGCTCGGCCAGGGATGTTATATACCACAATTCTTTTTCTTGGCAGTCAGCATTGTCAAAATATTTTTTTCTTGAAGCGCATTGTTGATATGTAGTACCTGTTGAGTTTTTCAGTTGAAAATTCTGTTTGGTTTTTGCCTACCTTTATTTATTAATTATTTGTACATTACCTTCTTGGGATCATTTCTAATGATAGTATATATGTATTTTTTTGTTGAAAATATTATCGCAGATGATGGCCTCCTATTCTGTTTCTGATGCTGTTTCAACTTACTACTTGTACATGACGTATGTTCATCCCTTCATTTTCTCTCTTGCTACTATTATACCTATGTCACCAGATGAGGTTTTACGCAAAGGTAGTGGGACCCTTTGTGAAATGCTGCTTATGGTTCAGGTGTGTTCTTGTGTGCATGCATTCTGAAGCTTTTGCACTTCTTTGTAAAGTAAATTCTTCCAACACTATGCTATCAAGTTTCTTCCAGTTTCACATGTTTTGCAACCTTTACAGGCGTATCAGGCTAATGTTATCTGTCCTAACAAACACCAATCTGACCCAGAGAAGTTTTACAATAGTCACCTTCTTGAGAGTGAGACTTATATAGGTGGCCATGTGGAATGCCTCGAAAGTGGGGTTTTTAGATCTGATATTCCTACTAGTTTCAAGCTTGATCCATCTGCCTATGAGGTATGCAATTTCTTCTTCTGTTTCATGTACTGTTTTTATTGACCAGGCGTTCAGTTACATCATTCGAAAATGACTTCTGGTTTGATTTAGAGTGCGTTTGGATTCGGCTGAAAGTTCCTTGCGTTTGCGTTTTGTCTGTTTTTTTTTTTTTTTTTTTTTTTTTTTTTTTTTTTTTTTCACGCGTTTTGGAGCGTTTTGGGTGTTGCGGCTACTGTTCATGCACTGTTCAATGAACAGTAGCCGCAAACTTTGACTTTTCAAATTTTTTTGGACCAATCACAGCACATCGTGTACTGTTCACGGACCCACAAATTTCACTTTTCAGCAACTTTTTCATTAAAAATGGGTCCCACGATACTATTCACACATTTAAAAATTATTTCGCTACAGTGTTTTTCAGTTTTCAGTTTTCAGCTGTATCCAAACGGACCCTTAGTGTTCATCCAGTATCTCTACATTCATAGGCCACTGTCTAGTGAATTTATTCTATTTTGTCTGATGTAGTTTGTCAAAACAACTAAATATGATATATCTATTTCAAATGAGTTTTTATTTCCTCTAGGTGGAAATATTTTAACATACACCAAACAGCAATTTGAGTGTGCTTGTGTTGTTGAAAATCTTACTATATGTTCTTTAACCTTGTAGACTTGTAGTCTTGGTTCATCGAGGCATTCTGTGTGGACTATTGTTTTATTTGCTGCATCACTTATCTTGTAATGTTGTCCTTTTTATTCCTATATATTTCAGTCTTAACAACTTCCTTCAAGATTGATCCATCCTTTTGTAAAATTTTCTGGAAGTCGCTTTACTGAATTAAAAAGAAAAAGAAAAAGAAAAAGAAAAAGAATCTACTGTGCCTAATCAAAAGCTACTCAATTAAGGTTTCCTAATATGAATCCTTTTATTTCTGCTTTGTGAATATACTTGATTCACTCTGGAGTATTTTGAATTACAGCAACTGATCAACAACCTTGACCGGGATTTGCAATATGCTATTAGAGTAGAGGGTAAGATGGACTTGGAATTGGTGTCCAATTATGATGAAGTGAAGAATG